>NC_088383.1:33985625-34310000 GCF_037993035.2 Macaca fascicularis | reverse complement strand
GAAGTTTAGTCAGAGACTGAAAAGGCCTTGTTCTTCCTGCCCGACTCCTGCGTCTGAGTCGAAGTGCCGAGCTGCACAGAAACAAGAGAGTGTACCACGCTGGCTTTCTGGAGGGATGCTGGAGGTGGGCTTCCATGCTGTCTCGTGGACCACAGACACTCCTGACTATGGAAGGATGCGATCAAGACAGGTGGAAGGCAGTGAGGGCTCACTGGAGTAGGAGAGAATTGAGCTGAATAAGTTCACAATCTTTCTAGGGCATACAGGATTTGGAAAGGGTGGGCACTAGGAGGCGTGGTGTAACAAATGGAGCTGTTGTCCCAACCCTGCCACAACTAACCCTAGCATATCTCAGTTCACCCACTTCTTTGGGAAGCAAAAATATGGCAGTAGAGGATGCATGGAGTAGCCTACGAAGTATTCCAGGCATTCTGTCTTGCTGAAACTGCGGATACTCATTATCATCATTTTAAACAGTAACCTCATCAATGAGCTCAATGCCTGGTGTTTTGTGTCGTGTGAGACTTTCAACCCACATTGATGTGCAGCAACTCATATCACCCACCTCACTGGGTTGTTGGGAAGATGAAGTGAGAGTGTTTTATTAACTGAACAGTACCATAGAAACACAGAGTATTCATGTTATTTTATTATTATCAATCCTCACAAAATCCTGGGAGGCGGGACAGGCAGGCATTATTAACTCTCATTTTTGAGTTGCAGGAACAAGGAAGATGGGGAGGGAAATGCAATGTGTAGACTAAGAAAAGCTGCGAATGCTTATATTCCTGGTGAAAAAAAAAAGAAAATGAAGTAGTAGATTTTGCACACTCTCTTCTAATCCAGTAATTTCAATCTTAGAAAATGTGGTTTGATTGAATTTTACTTTTTTCAAGGATTTCTCTGAGAGCATAGTCAGAAAGAGATCTTTTTTCCTCCATTCTTCACCTTATAAACATTACATTTGGCATGGTTATCATGGAGAATGAAAAAAAACTTCACTGCAGCAGATTTTTTTTTTTTTTTTCTTGGTGACGATTGACTTAAAAAAAATAAAAAAGGAGAGAGAGTGTGTGTTTGGGAGGGGCAGGTGCAGGAATGATCACCAGCACAATGTTCGCTTGCCTTTCCCTGAGGGACAGAGCAGTTTCTGAGCACCAGAGGATCTTTGTTCCTGCCGGCTCTCCTCTGCTCACCCTGACATCGATCCCCCTCTGTGAAGGGTCTTTGTCATCTGTGGCTCTAAGTGCTGTGGCGGCTGCGGGCTGATCAGAGGGGCGGCTGTGTTTGGGCGCCCAGGAGTGCTTCGTGGCTAGAGTTCCCCGCTGAAGAGGGCTTTATCTTGATGGAAGGAGCCAGTGGCCAGACACCATGAATGATCTTGCCCTTTGCATCAGCTCCAGGACAATGTACTGTTCAAACCGGCTAGCCTGTGAGCCAGTCACAGTTGTTGCTCTTTTAGGTGGGGTCCAGGGAAGATGGATGGCGAGTAGACGGATTTCAATCAGGAATCAGGCCCGTCTAAGCCAGGGGAGAGGTCACACTGAAAGCAGCATTCACTGGAAAACGGGGACCCTCCCGACAGCTTCAGGCAAGACCCATGCTAAAGAAATAGCATATGATTTGAGTGAGGATGGCTCTAGGTTTGGGGCTGTCCCATTTTCTGTCTTTGTCTCAGTGCAATTATTAATGGTGTTCCCTCTCACCCTCAAAAGTCACTCTAATTTTAGGCATGACACTGTGCCTGAGATGCTACAATGTCCTGACACAGATTGGCCAATATTAAAACTCTGCCTAACATTTACTGACCACTCATTAGGTGACTGCAATGGTGAACCCAAAGATTGATTCCTTCCTTCCTTCCTTCTTTCCTTCCTTCCTTCCTTCCTTCCTTCCTTCCTTCCTTCCTTCCTTCCTTCCTTCCTTCCTTTCTTTCTTTCTTTTCTTTCTTTTCTTTTCTTTTCTTTCTTTTCTTTTCTTTTCTTTCTTTTCTTTTCTTTTCTTTCTTTTTCTTTTCTTTCTTTTTTGTCATCCAGTCTGGAGTGCAGTGGCACAATGATAGCTCACTGCAGCCTTGAACTTCTGGGTCCAAGTGATCCTCACTTCTCAGCTACCAGGTAACTGAGACTACAGGCACACACCACCGTGCCAGGCTAATTTTTAAATATTTTTGTAGAGTTAGTGTGTTAGTCCATTGTGTTGCTATAAAGGAATACCTGAGACTGGGTGATTCATAGAGAAAGGAGGTTTATGGTACTGCAGGCTTTATAAGCATGGCACCAACATCTGTTCAACCTTTGGTGAGGCCTCAGGAAGCTTTTACTCAGGGTAGAAGGGAAGGGGAGCAGGCATGTCACATGGTGAGAAAGGGAGCAAGAGAGCAAGGAGGAGGTGCCAGGCTCTTTTTAACTATTAGGTCTTACAAGAATTAATGGAGAGAAAAATCGAAGCATATTCACAAGGAGGAAACCAAGCCATTCATGAGAGATCCACCCCCATGACCCAAACACCTCCCACCAGGCTCCACCTCCAACACTGGAAAGCACCTTGCAGCAGGAGATTTGGAGGGGACAAACCTCCAAACCATATCAGATAGGATCTTGCTATGCTGCCCAGGCTGGTCTTGAACTCCTGGCCTCCAGTGATTCTCCCACCTTGACTTCCCTAAACACTAGGATTACGGGCATGAGCCACTGCATCTGTCCCCCAAGATTTCAAATATTTCAAACCTCCTCTGTTATTTGACATCATGCTGAAAGGCATCATGATTTGATGAAAATGAGAGAGATCACTATAACTGAGAGCTCCATGGTGGAGCCCAGCTTCCCAGGGCTTGCAGCAGATTCAAAGCTGAGTGGTTTCTCAAACAAAACACTGTCACCTGCAAAATGGTGGCAAGAAGCCACTGGGTGCTTGAGGGTCTTCTGTCTTCTCATTGAAGGGGGAATGTGGGGTTGAACTCGGATGAAGATGCGAAATTGGATTTTGTGAGTACGAAGAGCCACACTTTTTGTATTTCTGATGATTACCATTGAAGGAAAAACAAATATTCATATACCACGATACAGAGTGTGGATTTTTTTTCACATTGCCTAAAACAATTTTTTATACAAAAAAAGTTGTGAAAGAATACAACTCTGGACGTAATTGCAACACCATATTTATCTATAGGCTCTGTTGAAGAAGTTGGTAAAATAATAATTCTATTTTAAAGAAAGGAAAACATGACTTCTTTCTCTTGGTGTGAATATAGCAGATTATCTTTTTTTTTTTTTTTTTTTTTTTTGAGACGGAGTCTTGCTCTGTTGCCCAGGCTGGACTGCAGTGGCCGGATCTCAGCTCACTGCAAGCTCCGCCTCCCGGGTTTACGCCATTCTCCTGCCTCAGCCTCCCGAGCAGCTGGGACTACAGGCGCCCGCCACCTCGCCCGGCTAGATTTTTGTATTTTTTAGTAGAGACGGGGTTTCACCGTGTTAGCCAGGATGGTCTCGATCTCCTGACCTCGTGATCCGCCCGTCTCGGCCTCCCAAAGTGCTGGGATTACAGGCTTGAGCCACCGCGCCCGGCCTATAGCAGATTATCTTACCTGTTGGTGCTAAAATTCTGTTCGGAGTCTTTTAAATTCTACAACAAGGTCTTGATCCTTCAACTTTTTATTCTAAATCCCACACAGGTGCCCTTTGTGATACTTTATTGTTTCATCTGCCAACGGCAGTATAGATAGTATTAAAAGTCTCCTAAGAAGTCTACGTAACATTTCCTTTCTATTTCTAAGATTGAATTTTTGTCACTTGTATCCCTCTGAGGCTCTGAAATCAAGGCATTTATCGTGTAGCCCTAACAGGCATCTTCTATATCTCTGATTCAAGCAAAATCTTTTGGATACCTTGATGGTGGGCTGATTCGATTAAATAAACCAAGGAAACAAAGGAAAGTACATTCATCTCCTCTCCTGCAGTTTATCAAGAAGGTCCTTGGATTGCAAGGATTCTTTACTCAATCTCCACTTCTTTATTTCAAGATTTACAAAATGTAAAGGGCTATCTTAACCAAGGACAAAAACCTCTACCTACATTAGCAATTAACATTAACCCTCTTTTATAATCATTCCATTTTCCCTCCTGCTGTTCTAGGGAAATCTGAATTAAAAAGCCTGGTGCTGCTCAAGGGCAATTAATAGCACCGAGATGACAAAAGATCTTAGAACAGCTGACAAAGTGGCCCTGGGAGGGAACTGGGCCCCAGCTCAAAGTCACGGTGGGAAGTGTGTGCCCCGTGCTGCACGGGCTTTACGCATGAAGAATGAAAAGATTTTCATCACCCAGGATAATGCAATTAAAAAGTACACCACCAGAAGCCACCCCATGCCAACTTGTTCAAAATTGGGCCTCAGACCCAGGGACCGAATTGAAATTCGAAGCTGAAACATCTCCATCAGCAGAGAGGGAGGGGAAGCGGGGATTCGCCTGCCTCCTTGTGCAGACAGGTGCCTGTTAGGGGAATGGAGGGGACATATGTTCATTGCCCATGGTAAGAAATGATTAGAGGATCTAGGAAGGGTGGACAGAGGGAGATGTGACTAATGTCAGAGGAGAAGCTAATTAAAAGGAGGATGTTGGGTCTCTTTTATTCCTTTCTGCTCAGTGTTTCTGCTCTGTGCTGTACACACACAATTTAGCATGCATGGAGAAAGGAGAACAACCATCTCTAATTGCCCGAAAATGGCATAGTATTTGTTGTCCTGAATGCCGCTTTGCCCAGGTGGAAATTGTTTTCCTGATTAGCCTGCTCACACAGACTGCTGTGGTCCACTGTACAGTTGGGATTTTTTTCTCTCTCTCTAATCTCAGTGAGATGAACACAATTCACGCTGTTGATTGCTGAAACAACAGGAGTAATCGTTCCAGACAATGACCACGACTCCACACTGTCAAGAGCACCAGGGGAGAGGGAAAGGTCCCCTTCACTAAGCAGAGCCGCATGGAGAGCGGGTAGGCCTGGCCCGCTTCCCATTCCTCCTCCAGCTGGTCTCTGGAAGCTATACTGCTTCTGCTGCAAGACACACAGGTCACAAGGTTTACCCTTCTTACCCAACTCCTGACATGCTTCTGTAATGGTAATAGGTCAGTTGCCCAATGCACACAGCAGGTCACCACATTGCAGAGAGAAAGGGGTTTAATCATATGGCCACCAATTGAGGAGATGGGAGGAAACCTCCAATCTGTCTCCCTGAGGAGTCTGGGGCTAGAATTTTTAAGGGCTTTGGAGTGGTCTGAAGTTTGGAGATCATTGATTGGTCAGAATGCAGAATGAAGTCATCGGACAAGGAGATGAAGAAGCTGTATTTTCATGCTGCTTCTCTTCCTCCATGGGGGTCTTCAAACCAGTGGGCATCAGCTGTTTCACTGGGATTCAGGATGTGAAAAACACCTTAAGTAAAAGCCTTATGACCTAATGCTGGAGATCCTATCTATCTTTAACAAAAGCCTTGTGATTCTAACTCCAAAACTCCTATCTCTGGGAACAATGGGAATGCAAATGGTGAGAATCTACTGCTACATGACTTTCCACTACAAGGAAGTGGGCCAAAGTACAGCCTGATAAATGCTTAATGAAAACACGATTTCTGTTCATTCTTGTTAACCCTGTGAGTTCACTTCCCATCCCTGAGGTTACTGGTAGAGCACACACACTCCACCAGCAAGCTTGGCCAGCCTGTTGAGCTTTAACCAGCAGGCATTGTGCTACAGTTGACTGTTTCACGTGGATTTGTTACCATTAAACCTTCAATGTGAAGGGATAATTTTCACTTTTCTGTCCAATCACAAATGTTTTCTATGGAATATGTGGTGGGAAAGAGTGAAGGGATATACAAAACAAAAGTGGGGGAGAAAATGCACATACACGCAACAGCTAAGGGAGCCAAAAATGTTTCCACTACAGTAATAAGACAGCCAAATAAAAAGAGGTCCCTGGCTAACCCATGTCTGGCCTGTGCACTGGGAGGGTGGGGTGGAGCCACAGAAGATCATGCCATTTGCAGCGGGGAGGAGCCTGGCCCCTTGTGTTCCTGGGTGGTAACCTGGGATTCAGTCTATGAGATGGGGGCCTGTTAACAGGAACCTCTCTTGCTTTGCTGAGTTTCTTTCCTTTTTGCCCAATAAATTCCATTTTTCTCACCCTTCCATGTATCCATGAGCCTAATCTTTCCTGGTCCTGTGACAAAGATCCTGCTTTTAGCTTAACTAAGGAGAACGTCCTACAACAGTAATACTGACAGCTAAAATTTGCTGATTCCTCTGTGCCAGGTAGTGTGCCAAGCCTTCATGTGTGCCATTTTTAAATGTTCACAATAAACCCAGAAGGTAGATCCTTTTATGGCACCCATTCTACCAATGGGAAAGCTGAAGCATAAGGAAGTTAAAGAAAGCATCAGAGCTGAAATCCGTACTGGTCAGTCTGTCTCTGAACTTGACCCAGACTCCTAGCCAAGAGCCCTGCAAGCTGAATGTCCAAGGAGAACAGAGAGAAGCCAAGATTCTTAGTGATGGGGCCCATTTCTGGTTAATAAAATGAGATGACTGTTGGCCACAACATGGATGGAGCTGGAGGCCATTTTCCTTAGCTAACTAATGCAGGAACAGAAAACCAAACGCAGCGTGTTCTCACTTATAAGTGGTAGCTAAATGATGAGAACACATGTACACATAGAGGGGAGCAACACAGAATTGGGGCCTATCAGGGGCTGGAGGGTGGCAGCAGGGAGAGGATCAGGAAAAATAACTAATGGTTTGTGAACTCAGAAAATCTGAGACAGGTCTCAGTTAACTTAGAAAGCTTATTATGGCAAAATTGAGGATGCACCCGTGACAGCCTCAGGAGGTCCTGATGACATGTGCCCAAGGTGGTCAGGGCACAGCTTAGTTTTATACATTTTAGGGAGACATGGGACATCAATCAGTATACGGAAGAAGTACATTGGTTGTGTCTGGAAAGGCGGGACAACTTGAAGCAAAGGCAGGAAGACTGGAAGCAAGGAGGAGCTTCCAGGTCACAGACAGGTGAGACACAAATGGTTACCTTCTGAGTTTCTGACTAGCGTTTCCAAAGGAGACAGATATGCATTTATCTCAGTGAGCAGAGGGGTGACTTTAAATAGAACGGGAGGCAGGTTTGCCTTGAGCAGTTCCAGGCTTGAGTTTTTCTTAGTGAGTTTGGGGCCCGAGATATTTTCCTTTCACAGGGTACTAGGCTTCATACCTGGGGGATGAAATAATCTGTACAACAAACCCCCATGACACAAGTTTATCTATATAACAAACCTGCACCTGTACCCCTGAACTTAAAAGACAAAAAAAAATAAAACAAAAAACTACATGAAAAATGGCAGCTACTGCAATGTGCTGCAAATGAGTTGTCTAGCCAAACCAAATAATGGGCTTTCCGGAGCAGTGACCATTTATGTCATTTATGTCTACATCCACCTTTGTGCTTATCTTATGCAGAGCAGCAGCAGCTATGGGGCCTCTGGTGTGACAATGATTCATACACAAAGATTCCTGAGAAAGACATAGAGTTGCAGCCTGAAACCTAGAGCATAAGAAGGTGATTTTATCCAGGACTCACAACACAAAATGTGCTTGGGAAGGAGAAGGGGGAGGGAGGGGCTGGAAGGAGGAAGGTGGGGAGAAGTGTTTCTTAAAAGGTGCAATTCCTTTGGGAAGAGTGTGCATGTCTATGAATGGTAGGGAAGAGAGAGGGCTACTCTAAAAGCTAAAAACCTCCTTCTCTTCAGAATGAATAGCTCTTCTCGTTTGTGCTCTATTGGCAATTAATGATACACTATCACATAACATCTCCTTTACTACTATATTGTATTGTTGTTTCCAGCTTTATTGTTTAATTCCTCATGTGTTATCAACCTGTCTTCCAAACTCTAAGGTAAGCTCTTTGGTGTGGGGGGAAATGAAATTTTAAGATTACTTTTAACACCTATCATACCTAATAGAAACCTAGTCCATATTTATCTGTTGATAAGATGCCTGTACTTACTCTTTTTCTCTTAGTTTATGGTAACCAAAAGTAATTTCACTTAAGATGTACCAGAAGGGCTCAAAGAAGAATAGTAGAAGGAATCTTTTCACCACGACTTCAGCTACTTTTTTCATGTATCCAACCATCTGCCGAGCCATTATCCAGTGTTCCTAGAATTATGCCAGTGAGAAGGGTACAACAAAGAATAAGTACATGGCCATGTCTCTAGGATCTCACAGACTAAAGGCAGAAGGAAGACAGGTCATGCCTACTAACAGGGGAAAATGAAAACACTTGAGGGTCTCAGAGCTGGTAAGCATG
Source organism: Macaca fascicularis (assembly GCF_037993035.2). NCBI lineage: Eukaryota > Metazoa > Chordata > Mammalia > Primates > Cercopithecidae > Macaca > Macaca fascicularis. Next base: position 34,301,645 of record NC_088383.1, on the reverse strand, counting down.
TCCTCACACACCTGTCTATTAACCCATTCATTCAACCAATAAAAATTTATTGAGCATCTACTGAAAATTGGGGTACATCCATGAATGAGAGATAGAGATCACATTCTCATGATCTGTCTCATTCTAAGCGATGAGACAGATATTTACAAAATCATGCCAATGCTTATTTAATTATGAACGAAATGAAGAAGAAACCTCTTCAAGTACAAGTTTATATGACAGTCTACAATGGGTGGGAATGGGGCTAATCTAGATTTGGACAAAAATGGGGGTAGTCAGACAAGTATTTTCCACAGACGTTTCCATGCAGGTGATACTTGAAGGTGAAGAAAGGTTAGCCGAAGGAAAAATAATAGAGAATGGTAGAGAATTTCAGGTATCTCAGTTGGATGGCATAAGAGCTTGGCACAAAAAATGAAGTGAAATAAGACTTGCAAGTCTGCAGCACGACTGAGGGCTGTTGGTGAGTGGTTGGGGGGTTGTTGATGGTGCCAGGTGAGCTAAGGAGTGAAGCAGAGTGAGATTATGCAGGAAGCGGTGGGTATGAGTTTGAGGCTTTTTTTTTTTTTTGCTTTGGTTTCACCATCTAGCATGCAGCCTCTTTCTCTATTTGGGGGAAGGTTCAACTGTGTATGGCATTGGTAGTATCTGTAGCTATAGTCTCCTGCTCTGGACAATAAAGAGAAGTGATCCTCTACCCATCCACTAGCATCCAAGTCATAGTCCTAGGACCCGTGTTCAGTCAATCATTCACCCCCCTGAGTCTCTCAATCTGGAACAAGAGATGTGAAATCAAAATAAGAGTTTAGAATTCTTCATGGCAGTGGCACCCCCATTTCATCCAGCAGTGGCAGTGGCACTGTCTGATGCTATGTCCTCCCAGACTGTTCCCTCCATCTGACCTCCAGAGATCCCGCTGTTCATCTCATTTCCTAAGTCTCCCAGGGATTCTCTGAGCCCATTATTGTCTTCCAAAGAGCTCCCTTTTTCTGTAAAACATCATAAGAATTAATTCTAGTTGTTTGCAACCCAGAACCTGGACTGGTGAACAGTGACAAGGAGATTGGCTTTTAATTTAAGAACACTGGAAGCTGTGAAGGGTTCTACCTAGGGTGTAACAAGAATAAATTTGAATTTTAGCATCATTAAAAGTCCTTTATAGTTTTCAAATTACTTCCACATGACTTATTTGGTTTTTATAGCAACCAGAGAGTTGGGTACTATTATCTTTCTTCTTTGCATCAAAGAGAGAATGAAGTTTCAATAAGCCAAGCGATTTCTTTTTCAGTGGGAAATAGCTAATTAATGACAGAAAAAGTATCAGAGACCAGGTCTTCTGATTTCCTGCACATTGCTCCTTCTGTTTTCTCATGCAGTGAGAGGAAATCCTGAGATGTAGGAACCTAGAGAAGAAACTGCATGGCTTTTATGACAGAAGCAGCAGCAAATTGTTCCGGCTTTCTACATGAAAACACCTATAGACATTCAACTTTATGCTCAGATCCATCACTATTCATATTTCACAGTAGATCCACATGAGAAAAAAAAGAGGTAGCCTACCCAGAACACAGTATGTCTGGAAGTAGTTCTCACCTATGGTTAAGAATTTACAGGTTAACACATTGTGGAAAACAGTATGGCGATTCCTCAAGGTTCTAGAACTAGAAATACCATATGACCCAGCCATCCCATTACTGGGTATATACCCAAAGGATTATAAATCATGCTGCTATAAAGACATGTACACGTATGTTTATTGCGGCACTATTCACAATAGCAAAGACTTGGAATCAACCCAAATGTCCATCAGTGACAGACTGGATTAAGAAAATGTGGCACATATACACCATGGAATACTATGCAGCCATAAAAAAGGATGAGTTCGTGTCCTTTGTAGGGACATGGATGCAGCTGGAAACCATGATTCTCAGCAAACTATCGCAAGAACAGAAAACCAGACACCGTATGTTCTCACTCATAGGTGGGAATTGAACAATGAGATCACTTGGACTCGGGAAGGGGAACATCACACACCGGGGCCTATTATGGGGAGGGGGGAGGGGGAGGGGGAGGGATTGCATTGGGAGTTATACCTGATGTAAATGACGAGTTGATGGGTGCTGACAAGTTGATGGGTGCAGCACACCAACATGGCACAAGTATACATATGTAACAAACCGGCACGTTATGCACATGTACCCTAGAACTTAAAGTATAATAAAAAAAAAAAAAAAGAATTTACAGGTTAACAAACGCATGTAGCTGCAGACACGTGTGCTGTCATTGAAGCAAATCTGAAGCTTGGAATAGTCAGATACCCAATAACAAGAAAATAACTATGCCAGTGAAAGGGGCAAGCCTGGTATTTTGTAGCTTGCTGTAAAGCAGCAAAGATTTAGAGTCAAATCATAAGCTTTAACTTCAGACTCCAGGTAAGACAATACTTATCTTGAAGTACTGCTGTAAGGATTAGATAAGATAACCCATTGAACGTTCTTAGCATAGAACCAATATTGGACAGATGCTCTAAAACAGGGGTCTTTAACTCCTGGGCCACAGACAGCTGTCAGTCCATGGCCTCTTAGAAACCAGGCTGTACAGCCGGAGGTGAGAGGTGGGTGAGAGAGGGAAGCTTCACCTGTGTTTACAGTCACTCCTCATACTTCACATTACCACCTGTGCTCTGCCTCCCAACAGATCAGTGGTTGCACTCAATTTTCATAGGAGTGGGAAGCCTACTGTGAACTGCACATGTGAGGTATTCAGGTTGCCCTCTCCTTATAAGAATCTAATGCCTGATGACCTATCATTGTCTCCCATCCCCTCAGATGGAACTGTGTAGTTCCAGGAAAACAAACTCAAGGCTCCCACTGATTCTACATTATGGTGAGTTGTATAATTATCTCATTACATTTTGCAACGTGATAATAGAAATAAAGCGTGCAATAAATGTAATGAACTTGAATCATCCTGAAACCACCCCCAACCCCACTTGGTCCGTGGAAAAATTGTCTTCCATGAAACCACTCTCTGGTGCCAAAAACATTGGGGACCGCTGCTCTAAAAGGTGTTCATTTCCTTACTTTGTTTCCATCGATGTTAGAGGGAAAGTGGGGACTTGTCCCCTAGATTTATGAAATGGGTTCAATAGGACCTTACACAGAGGGCCATTGTTCAAATCTAAATCAGTAATGCAGACACTACAGAGAGAGACTAGAAGGTTCCCAGTGGAACAGGGAGAAGGTAGCGGTGGTGTCTTCCCTTATTCTCAAGGCCAGCCACGTTGCTGTGATTTTCTTTCTAATAATGTATCTAGAACTTAAGTGACCTATTCAATCTTCAGGGTTGTTAGAAGAAAGAAATTGTCATTTGAAATGAAGCACACAAATTATTTCACTTTTGTTTACTTTTATATTGGTTCTAAAAAGCAATTGATAAGAAAAGTTGAGTGCGTGTGTTTTTCAGGGAAAGCAAATAATTTTTTTGATAAATAAAGAGTATTTTCTTTTCTGTAAAAACCAAATATTTTTCTAAAAGCAAATTTTATTTTCCCAAATATTTGACAAGAGCAAGCTGTAAAATTCTGAAGGAGTTCAGTCAGCTGTGCAGATTGACTTTTGAAGTGTAAAATAAACCTTTACTTAACAGATGTCAGGACTGTGACTTTAGGAGATAATGACAGTTTTTATAGTAGGTTGGTGGCAGAATTTCTAAGGAGAATGAATAAAGTTTTGGTGCCAAGTCTGGAAAAAAATGACAACATGATTATTAACAATTGACTGAATTGAGGAAAGCAAAAATAAGTGTTTTAATTTGTTTGATTAGACAGGGTAAATTGTTCCATAAATACCAGTAAAATACATTTTACAAAAGGATAGACTGTACCTGTAGGTATAAATTAGAGTAACTCAAAGGCCCTACCTCCCTCCAAAATAAACATGAATGAAATTGATTTAAAATGAATTCAAAAGCTTTAGACAAGAGATCAAAATAGCCATGGAAGCCTTTTTAATAACTATGTTCAAATGAGATCACTTGGACTTGGGAAGGAGAACATCACACACCGGGGCCTATTATGGGGAGGGGGAGGGGAGGGATGACATTGGGAGTTATACCTGATGTAAATGATGAGTTGATGGGTGCTGACGAGTTGATGGGTACAGCACACCAACATGGCACAAGTATACATATGTAACAAACCTGCATGTTGTGCACATGTACCCTAGAACTTAAAGTATAATAATAATAATAATAATAATAAAAACTATGTTCAGATTCTACCTTTGCAGCAGCAGTGGCAAATAGAGAAAACTCTTCAATACTGACAAATATATTCCACCTTGGCAATGTGGGGTCAGTAGTGCTATTTAGTGTAATTGAAATTATTCTTTAGGAGATTTAGCCAAAATCTCCTAAAGCCCTATTCCAGTATCCTACAATCTCCCCTTCAGTCCAACCTGCCTGCAACCAAGCAAATTTTGGATGCAGCTCAAGTGCTATCCCTCTGCAAAACCTTCTCTGACTCCTCTAGTCTCCAGGTAAGCTCTCTCTTCCTTGAATATAGAGGTCTTTGTATAATCTCCACTGCTGTAGTTAGCATTGGTCATTGATAGTCCTCTTGAGCAGCCAGAATTCTCAAACCTTGAGCTCAACTCTGGGCAACTTCCACTGTACTCTGGTACTTCCCAGGAGATAACACCCAGAGGATGCCAGCTTCACACTGAGATCCTGTTCTTTTCTAGGGAGGTGAGCTTGGGGGAATAACATGGGTAATCTCAGAATATTCTGCCTGAAACTAAAGCCGGAATCAGGACTGAATGTCCAACTCCTGGTTCTTGCTGTTTTCTCAGGGTCTACCTTGACTCACCATGGTGCCAAAGAAATTAAAAGAGATGCACTAAAGGCAGAAGTTTAATGATTTGGCTCCTTCCACAGAAGTTTATTCCCTGGACTAAGCAGACCAGAGCTCCGCTTCTCATTTAAGTGAGGAAGAGAAATTTCAGATCGTTCCTGTCATCACATGTGTTGACTTTGTATCTTCAGTTGGTTTTGTATCTTCAGTTGGGTCTGGAAGGTAAAATGTCTACTGCTTCCTTTTTTCCCTTAAGTTATGAAAACACTGAAGGGTTCATGTTTATCTCCTCTAAAAGTTTTTAAGACATGTAGAATATAAAATAGCAACAAATACATAATAAATTGATAAATTCTTGGGAAGTATTTGTAGATTATAGACACACAACTTACTATATAATCGTTAAGGTAAAGTTGTTAGAGGACTAGATTCTAAATGCTGAAGGGTCATAAAATCCTAGTATAAACCATTGTCATTAGAAAACTTTAAAAATATTATCTTTGGATTACAAAGAGCATTTTTGTCAGCCAAGCTTACTGTAGATCACATTAACACAAAACTTTAAATTTGCCCATCGTTATTATTCATTTTTATATTTTATGGAGGAATTGATCTTTGTGTCTTAAGGGTCTGGACACATTATTTGCAAAAGACGAAGGTGGCCAAGCCTCACCATACTGGCATGTCAAATTTGAATGTGAACAGATTTACAGATTTGCTGCTGTCAAGGACGTAGGAAATTAAAGATGGATATTGTGGCTTTTGTTCTGCTACTGAGTTCTTTTTTCAATCAATGATATTGAGATATAAATTGTGTACAATATAATGCACACATTGTATGTGCTCAATAAGTATGTGACACATATGTATGTAGACACATAAATGTATATACATGTGTATGTATAAATACATTAATATATGTATATGACATATACATACATACACATACGTATAGGTCAATATTTCCATGACCAATCAAGTCAATATGTCAATGACCCCCAAAGTAGTTCTATGGTACCCTTTCACAGTCATCACTTCATCAACTCTATAGAACCTCCTGCCTCAACAAATGCAGGAAATGACTGACCTTTTTCCAGGACAGATGCCAGAATTTTATGTAAATGAGATCATGTGCTATTTAATCTTCTGTGTCAAACTAATCAAGAAAAAAACAAATGAAGACATAGATTACCAATGTAAAAATGAAGAACACATAACTATTGACCTGACAGATATTAAAAAGATAACACAAGAATACTGTGAACAACTGGTCTGTTTAGACCTTTCATATTTAGTGACTTTTCTTAATGGTTGGGTTAAACTATCTGGAAATGTGATTTCTTTTTGTCCTGTTTGTTCTTTGGTAATTTTTTCTTCTTTTTCTGCCTCCTCTAGGTTTAATTAAGCATTATAATTTAATTTAATCTCCTCTATTGAACTATTATTTAACTTGTTTAAAACAGCTGTTAGTGGTTGTCTTAGGAGTTATAATACACATTTTTAAATAATTTGTGTCTAACTTAAATTATACTGTTTCATGTGTTGAGTTATTGTAACAATGTGGTATAAATACACACATATTTTACTATTTTTGCTTTGAAAATTATCTTTTAGAGAAACTAATAACAAGAAAAAATTATATTTTGCCTCAATTTATTCCACTTTCGATTCTCTTCATTTCCTTGTATAGATTCAAGATTTTTGTTTTTTGTTTTATTGTTGTCGTTGTTGTTGTTTTGAGATGGGGTCTCGCTCTGTCACCCAGACTCGAGTGCAGTGGCATGATCTTGGCTCACTACAACCTCTGCCTCCTGGGTTGCAGCAATTCTCCTGCCTCAGCTTCAGAGTAGCTGGTATTACAGGCATGCATCACCACACCTGGCTAATTTTTGTATTTTTAGTAAAGACAGAGTTTCACCATGTTGCCCAGGCTGGAAGATTGAAGTCAGAAACTTCATATTCCTTCAGCCTTAAGAAGTTCCTTTCACATTTCTTATAAGGTAATCTGCTACCAATGCATTCATTCTCTTAGTTTTTGTTAGCTGAAGAAAGTCTTTATATTTTATTAATTTCTCTGGATATAGAATTCTGAGTTGATAGCTTCCTTCAGCACCTTAAAGATAAAATAGTAAGCCATTATTTTCTGGCTTACTTGTTTTCGGATGAGAAGTGTGATATATTCTTATCCTTGTTCCTCTGTAGGTAATGTACCTCTGAGGGAGAGGATGCCTGCCTTCATGATTTTCTTGTCTTTGATTTTCAGCAGTCTGAACATGATATGCTTGGATGATCTTATTGTGTGTTTGTTTTTATATTTATCCTTCTTGGTGTTCTCTGAGCTTCCTGGATCTATACTTTGGTGTTTGTTATTAGCTTGGAAAATCTTCTGCTGTTATTTCTTCAAATGTTTCTTCAGTCTCATTCTCTTTCTCTTATTCTTTGGGGATTTCAATTATGTATATTTTAGAGCATTTGATATGTCTAACACTCCTGGATAGTGTGTTGTGGGGGTTTTCTCCTCTAATCTTTTTTTTTTTTTTGTACTTTAGTTTGCAGAATTTTTATTGATCTCTATCCAGCTCACTGATTCCTTCTGTAGCTGTCAAGTCTACTGTTGAGTCCCTCAAAGACAATCTTCAGCTCTGTTACTGTGTTTTTGCTTTTTAGTATTTTCATAGTATTCTTTTTTATAGTTTCCATCTTTCTGTTGAAATTATCTAGCTGAACTTGAATGTTTTCTATTTTCTCCATTAGCATCTTTACCATATTAATCACAGTTATTTTAAATTCTCTGTTGGATAAGTCCATGTCTGTGTCATATCTTAGTTGTGATGGCTGTATATGATTGCTTTGTCTCTTCAGACTGTGGGTTTTCTTTGCCTTTTCCTATGTCTCATATATTTTTTTGCTTGAAAGTTGGGCATGTTGCAAAGGACAAAGATACATGTCTTTCTTGCTGCCAGGCCTTTAGTGGAAGGTTCTGTTTTAATATAGTCAGGAGTTGATCTGGGTTTGAGGTTTGTTGTTGCCATAATGTAGTTTTCCCTTATCCAGTTTCACTTTCCATGGTTTTAGTTAAATGTAATCAATTGTGACCCGAAAACATTAAATGGAAGGTTTCAGAAATAATGCATAAGTTTTAAATTGCATGTCATTCTGAGTAGTGTGTGATGAAATTTTGTGCCATCCTACTCCATCCTGCCAAAGATGTGAATCATTCCTTAGTCCAGTATCTCCATGCTGTAAACACCAATCACCATTAGTCACTCAACAGCCAACTCAGTTATCAGATCGACTGTGACTGTCATGGTATCACAGCGCTTGTATAAAGTAATCCCTATTTTACTTGACAACAGTTCCAAGTACCAGAGTAATGATGCTGGCAATGAGCATATGCCAAAGAGAAATTATAAAGTGTTTCCTTTAAGTGAAAAGGTGGAAGTTCTCAACTTAATAAATAATGAAAATTATATGCTGAGGTTGCTGAGATCTATGGTAAGAGTAACTCTTCTATCCATGAAATTGTAAAGAAGAAAAGCGATATTTGTACTAGTTTTGCTGTTGCACCTCAAACTGCAAAAGTTACAACCATAGTCCATGATAAAGGCTTATAAAGATGGGAAAGGCACTAAATTTGTGGGTGGAAGACATAAACAGAGACATGTTACCAATGACAGCAATCAGGTTTGGCACAATTTGAGGTTTCAGGCATCTAGTGGTAGTCTTGGAACATATCCCCCATGTATTAGGGAGGACTATTGTGATTATTTTCAGTGCACCATAGCCTCAAATTCCTCTAGCAATACCTTGTGTTTAGGATGTGAGCTAATTTGCCAGAGGGTTTTTCTTCCCCCTCAGTGTCTACTCCCTTCTTACCTTAGAGTCTTCCTTCTGTATTGTTTCCTCGAGAGAATCTGTCTCTTGTAGCAATCTCAGCTATAGGTTACTTTTACTCAACGCTTGTTAGCACGGTGGTAGGGAGAGCCAGAAAGGGTGTGTTCTCTCATCAAGCCTTAAAATGAGGCACTCACTGTGGATTTAAGCCTGCACCAGCTGTAGTCCTGGGCTGCCACTCTCAGAGTACAGTTTTATTTTTTCTCTTCCTTTCCTGCAGTTTCAATGGATTTTTCACCAGTGCCCTAAACTGACAATTGTTATCATTCTTTGCCCTGTAGTTTAAGATTTTTGTTCCATAGGGGAGATATGGGAGATGGGTCTGGGAAGTGTTTCAGGAGTAGCTACTATTCCCTTCCCCAAGTCAGTACAATTCAGAAAACTTTCTTAGGAGTCTGGCCTATCTTCTCTGTGAGCGCCTCGTCATATCCATGAAAGACAGGACTGTAAGAGGAAGCAAATACTCCTATCTCTGGGACCCTGTGGCTCCACATCAATACGTGACCTGGAGCAGTTCATTACAATTTCTAAGCTGAATCTGCTTTCCAAATTATATAGCATGCAATGGCATCTGCCCTAGGTAAGCAAATGCACCTAGGTCCTGTAGGTGTTGCACCCTGTAGGTCCTGGCCTCTCCCCAGATTTTAGGTTCTTTTCCCCACCATGTCAGATCTCTAATGAATTCCAGAAAGGTCATTAATTTTCGTTTGATTAAGCTTTTATTTTCTTATTGTAAGGCGGGGAGGATGGGAATAAGGCTCTTTCCAACTCTCTACATCTCTTAACTGAATGCAGAAGATCCACATATTAATTTTTAAAGCTGAACAGAACCTGCATCCCTGGGATTAACTCCATTTGGTCATGACGGTCATTCTATTTATACACTGTTGAATTCACTTTACTGATATTTTAGAAGGGAGGTTTTTAAAATCTATGATCATGAGGAATATTGTTTTATCAATTTATTTTCTTATAACCTCTTTGTCAGGTTTTTGTGCCAGAGTTATTCTAATCTTTTAAAATTAGTTGGAAGGTGTGTCTTCCTCTTTTACTTTCTGAGTTTGTGTTAAGTTTCACGTTATTCTTCTGTGTGTGTGTGTGTGTGTCTGTATGTGTGTGTGTGTGTGTGTGACAGAGTCTCACTGTGTCTCCCAGGCTGGAGTGCAATGGCATGATCTCAGCTCACTGCAACCTCTGCTTCCCGGGTTCAAGCAATTCTCCCATCTCAGCTTCCCAAGTAGCTGGGATTACAGGCACACGTCACCATGCCCAGCTAATTTTTTGTATTTTTAGTAGAGACGGGGTTTCACCATGTTGGCCAGGCTGGTCTCGAACTGCTGACCTTGGGTGATCCACCCACCTTGGCCTCCAAAAGTGCTGGGATTATAGGCGTGAGCCGCTGCATTTGGTCAAGTTTTGCATTATTCCTTACTTCAAAATTTGAACTCACCAATGACACCATCTGAGTATAGATGCATCTTTGAGGGGAAAAATTTTTAATAGAAATTCAATTCCTCTTATAGATACAGGACAATTCAGATACTCTATATCTTTTTGAATTAGTTTTGGTAAGTGGTGTTTATTAAGCAATTTGTCCATTTCTTCTAAATTAACAAGTTTATTTATATAAATTTGCCATCATATTACTTTATTGTCCTTGTAATGATTGTAGGATCTGTAGTAAGACTTCCTTCTTCTTCAAATACCATTATTGGCAATATCTTGATTAGTTCTGCTAGGAGTATCAATTTTGTTGACCTTTTCAAAAAACATGACTTTTGGCATTGTTAATATTTTCTATTGTTTGACTTGATTCCATTGAGTTCTGTCTGTTTTTAAATTTTAATTCTATTTACTTTCAGTTTTAACTTGCTCTTCTTTTCTTTTTTTCGTAACTAACATGGAAAGTTGGCTATTAATGTTAAGCTTTTTTTCTTTCTAGTAAGGCATTGACAATGATAAACTTCACTTTAAGCAGTTCTTTAGCTGCATCTTACAAATTTGGTGTTTTAATTGTCAATCAACTCAATTTTGAAAATTTTACTTGTAACTTTTTTGAAGTTTAGTTAACGGGTTTTAGAAATATCTTATTAACTTCTCAAATAATTTGGGTCTTCATAGGTATCTTGGTGACATCTAGCTTCATCTGTTGTCTGAAATTGTATACTTAAGGTTTCCATGTTTTGGAATTGATTACATCCTATTTCATGGATCAGTATATAATTGATCTTGAACCAGCCACAGTAGAAAAGAATGTGCATTCTGAAGTTGTTTATGGTGTTCTATAAATGTCAATTAAGTCAAACTGGTTGATAGTATTCAGGTTATCTGTGTCTTTGATACTTTTTTGAATATAAGATTGAATAATTACTACAGGAAGGTACTAAAATCTCTAATTGTGGTTGTGGATTTCTCTATTTCTCTCTTTACTTCAATCAGGTTTTGCTTTATATATTTTGAAGATCTATTTTTAGATCTATCATTTAGTCAATGCATGAAGGAATGTTATATATTCCTGATGAATTGGTTTTTAATATAAGTCATTCCTCTTTATTGTTAGCGACACCCTTCTTCCTGAAGTCAATTTTGCCTCACATTAATATAGCCATGCCTGTTTTATTTTCCTTATAGTTTTCATAATATATCTTTTCTATCCTTTTAATTTCAACCTTATCCGTATCTTTATATCTAAGACATGTGTCACATATTGCTGCAGGACTTTTTGCTCCTTAGTTCAGCTAAACTCTGGGTTCTTGTCTCACAACCAGGAAAAGTTAGGCACATGGATACACTGAAGGGCAAGGAGGGCAGATTTATTAGTCAATACAAAAGCTCTCAGCAAAGAAACAGGGGGTCCTGACAACAGGCTCCTACCTCATTGATTGAATGAGGTGGGATTGAATACCGGGCCACCAGGAGCTGAAGAGGCCAAGCTCCTCCCCCTGCATAAGGTGCAAATTCCTAGTAGTTCCACCCCATTCTTTCAGTGCACAGGCGGGCCCTTAGTCTGAGCCATCCACATTGATTTATTTCCTTTGTGGCACGTGTGTTTAGGGATGAAAATTTTCACCATGGCATGTTTAGGGAAGCCTCCTGTGCACAGTAACCTGGGTGGCATTTGGCTGTCTCTTGCCTCCATTATTATAGTTAGTTAGGTTTTAAATTTTTAAAATTCATTCGATAATCTCAAGTTCTTTATTTGAGCATTTAGATCATTTATATTCAATGCAATTATAATTACTTATGAGGATGTGTAGAGTTCTTTGACCTTTCTATAATTGCAAGACTACTTGTATTGTGTTTTCCATCACTTTTGTCACTGACACTCCTCCAAACATGGTTTTTTCCCTCAAAAAATCTTCTTTTCTTTTCTCGCTTTACTCACTCACTGCCTGCAAAATCATGACAATGTGCCATCTAGGGTAAACATAGATGACTTTAAGAAATGGAGCAAGCACTAGGAGGAAAAAAAAACAAAAAAAACTTAACTTTAATTTCAACATTCCTTTAAAGCACCTAGAATACATCATACAAGCTCTTGGTTTTTCATCTCTATATATTGAACCATTTACATTTCTTGATATATTCTTAGGTTCTTCTTGGGCATACACCAGACACAAAACACATTTTTAGGGTGTAGAATAGAAAATACTGCCTAAGGAAACTTGCTTACTTTGGGGTGGTCATAAGGCTGCTTCTGAATTGTCATTTTCTATAAAGTAATTCATGTGAATGCTATATTCATCAGCTTTTCTTCATTTTCTTTTTCCTTCACTCCCCCTCTGTCCCTCTCTCCCCCCTCTCCTTCCTTCCTTCCTTCTTTCCTTCCTTCCTTCCTTCTTTCTTTCCTTCCTTCCATCCTTCCTTCCTTCCTTCCTTCCTTCCTTCCTTCCTTCCTTCCTTCCTTCCTTCCTCCCTCCTTCTTTCTTTTCTATTTCTCCTTCATCAAATATCTACAAACACCCTACTAAGTGCTTGGTACTTCAATATCTTTACAGGTATTGAAGCCTAAACCTCAACATCTTTATGAGTACTCCACGGTTTTTTAAACTCTCAGTTTTATCTTAGCCAATGTGACAGGACTACATCTTCCCCGGAATTCCACCATCTTTCCAGGACCAAAGTTTTTATAGCAACATTGAATGTCTTCTGGTCTCTGCCTTAACTAACTGAAAGGAAGTATTTTGGTTCTTACTGAGGAATTTTAGTAAATAATCAGCAAAATGATCCACATAAAGAAATAATAGTTTTGGTAGGCTTATTCAAGAGGAATGACAAGGTCAAAACTTCTCTGTTCAACCAGGGACATCTTTGTTTAGATGTGCTCTGCATTTTTTTTAAATTGTTTTCTTCCTGTGGTAGAAATTTTGTTTTTATTTGTTTGAAAACATCTCAGGATGGATCTAATTAGTTAAGGAATGTGATAACATTCTTGAGACAATATTAATTGTTAGACTTGAAGAACCGCATGTGATCATGTTCTTTTTATATTGTTTATGCATTTTTTTCATGCTGAGCAGTAACTCAGAGTAACTTATGATGACACGCAAAGGTCTATAAATGTCATCGTATTTTCTCATGTAAGGGTTTACTTTCTTCTTTTTAATAGTGTTTTTATTACACTAATTATACTTGAACATATGCTTACTGTAAAAAAAACATACATTCCATAATCAGAGTAAAAAATAAAAATTTCCGTTAACATTCTTTCCCAATCCCAATACATGGCACGCACACACACACACACACACACACACACACACTTCATTAGAATCTAGTTTAATTTCCTAAAAGGTGCTAAACAGCACCTCTGTGTATGTGAGAGACATCTAAACTTTGTTTTAAATGGGGTTTATAACCCAAGAACTTGGAGATCCCCGCTCTATGCTTTCAAAACTTGACCCCTATTGGATACTTGTTATGAAGGATCATCTTGACATTCAGGAAAATGACCTATAGAAGTCATCTGAGAGACCATGGAACTTTCCTTCTTCAGAAAACACTTCACCTCCCCGATCTCCTGATTCCAAGTTCAGTGTTTTTACTTTGTACCAGACTGACTCATCCTCACTGTTGCACTTATTTCAAGACCTCTAACATTTTCTCTGCAGCTTTAACATTCTATGATTACTCCCTGATGACATACAAAAGTGTAGTTTAAAAAAAATATAGACTTTATTATTTTCTGCCCAATTTTCTTTTTTTGTTTCCATGAATACAGGAACCTGAATCAGTCTTGAGACAATTTATTGTTCACACACCAAGTTAGGCAAAGGGCAGTTGAATAATTTCTTTACTCATTTACTCTACTCTGGGAATGAGAGATTGCTGAATCGGGATGTGTGGCACACAGAGTAATATTTCCAGCTGTTTCCTCAAATATGATGTATGAAATGGAAAACAGGCTCATACTGGCATTTGGGAATTAATTCATGGCTACACAGGAATGCAAGGTAGAGGCAATTCTGATCTCCTCTCCTTGAAGTTAATAAATTTTACACATAGATGAGGGTGAAGAAGTCCATGCTATAAGGCCAAACCCAGGAAAGCTGTTTGTGATCCTTGCCAGCCCTTTTCCACATCACAATCATGAAGGGTTTTCTAATGACTCTGTCTACAGCATTCCTCTCTTGTAAATGAATTCACTGTGTGAATGGGGGCAGGGACGGGCCTTCCAGGTACAAGGGCAGTGTCTTTGGTGACCTGGTTTCCACCATCTACAGTGCTAAAGCGTTTGAGACCATTTCAACAATAGCAGACCTCAGGTAGGATGGTGATTGCATTTTTGTGTAGTTCTTCAAATAAAGATTGTGTATCAAAATCCTTTCATTGGATATAGAGTCCAGGTTATGAGTACAAATAGTAGGATTGTCATTGATAAAAACAGCTCTCTTAAAATGCAACATACCATATGAGGTCAGGGATGTAGAGTTCATTACTGGCTTTACTCTCTTAATTGACAGTGTTGTAGATGACTAATGACCATATTTACATTATTTTAGGAGCGTAAGCAGAAAATCAAAGTGGGGGAAATAGAGAATTTGCCTTTTGAAGGACTGTGTTTCATGAGAAGTATAAAAGTCCCGTGGTGAAGCAGCTGACTCTTTTAGACACCAGCTCTACATACACAAAGCCAGAAGCACCCCACTGCAAATGTTTAAATCCAATCAGAGCAGTTATTAGATGTCCTGTAAATAATGAAAGGAAAAAGATGAGCTGGCTCAAATCATAAATAATGAAAGGAAAGATATCAGCTGACTTAAATCCTTTTTCTTCACTAGTTTGTGTAATTAGAAACAGACATCGTCTCTCCACCAACTTCTTTAAAAATCACAATGCTGCAGCTTCTACAGATTCCCTTTATTTTTTTTTTATTTTGGGGAGGTAAAAAACCTATGTAATTTCAAGTTCTTCTTGGTTAAATGAAGATCAGAAAGCCTGTGTCTGTTCCTGGCGCTAACACTCATTTAAACTAAATATTCACAGTGATTTAAATATAAGGTTAAAGACTAACTCTGATTTGATGATTCTAAGTAAGTTGTCCCTTTGCCAGGGATATATTTTACCATTTTTATTATGGAGATATATCCTAAGATCCTTGGAAGAATGTTTTTAGTATGTTAAATAGATTATTATTCCTATCACTTCCTGAGATTTTGTTTTCTTTTTTACTTAGAGAAATATGAAAGCTAGAATATAAGGTATGGCTTATATGAGACAAAGGAGAACCAAGAGCTAAATAAAAACAGGAATAAGATAAGTATTAAATACTATACACACACTCAAAGACATTGGGTTGACTATAGAAAAATAATAAACAACACCAGAGTTGTAACACTCTTTTGTCATTTTTATAATTAACAGCAGCAACACAAAAGTGTTCTGGGATGATAATTGTTTTTAAAGTTGGAGTTTAACGCACGTTCTCACTCATAAGTGGAAGCTGAACAATGAGAACTCATGGACACAGGGAGGGAACAATACACACCGGGACCTGCCGTTGGGGGAAGGAGAGCATCAGGACAAATAGCAAATGCATGCACAGCTTGATACGTTGGTGACAGGTTGATAGGTGCAGCAAACCACCATGGCACATGTTTACCTATGTAACAATCCTGCACATTCTGCACATGGATCCCAGGACCTAAAATAAAATAAAATTTTGAAAAATAAAATATAAAAATTGGCTGGGCATGGTGGCTCATGCCTGTAATCCCAGCACTTTGGGAGGTCGAGGCGGGCAGACCACCTGAGGTGAGGAGTTTGAGACCAGCCTGGCCGACATGGTGAAACCCCGTCTCTACTAAAAATACAAAAATTAGCTGGGCATGGTGGTGGGTGCCTATAACTCCAGCTACTTGGGAGGCTGAGGCAGGAGAATGAACCCGGGAGGCAGAGGCTACAGTGAGCCAATATCATGCCACTGCACTCCAAGCTGGGTGACAGAGCGAGACTCCATCTAAAAAAAAAAAAAAAGTTGGAGGTTAAATTTTATTCAGAACTGAACATAAAGCCTTAGTATTTTTGAAAAGTTCCATGACATCTAGTTCCAGCACTCTAGCCATATAAAGAAATGTTACATTAGCAATGTTTGCCATTGCTTCTAGCATTGCAAATGGTTAAAATGCTGCTGAACTAAAACCGCCCAGCAGGACCAACAGGTTCATCAGCCTGCAGCACTATGCTGGTCATGGCCTGAGCGGTTTTCTAGCATTATCACCTCCACAAATGAGCACTGCCATCCTCCAGCCCCTGGTACATCTGTTGTACAAGCTTCAGATCAGAGCGTAGAAATAGGGACAAATGCCACCCACTCGAGTGCACTTGCTGCTCTGCCAACTGTTAGCAATTGCATGGCGTGTTTTCCACTTTCTCAGTCTTTCAGTTCCTGCATTTCTGGAAGGTGGATGACAGGTAAAGAGTGCGATTTTCCTGCCAAAAATCCCTCCTACCGGGCAAGAAGCTATTTGCTGTTTTCTAGTAAACAGAGAACATAAAGAAAAATCTAGAAATAGGAAGCATTTATCATAGCCCTAGAGGCTTGAAAACGAACTAGATAGAAAGGCCACTCATCCATTCAGAAGGATAAAACTTCAGTCATTCATTCATTTATCCATTTAACAGATCACTATCCACTAGACTGTGCACAGAACTAATGTATACATAGATAACTACCAATAAAATAATATATATCAAGGTACAGTTGAATAGACAACAATAAGTGACTCATTTTGTTATATTGCATTATTATATTACAGAACTAAATCATATTGTTGTTTATACAAATTTGATAGGCTTGTGTTACTTCCAGCAATGAGTATTTCAGCAGGAATATGAAAGAATATATCCATGACCACCTTATGACATGCAGGTGAAAGGAGAAGTGAGGTTAGAAAAAAGGAGCCACATTTCTTGGACTGTAACAGCAAAGGCAGCATTGAGTGGCCTGAGCAAGGTGGAGATCACTGGCAGAAGGGAAGAGACAACTTTGGAGAAAGTAGATCTGCCCCCCTCTTATGCAGAGTCAGTCCAAAAGCCTCTCTTAGAGAGAGGTCAAGATCATAGCAGGTCCCTGGGGATGCATTAGAAACGCCCAACTTCCTGTCTGGGTAGGCCTTGCTTATGCTTCAGGACCCACCGGCTGTTGACAATTTAATGATCTACACCGGAGTCAATTTTTGGACTAAATTGCACACCGAGCAGCGAAAATAGAAGGGAACTTATGCCTCTCAGATATGAAATCTGCTTATTATATATGTGAGTCCCAAGGAAATGGAATGACCTGCTCCTTCCCCTGATCTGCTGATATTTAGAATTAAGACTTCCTCAAGCCCAGCCTTTTTCTAAAGGGCTTCTTCATAGGGGTTTTCTGAAAAGGAGATCCAACCCCCATCCCCTCCCCCACTTTGAGATGATAGTTGGTAATAAACATTTAGCTGTGTGGTGTAAGAATGATTTTCCTGTAATCCAGTTGCAAGCAAAGCCATTTTAACCCCTTACTCTTTAAGTCACGCAAGTCCAGTAGTGGGGCTGGAGCAACTTGTGCCAGCTTGCTAGAGCTGATTGCTAAATTTCCAGCAGTTGTGCAAGCCAGATGCCATCCCACTGGTAGCTTGATGTCAGCCATGAGGGAAGGATCTACACCATGAAAATCAGCAAACACTGCAAACCGGTCCTGGAAAGCCAGTTGTGAGACATTTACCAGCACACCCCTGATTATACCAATTGCTGAATTTTTAATTGAATGATATATATTCACTGCTTCATCAACATTGCACATTTATTCAATGGACCAAATCTCTCCAGCAATACCATGGCCTGAATATAATAACTCTACAATAAATATTAATAATATGAACAGTGGTATTCTTTTTTCTCTCCAAGTCACTTCAAATATCCTGTGAACTGCCCCCTTGAATAATATAAAACTACAAGTTAACCGCAGCATTATCTTGAAGAATTGGTCTTTGGAAGTGTAAGTGCCTACTCAATATTTGAATGCTGTAGACACCTGGAATTAGAATGTTTGGGATCACAAATGTTCATCCCTATGCTACTGCCTTGCCTTCCCATGAACCTGAACTACAGACTGTTGATTGAAAAAAATCCTTTAAAGGAATAAAAATCCATGTGCTGCTTCTCACACCTCAGTATGGGGAAAGAAGCCACTCCTGCAAAGCTCAAGCCTGATTTATGCAGAAGCTTCTAGTCTTACCTGCTTCCTTAAACTTGATATTTAACATAATTTTTGGTTTATCATTATAAATGCTAAGTGATCTTGAGTCACTGCATCTGCTAAATCAGATGATTGCTCATTTTCTTCTACCTAGAATGAACAAGCAATTTGAATTCACCATGAAATAGAAGACTCACAGGCAAGTAATAGGTAGTGGTGGGTTGCTTTTTAAGTCTAAATGTTTTTTCCTATTTGATTTACTTAATTGAGCTAATGGGCTCTATGATTGGCTGAATAGCCCAGTAGCTAAAGTCATCATTAGCTATTTTCTTGGCTAACACAATAATGACCCTTAAATTGTCTCCAGTATTTCCAATTACCTTTGAAAACATGTGGAATGTCAGAAGCCCTAATAGGAAACATAGATGATATGATGGTTATAGGAAATCTTCTCCAATACTAATAGTTTTCACAGAGTCCTTTTATGGGTCAAGAGAGAATGGTGAAACAAATTACAAAATTTAACAGAATGTGAGAGGATTTTGTCTCAAGAAATACAAGAATCAGTGATACCAGAATATTTAAAAATTCTCTAGCTCCAAACATTTAATTTTATAGTTTAGAAAAATCAAGGCCCAGAGATGGTAATTACCCTATAAAGATAACATTGGTAATGAGTGGCAGCCAAAATTCAAACCCACTTTTTTTCCATTGAAAAGTGCATTTCTTATAGTAGCCTATTAAAAATATGCTTTACTTAAGGGTGACTTAAACTCCAAATTCCAAGTAGGTTAAACCTCTCCCTCTCTCTTTTTCTCTCTCTCCCCTTCCCCTAATCCCCTTTCTCTCTCTCTTTTCCTTACCAACCCCCTTTTCGCATAAATACAAACTACAATTATTTGCAGTATCATTTGAAAATACTAACTACCAGCCGGGGATGGGAGGGGTGATGGAAGGAAAGTTCAGCTGAGACTCAGTTCCTAGGCTCAGCCTGCAGACTGATGATAGTAGTATGTTGCATTGCAGATCATAAGAGGTAGCCAACACAGAGAGAGACACAAGTTGCAGTAGAATTGCTGAGTGTGAGTTGAACATAAAAGTAACTAACTTTTAGGTTTCAAAGTGAATCATCAGTGTTATGATATAGGGTAGAATGTCACAAGGAGGCAATTCCTCACTAAAGTCTTTAGTTTGGGGTCCAGTCCTAGGGTTTTATTGTTTTTTCTCAGTGTACTCTGTCAGGAGTAATAATTTTTGCTAAGGAATTCACAAGAGAATGACTGATTGCATCTAGCGTTATTTTGTTAAATCACAATGAAGAAAATCATAGCCGCAGGGCCTGGAATACCTGTCAGCCGGCCATCCTGTTTTCCACCCTGCAACCCAAACCTCTGAGGAGGTAATGAGCTGCTCCAAGCAGTGCACAAGCGTAATTTATCTTTGTGTGTCTAGCACCTAGTGTAACATCTGTCACATTGAAGGTGCTTGAAGGCTCTATAGAGAATGAATGAACAAATGAATGAACTACCAGAAATCTGCTTGTTGACTGTGCATCCAATTGGATGATTCTAAGAAAGACTGTCAGCTCACAATTGTATGAAGCCCTAAAGGCTCTTCTGTACATTCTCTGCATCCATCCAATCAACTCAGAGTCAATGATGAGATAATCTCTGACCCCAAAAGGATGAGGGTCATTCTCCAGACCATGATGGATTCATTAAGATAATTCCATTTTGTGAGAACACTTGGAAAGTGGGCAGCTGGTGTTGCTAGGCAACTCCTCACTCTCATCCCCTGTGTCCATTGGAAGCATCTCCACCCTCCATAACCTAAAATGGCCCTCTCTTCTGTAGGACTAGATATCCTAAGCCATTGGAATACCCATGCACACAAAGCAGGACATCTTCTTCCTTGGTAAGCTGCTGGGATGATAGTTTCCAGCAGTCACTGGGGAGTCAGAGCAGTTGTGGAATTCCAAACCGACAGATGTCTGCTGGTGGTTGTTTTTCTCCAAATGACCCAAAGCAACATGACAAGAAAATGAATTGCACCTATGATCACAGAGGCTGATCTTCAGTCAGGTCACTGCTCCTTTTCAATTTTCTGTCTTTCCAATCAGAAGGTAAATTTCTCTTTACATAAATTAAGGTTGTCATTTTCTTTTTTCTTCTTCTAAATTTAGTTTTAAAATGTCATATAGTAGGATTGAATTTTTATGTACCGATCTATGAACTTGAACACATGTATTGAATCCTGGAACCTCTACGACAATCAGAAAACAGAGAAGTAACATTACCCACCCCCCAGTAAACTCCCTCATGTTATCGTCTCATAGTCACACCCTAACCACCTCCCAATCCCTGACATCTACTGATATTTTCTCTGTCACTAGAGTACTGTCTTTTCAAGAATGTTATGTAAACGGAATAATACAGTATGTAACCTTTTGAGACTGGTTTCTTTCACTCAGCATAATGCTTTTCATACTCATCAACGTCACACTTATCAATAGTTCATTCCTTTTTTTTTTGGCTCAGTGATAATCCATTGTATAGATGCACCACCTCTGTATAACAGGTGTCTATGTATCATTCACCTGTTGAATGACATTTGAGTTGTTTCCTGTACATAGCAATTATAAATAAACCTGCTGTAAACATTTGTGTACAGGTTTTCTGTAAACATGTTTTCTACTGGGCAAAATGCTTAGAAGTGGATAGTTGGATTGTATGGTAAGTGTATGTTTACTTTATAAGAAATTGCCAAATATTTTCCAGAGTACCTGAATCATCTTCCCACCAGCAATATATGAGAGTTCTAGAAGCACATTATCCTTGTTGGTAATTAATATTGTTTTAGACATTTTAATAGGTATGGAGTGGTAGCTTATTGTGGTTTTAATTTGTGTTTCCCTAGTGGCAATGACATTGAACCTCATTTTCATGCACATCTTTGCCTTCTGTGTATCCTCTCTGGTGTAGTGTATATTTGAGCATTTTGTCCATTCTTAAAATTGGGTTTTTTGTTTTCTTACAGGTTAGTTTTGCAAACACAGCAAATATTTTTAGTTTTGACAAAGTGTAATTAACAAATTCTTATTGATGGATCAGCATTAGTTGTTATGTATAAAAATTATTTGCCTAACCCCAGATCTTCAAGATTTTCTCCTATGTTTTTAAAAATTTGTTTTCAGTTTTACATTTCATTTTTAAACCTATGATCCATTTTGGGTTAATTTTCTATATGGCCTAAGGTTTAGATTAAGGTTCATTTGCGTTTTTTGCAAATGAATGTTGAAGTATTCCAACAAAATTTATTGAAGTGACCATTATTCTCCCACTGAATTGCCTTTGCACCTTTGTCAAAAATCAATAGGCCTTATTTGTGTGTGTCTACTTCTGGACTTTCAATTCTGTTCCATTAATCAATATGGCTATGGCTTCATCAATACCATACTATCTTGATTATTATAGCCTTGTAAAGTCAGTCTTAGAATCAGGTAGTATGAGTACACCAGCTTTATTCCTTTTTTAAAAAAAGATTTTGGCTATTCTAGTTTCTTTTTGTTTCCATATAAATTATAGAATAAGCCCATGTCTACACAATATCCTGCTAGGATTTTGATAGCAATTGCATTAAATCTGTACATCACTTTACTTTTACTATGTTGAGCCTTCCAATCTATGAACATGACATGTCTCTCCATTTATTTACATCTTTGATTTCTTTCCCTGGTATGCTATAATTTCTGCATACACATCCTGTACATGCTTTCTTAGATTTATGTCCAAATACTTCTCTTTTTCGGAATGATCATTAGTAACATTTTTTGTTTCCAATTGTTTTATTTATGTAGAAATATAATTAATTTTTGTGTGTTGACCTTATAGCCTGCAATCTTGATGTATTATTGTGAATTCTTCAGAATTTATCATCTGTGAAATAGTGAGAGTTTTATTTCTTCCTTTCTAGTCTGGTCTCCATGAATCCTCATGATAAATCTACAATTATTTAAATTGTTGTTCCATCTTTAACTTTTAGCACTTTGAATAGGATGTATTTGAGTGTGGAATTTTTTGTTATATCCTGTTTGAGGTTCACAGAATTATTTGAATGTATCTGTTTATGTCTTTCATCAAATTTGTTTTATTTTAAGATGCTATTTCTTTGAATATTTTTTCTGCTGCTCCCTTTACTCCTTCTGGAATTCTGATATCATGAATATTAGACCTCTTGGCATTGTCTCATAACCTCAGAGACCTTTTCCTCTTTTCAATCTTCTTCTTTCTATTGTTTGGATTGGCTAATATCTATTCCTCTATCATTAAGTTAACTGAATTTTATTCTGTTCTTGAGCCCATTCTGCTGTTGAGCCCATCGGGTTAATTTTTTATTTTGGTTGTTGTGTTTGACAGTTCTCAAGTTCCCTGAGCTTCTTTATACCTTCTTTCTTTGATGTCTTCTATTTGAGCTTTGTTTCAAGAATGTTTGTGATTTTTTTATAGTAGCTGCTTGAAAGCCTTTGTCAGAGAATCCAACATCTGTGTCATTTCTGTGTTGGTATCTATTGATTGTCTCAATACCAAGGATTGGCTGATACTTTCCTGGCTCTTTGTATGTCATATAATTTTGAATTTTATTATAGCTATTATGAATATTATAAGACTTGGGTCTTGATTGAATTATATGAAGAGTGTTGGTGTTTTTGTGTTAGTAGATGAACAGACTGATTGGGTTCAGTCCTGACTGTCTTTATTGGAGTTGTCATTCCACTGTCAATTTGGTTTCTAAAACCTCTGCCACACTCCTCAGACCTGCCTCACATGTGTAACACCCAGAGGCCAGGCTGGGACATGGCTGATGTCTGTCCCTTGGTTTAGCTCTCAGAATCTATGTATGCTGTTCAGGTATAGATCCAGACATGCATAGCTCAAGGGTGAGCCCAGCAATTCACAAACAACTTGAAAGGGATGCTTTCCTAAGCTTCTCCCAGTCTCCATCATTAGCCCAGGACTTTCCAGTTCCTGGAGCTCTCCTTTTCAGTCCTCAATCCAGAAAGTGGGGGCTTTAGTGACTCCACTCAATAAGATAAATATGGCTCTGTCTTGCCTGGCTCCCAGGCAGTCAGGCCTAATGGTTATCTCCCTTGTTCCCTAAACATTGCTGTTATCCTATTCTTTTTGCAAGGTGTCCAGATTTCATATTGTTCAAACACACATACTTTATGAACAATTTGTGCAGTTAATGCAATCATCACAGGGTCCTGAGGCAACATTCATCCTCAGCTTACAAAGATGATGGGATTAAGAGATTAAAGTAAAGACAGGCATAGGAAATAATGAGAGTATTGATTGGGGAAGTGATAAATGTCCATGAAATCTTCACAATTTATGTTCAGAGATTGCAGCAAAGACAGGCGTAAGAAATTATAAAAGTATTAATTTAGGAAACCAATAAATGTCCATGAAATCTTCACAGCCTCTGTCATGGTTTCAGGAGGTCCCTCCGTTTGGGTTCCCTGACTTCCCACAACACCACTCTGCCATTTACTTCCTGTAATAATGCCTGCATTTCCGGCCAAGTGGGAGGAGGACAGAGGGAAGGAAATGCAATCAAGATTACTTCACCATCTTGGGATCACAGTCCCCTCTCAGAGAGTTGTAGGTTCTGGTACTGGTTGCCACCACTACTGCCAATATAGGTTGGCTTTGGAGCTAGGGTGCAAGAGAAGAGAGGGAAAAAAATGAAAGCAAAGGAGATAAAAAGAATAACAGGATTTCCACCACCCTCTCTCTTTCTGAGCGCTTAGAGTTCCCTCTCATGCTTCTAGAGCCAAAACTGCAGGTCGTCTTCGGGAGCTCTCTGTGTCTGTGCAGAGGCTCACTTCCAGGGTGCAGGCTGCATTGAGTTCAGGCCAGGGGATGCACCAGAGGAGAAACTCCATACCAGTTCAGTGGTGGAACTCAGACATAGTCCCTAATCTGTCTGCTACTATTTACATTTCAGAGTCCTCAGACAGCTGCTCCATGTGTTCTGCCCAGGGATGGGACAGGATGGAGGACACTCTCTCCATCTCCATTTCAGAGCTGTTGGAAACTTGCTGGCAGATTTATTTTTACATTTTTTAATTTAATTTTTATTTTTGAGACAAGGTCTTGCTCTGCCCCAGGCTGGAGTGCAGTGGCATGATAGTTCCCTGCAACCTCAAATTCCTAGGCTCAAGTGATCCTCCCACCTCAGCCTCCTGAGTAGCTGCAACTATGGCTGCATGTCACCATGCCTAGATAATGTTTTTTTGTTCTGTTTTGTTTTTGTTTTTGCTTTGTTTTATTTTGTTTTGTTTTGGAGAAATGGTATTTCACTATGTTGCCCAGGTTGGTCTCAAACTCCCAGCCTCAAGGGATCCTCCCGCCTTACACTCCCAAAATGCTGAGATTACAAGAGTGAGATTGCTGGTCAATTTTTAAGTTTTGTTATTGAAGGAGGAGCTGGTAATTAATAGTCTTGGTTCAGTTAGATTTAATATTGAGAATACTCTTTTGGTAATTTTTAGTTTTATATATATTCAAACTTCAGGAAAAGTTATAGAAATAGTACAAGAAGTTAGCTTATACCATTTAGCCATATATCAATTTTTTACATTTTGTTCATCTGCTATGTCATTCTCTTTTTTCTCTCTGTCTTGGTAGATAGACAGAGATAGATAACTTTTCCTGAATCATTGAAGACTAAATTGGGAACATCATGTCCATTTACAAGTAACTACTTCATGGTGTGCTTCCTGAGAACAGAGAAAATTCTCCTAGATAACTATAGTACAATTATCAAAATCAAGTCATTTAATATTGATATAATACCATTATCTGATCCACAGTCTATATTCAAATATCATCAATTGTATAATGTCTTTTATAGCTATAGGATTCATTTAAAGATCATGCATTTCATGTGTTACATCCCTTTAATCTCCTTAGTCAGAAAGAGTTTTCTAGCCCTTTCTTTGTCTTTATTTTTTTTGTCGCCCAGGCTGGAGTGCAGTGGCCTGATCTCAGCTCGTTGCAAGCTCCATCTCCCGGGTTTACGCCATTCTCCTGCCTCAGCCTCCCGAGTAGCTGGGACTACAGGCGCCCGCCACCTCGTCTGGCTAGTTTTTTTGGTATTTTTTAGTAGAGATGGGGTTTCACCGTGTTAGCCAGGATGGTCTCGATCTGCTGACCTCGTGATCTGATGGTCTCGGCCTCCCAAAGTGCTGGGATTACAGGCTTGAGCCACCGCGCCCGGCCTTCTTTGTCTTTCTTGATCGTGACTTTTTGAAGACTATGTTTAGTCCAATGTCCTTTGGGTTTGCAGATATTCCCTCATGCTTGGACTCTGTTTAGGAATTGTTGGCAGAAATATAGTTGTATTCTTCTCAGTGAATCATGTCAAAAGTCTCCTGATGTGAGTTTGTCCAAATACTGGACAACTTTTTTTTTTTTTTTTTTTTTTTGAGAGAGAGAGTCTTGCTCTGTTGCCCATGCTGGAGTGCAGTGGTACGATCTCAGCTCACTGCAACCTCCACCTCCTGGGTTCAAGTGATTTTCCTGCCTCAGCCTCCTAAGTAGCTGGGATTATAGGTGCATGCCACCACATCTGGCTAATTTTTGTAGTTTTAGTAGAGGTGGGGTTTCACCATATTGGCCAGGCTGGTGTTGAATTCCTGACTTCAAGTGATCTGCCCACCTTGGCCCCCCAAAGTGCTAGGATTACAGCTGTGAGCCACTGTGGCCAGTCTGGACAACTTTTATATTGAATGTTAACTTTTATGACTTGGTTATGGTGCCATCCACCAGAGAAACCCGTTAAAAACTAATAATGTTTCTACCCAAGAACAAGTTTAGGGTAACTGTGGCTGCTTGCTTTTGTGAAACATTCTTCTCTTGCTTAGTTTAGGTTGGTGGTTGTTTTGACCTAACATCTAGGGAATGCATTATTTGCAATCTGCCTGGAATCAAAACAAGCCTTGGCTATTCTTCTGCTGTTTTTTGCTTGCTATTCCCAGCTGAGAATCGTGTCCAAACCTGGGTGGCAGTGAACCTCTGCCAGCCATGACCCGGGCCACCACCAGTCATTCTGCATGCCTGTGGTACCTGAATGAATGGAGACTGACCAGCTCTGTGGGTGGGAAGCAGAAGGCTGCAGGATGACAGGGCACTCCTTTTCATGGGAAAAAGTTTATCCCAGGCCTTACTTCTGGTTCTTGAAATAGTGAAGTGAGAAAAGGTTTTTTGAAGATGAATTTTAGCTAAAGAGCCATTCAAGGGGGTTCAGTTCCTGAAAGCATTCACATCTCCCATCTGCCTGGGTCTCTGCAGCTATGTGGGGCAGGGGGGAGCCAGTGTGATCTCGCACAAGTTGTGGATGAGTTAAGACAAGTAATCGATATTTCATTTCTATATTTGTAACTCCATCGTAATGCAAGTCTGACAAAGCAAATGTCCATTAAGAAAAAAGACCAAAAGAAAGAAAGAAAGAAAGAAAGAAGGAAAGAAAGAAAGAAAGAAAGAAATAAATAAATAAATAAATAAATAAATAAATTAGCACCGAGGTGTTTCACATGGTTTCCTGCATGTATTCTCACTAATGTACTGAAGCCATGTCCTCAGAAGAGTGCATTATATTCAGGTGGGCCCTGGTTGAGTGTGATTTCATTTCACTCACACCTCAGCCATTAGTACCCAGCTTCCACAGTTACTGACGGGAGCTGAAGAATCAAAGAGGACTGAGCCCATGCCAGGTGAAGAACTGTTGTCTGGAGTTTCATTTCCCCAGCAGCTTAAAACATTTAGAGGATGCGTAATGGATTCATCCTTCATTTTGATTTACTAGTCTCAATATTTCAATATATCTTTTTCAGAGGCTTAAGCGCCCCATCTCAGCACTGTGATGGCAAGAACCGTGAGCAGTTTGTAGTCCTGGGTTTTTCTAGGCTTCCTTTTCTATAGAATCCAGACATTTCAAAAAGAAAAAAGAAATTGACACATAGCAAGTGGAGTGAAAATGACTCAAGGTTGTGTAGTAATTTCTCCAGTTCCTGTTGCTCAAGAGTTATCAGAAGTTCCCTAGGAAACATCTAAGAAGTCCATGCAAACACACAATTTTTTTTTTTTTTTTGAGACGGTGTCTCACTCTATTGCCAGGCTGTAGTGCAACGGCACCATCTCAGCTCACTGCAACCTCCACCTCCCGGGTTCAAGTGATTCTCCTGCCTCAGCCTCCCTAGTAGCTGGGATTACAGGCGCCCACCACCATATCCGGTTAATTTTTGTATTTTTAGTAGAGACAGTGTTTCACCATGTTGGTAGGCTTGTGTCAAACTCCTGCTCTCAGGTGATCCGCTTGCTTCAGCCTCCCAAAGTGTACAGATTACAGGCATGAGCCACTGCGCCCAGCCACACACAAACTCTTTTCAGCTCTACCTGAGACAGGTGTTGTGTCCTGGGCCAGGTCATGTTGAGGATTGATTGCCTTACTCAACACAGGGCACGTGATCAATCTTTATCAGTGTCATTCTGCCTTCTTTCTGTTCCTCACTCCTGTTTCTATCCACTCCCACCAGGAATACATGTTTAATTTTTGACACATTTATACGAGTTTATAGAAATTGACGTTTTCTTGTTTGTTGCGTGCTTTGTCTGGTATTCCCACAGTGCTTTCTTTTCTACGCCCCCTTTCCCTTGTATCTGCACTCTCCATTCACTCCTTTCTTCCCTCCGTATGTCTCTCCTGAGAATTTCTTAATTCTTTCTGCTTGTCTGTAGGGGTGATGAAATGTGCTCTAAACAAGACCCCGGTGACACCTGGCCGTCTCTCTTTTGGGAAGGTTCTGAGTTCCAGCCAGTTCCGGAAGGCTGAGGGTGGGGGCTGGCTGCAGACTTGACAGGAAGAGGTCGCCCTGCTGCAGTCACCCTGACACGTCGCTTGCTTCTGGGGAATCTTGATGGAGGCTGGGGCAGTCACCTCCACAGTGTCTCTCCCTGAGATGGGCCTGACTGGCCTGGGTGCCTCAGCCCTAATTAAAGAGCAGGACAAGGAAGAGAGTGAGAGTCGGTTCGACTCTCAGAATTCTTCATCACCTTCCAGATCTCTGTGTAGCTTTCCAGCTTCCCACTTTTTTCCCTGAAGTACACTTCCTGGTATTTTTTTTTCTACTCTGTATATTTAGAATGATAGACTCATCATACTTTGAAATTCAAGTAGGGCTGAATTTAGAACTAATCTAATCCCCTATTTTGGTAGAGGAAGAAATGAGCCCCCCAAAAAGGACACGGGAGCATGAAACAGTGGCAGAGAGAGTGTGAGGTTTAAAGTCAGAAGGGGTGGGGTTCGCATTTGGCTCCACGTACTTAACACTGCTGAGCCTCAGTTTCTCATCTGTAAAATGGGAGTGATGACATTGGCTATAGGAACTTCTGAGGATGAAATGAGATAATGTGCAGAGAGTGCCTGGCACAATCACTGGCATATAGTAGGTGCTTAAAAACTATTTTCTTTCTCTTTTCTTTCTTTTTTGAGATAGAGTCTTGCTCTGTTGCCCAGGCTGGAGTGCAATGGTGCAATCTCAGCTCACTGCAGCCTTTGCCTCCTGGGTTCAAGCAATTCTCATGCCTTAGCCACTAGAGTAGCTGGGATTGCAAACATCACCACCACACCAGGCTAAGTTTTGTGTTTTGGGTAGAGACAGGCTTTCTCCATGTTGGCCAGGCTGGTCTTGAAGTCCTGGCCTCAAGTGATCTGCCTGCCTTGGCCTCCCAAAGTGCTGGAATTACAGGCCTAAGCTACTGTGTTCAGTTCCTTTCTTTTTTTTTTCAGCACCTTCTCCAACCTCATCTTTGAATTCCTCCTTGTTTCTCCCAGCATTTTCCTCTTAAGTGACTCTCCCATGAAACCACCTTGCTTGTTTGTTCTCTTGCTTTCCACCACTTGGTTCTGTCTCCTTCCCAATTCCTCTTCCTGGGGAATCCACGATCCCACTCTTGGCTCCCTGGAGGTGTTCACTTCTGCCCATCTACCGGAACCCTCTCCACCAAAGTAACTTCTGGAAGCATTTCTTGATTCCTACAGCCCTTAGGCGCCTTCCCGCTTTGAGCTCGCATCCCACTTTCCATCTCCATCTCGCTCATTGACTTGCTTCCCTCTGCCTGGTGTCATTAATTCCACATGCATGCACGTGTCATATCTCCTGAGCTAGACTGGAAGATTCTTGACAGCTGGAACCACCCTATATATTATTTACTTAGTCCTTACCAGGCCTCATAATAACCTTTCTCACCTGGTAGATATGGAATAAATATTGATTGGTAGATTGATAGATTCCTATTGTCTTTTCCCCAAGACACCTTCTTTCCAACAGTTTCTTCAGGAAAAGGTATACATTTACATGAGTTGAATGTTTGCTTGCATATTATAGCTAGCAGAATGTGTCTAGGTAACAACATGCTAAGTAAAGGGTGCAACCCTTGCTTCTGGTGGCATGCAAACTGGCACTGCCATGGCTAACAGCAAGAGCGACACTATTGCCTCTGCAAATTGCTTCTTCCATGTTTGCATCAGGGAAGCACAGAAACTCATGTCTGTGCTGGTAACTCTCCCTTCCTTCTCGGAACACAAAGCCATTTCATATTTACCTGCGGGCTATCTCAGAGATGTATCCACCTTAAATCACTCAGGCTACCCCGAGGAGGAGGGGCTGGAGGCTCCTTGCTGTGAGTTTTTCCAACCCTTCATCCCTTTCGCTTGAAGCCTTTCAGACTGAATTTACAAATGGGGTTTTAAACTGGATCACCTCAAGATGAATTTCCATGCTCAGTCAGATGTTACCAGTGCATTATTTGGATTGTATAAAATAGGAGTTTAGTGAGGTTAATTTCTCCCTCCTCCCCACCTTAGGCTAATTATTGGAGAAAGTGTTTGCAGACCTGGAACTTCTCATAATTCATCTTGCCTTCTGTTTCTTTAGCATCAGGGCTCATAAATCTCTGTTTGCAATGACATAATTGGTTACCAGAGGAATGCGGTGGTACAGCCAGCTGAGAGTTACAACTCCAGACTCTGAGGAAACCCAAAGAGACTCATTCCAAGAGAGGCAACCTGCCCTTTTCTTTCTTTCCTGCATGGGTTGATGTGTCCAGACCCTCTCATGAGCAAGGGTAGCCAGAACACACCAAATTAAGAGAACTTGAGCTGGGCACATTGGCTTGTACCTGTAGTCCCAGCTACTTGGGAGGCTGAGGCAGGAGGATGGCTTAAGCTCAGGAGTTTGAGGCTGTGGTGACTCATGATCATGCTGCTGCTCTCAAACCTGGGTGAAAGAGCGAGATCCTATCTAAAAAATAAAAAAATAAAAAAAGCACAAATTCTCGAAACTTCACAATGAAAATAGAAAATGAGCACACCCCAAGAGGAATTACATGCTTCAGAATTTATCTGTTAAAAGATGCAACATTAAGAAGTATCGGATCAACATCATTCCCCTTAGAGATCACTTACCTTTGAAACATAGCCAGAAATAATGTAATCTTCCATTTCTAATTTCTGCTTCCTTCCTCTCTTTATAGTGTCTGCGAATTTGCATATCTATGACATCTATATGTATTATGCATTTGAAAAATTTATATAAAGAAAGTGAGAATCACGGCACATTAGAACTCTAAAAACACTTAAAAGATTTAGTCCAATCCCTAATTTTAGAGATGAAGGCACTGAGGTCTAAAACCATATCTGAGGTCCATTTACTGAAAGCGGAGTTATTGTCCCAGAAGGGATGGAATCCAGGCTCCTAGCCCCAGCCAAGCCTTCTTTGTGCCACGCTGACCAGCCTACACATTAGCTAGACATCAGACCAAGAGACAGTTCCATTCATCTTGGCACGTTCCCATTAGTGGTTATGAGAATTCTATTATTAGAAAACAGCTAGTGTAAGTATTCTCATTTCAAACTCAGGAAATAGAAGTGAAATTGAAAAGTATTTAAGTTCACTAAATAGAACATTTAGATGATTCTAATGTTACCATCCTCATCTTTAAAATGAGGGGGTTAACTAGATCATCCTTGCTTGTCCCCAACCGAAATACTCGAGAATTCTAAATCAAGCTGAATGTTTTATATGAAATTTACTATATTCATCTCCTGGTCTATTCCTCCTTAAAAATCTGAAACTTTTAATTTCCCCAAATATAAAGTAGAGCTAATAATAATTTCCAAGCAGTGGTGACAGCAAATAAGATGATACACATAAGCACATTTAATCCCTTGAATAAAAAGCAACGTGAAGATGCACAGTGAACTACGTGCAGCAGTTCAAAAATAGCAAGTAACTGTAGAATATAACCATCTCTAGATTAAGCATATGTGGGTTATTATTTGCTTAGTGGATTATTGCTAGCAAATGTTCAGTTTCAGGTTGACTCCTCTGCCACTCAGAATGCATCGGAATCAGTCGGGATGAACTCAGGGAAACACTAGCCCCTTTTCATGTTTGACGAAATCATATAATATTAGAAAGGTAATCGACTATTGTTTTGGAAATGCAAATTCCAAAGCACATCAGAACTATGATGTCATGGCATTTTGCCTGCTGTTTTGGGTCATTTATGTAACAGTTTCCTTCCTTAGCAGGGGTCATCAAGGGCCAATCATAATACATTTTACGGAATTTAGAAAATGCCTTTCATGTATTATAATTGGTTTCCTCTTTATCATCTCACTTGCAAAAATAGCTGTAAAAGATTCTTAACATGGGTCCATGCGCTTAAATGAATGTGCCCTGGCTAGATTTTGTTATCTATTAAATAGATATGTTAGTTGCCATTGCGGACATGGTTGCAGTAGAGCAATCCATTAGGTTGGTGCAAAAGCAATTACAGCTTTTGCCATTACTTTAATTTGAGGCAAAACCTTCGAATTCAAGGTTAAATTTTGCCGAATTCATTGGCAAAAACCACAATTACTTTTGCACCAACCTAAGGAATCTGACTCAATATATCCCCATTGTCAGCTGATGGTTTCTAATGTATAAATCCTCTGGCAAAGCATATATGGCTAATTGCAATGAACAAAGGCTTGCTTTAGGAAGAAACTCTTATGGACAGCACGCAGGGTGATTTTGACAGTGTAGGCAAGATCCTTTTAGGAAGCAAGGAAAGCATGTGTATGGATTTATGTCTGTGTGGGAGAACCCAGCTGTAGATAATAGTATCTTCATGTTATTTCTCTTGCCTATCATCCCTTGCCCATTATAAGGGAGTTAATGTGATATTGTGTAAGGAATGGAAGTTTAAATGACTTAATATATAAAGTGAAATATCATTAAAGTATTATGTTTAATTCTGCACTTGAATCTTTAAAGGGGATAAAAACAAATGGAAGCTTTTTTTGGAGCAGGGCAACCAGACCAGAAGGAACCACTTTCTCTGAGGAACACTTAAGGAAATGGGAGAAGTTGTGTCTGGAGATGAGAGGCTTGGGAGGGATATATTAGGTGTCTTTAAATATTCAAGTCATTGTCATAAGGGAGAGAGACTTTAATTATTCTAGTTAATTTTTAGGGATATGGAAGGACAGATTTCAGCTTATAATAAGGAGTTGTTTTTGTTGTTGTTGTTTTGTTTTGTTTTTCTGTTTTTTGTTTGTTTGTTTGTTCGAAACAGGGTTTTGCTCTGTCACCCAGGCTGAAGTGCAGTGGCTCAATCTCAGCTCACTGCAACCTCTGCCTTCTGGGTCCAAGCGATTCTCCCGCCTCAGCCTCCCAAGTAGCTGGGGTTACAGGCACATGCCACCATGCCTGGCTAATTTGTGTATTTTTAGTAGAGATGGAATTTCACCATGTTGGCCAGGCTGGTCTCAAACTCCTGACTCCCGGTTATCCCCCTGCTCAGCCTTCCAAAGTGCTGGGACTACAGGCATGACTGCACCCGGCCTAAGGGGATATTTTCTAAGGATCAGAAAGATGGGAAGATTTGGTGGTCTGTGAGCCTCCAGCTGTGGAGGAGTTTGGATCCCATGTGGCTGATGGCAGGTGAGAGAAGCCAATGCTGGCAAATGATTTGGTCAGGTGATCCCCAAGGGCTCTCTCAGTTTAGGGAGGTTATGATGTTAACAGAGTGACTTTGGCTAAATTACCACCTGGGTCTCCATTATCTCACCTATAAAATGATAGATCTAGACTAACTCAGCAATTGTCAACCACTTTTTCCACAATGGTTCACCAAACTTCCTTTTCCTCTCCCTCCCCTCCTGCCTGCCTGCTCCTAAATGAAATCTTATGTAGAATTCCAACATAAAGAAAGGTCAAGGGAAACTTTAGTTTCTGGAAAAGGGAATTGAAAGCGCTGTGCTCTTTCCCCTTGGCCTCTGGCCTTCCACTGTACCTTTTCTTCCTCTTAGGCAACCTCTTAGTACCTCTGTGGAATCTGAGAATTACAATCTAAAAAACACAAGATTAGGCCTGCCACGGTGGCTCACCCTGTAATCCCAGCACTTTGGGAGGCTGAGGTGGGTGGATCACTTGATGTCAGGAGTTCGAGATCAGCCTGGCCAACAAGGTGAAACCCCGTCTCTACTAAAAATACAAAAATTAGCTGGGCGTGGTGGCGTGCACCTGTAATCCCAGCTACTGGGGAGACTGAGGCAGGAGAATTGCTTGAACCCAGGAGATGGACATTGCAGTGAGCCGAGATCACAAGACTGTGCCTGGGCAACAGAGTGAGACTTCATCTAAAAATAAATAAATAGATAGATAGATAAATAAATAGATAAAAACTACAAGATTAAAAGCTTTCTAATATTCTCACCAGACCTACAATTTTACTATTGTCATATAATTCTACTATTATTGGTTAGCCAGATTAATAAACATTACAAATTTCTTTTTCTCTCTGTTGCAAGCTTGAGGCTTATAGAAAAGAAATTATGTTGCATAATGGTTAAGATTATGAACTTCACTTAGAACCAGAAAAGCCTGGGTTCAAGTTTCTACTCTGTCTTATTAGTTTGGTGACAAAAGGCAACTTGCTTAGACTTTTTAAGCTTGTCATCATAGAGGGAGAACAAATATCCCCACCTTACGGAATCTGGGGGAGGATTAAAATGATAGTTAGGTTTACAATGTGAAATAAGCCCTCAAAGAGGTCGTTATTTCATTAATAAAAAGACCAACTAAAACAGAATGAAAAAATTATCACACATGGTGACAATTTCTTATCACTGGTAGTAAAAACTAGAAGTCAAAAATTTTATAACTACCTTCCAAAACTTGACATAAGTCCATCTAAGGGAGGAAATCCTTTGACATTGTTATCTGACCCCTCTGACCCTTCTGTGTGGCCTTCAACAAAATCCTCAGCCCGTTTAAGATGCTTTCCCATTAATCAAATGAAACTGCAGTATTAAAAAGATGCCCTGCGGGTGGATCACCTGAGGTGAGGGGTTCGAGACCAGTCTGACCAACATAGTGAAACCCTGTCTCCACTAAAAATACAAAAATTAGCCAGACATGGTGGCAAGCACCTGTAATCCCAGCTACTTGGGAGGCTGAGGCAGGAAAATCGCTTGAATCTGGGCGGTGGAGTTTGCAGTGAGCCGAGATCGCGCCATTGCACTCCTGCCTGGGCAACAGAGTAAGACTCGGTCTCAAAAAAAATAAAAAATAAATAAATTTAAAGAGATGCCCTGAAGAAGCATTGGACGTTCAGTTTATCCAAGAGAGCACTAACTTTTGGGACTAATTTTCCAAAAGCCGAAAGCCTTCTTGGCAAAATCTCAGCACTACCTCTTATAACCCTGCCAAACAGTCTTAGTGCTTTATTTTCTGTCTAGGGACCATCTATACTTTTTACCTAAAATGGAAGTGTATTTGTTCAGGAAACATTTCCTGCACACTTACTCTGTATAGAGTTTTAGAGGAAAACAAGGAAACAGAAGAAATCATATCTTTAAAAAGCTTACAGTTTAATTCAGAGACTTGCAGCCGTACCTTAGAGTTAGGCTAAGAGGATTCACAGTGACCTTGGTTCCTGCTATTCATCTTTCCTTCCTACTTGTTTCTCTCTGCTTCCCTTCTTTGCTAAAGTCTGGGGCTCTCTTGCTGCTCTCTGTCCATCTAAAGTAGACTTTTGCATTCATTTACATAGACACATCTTCTGATGTTCCATGCTCCAAAACAAGCTCTCATGTGTTTTCCATATTCCTAATAAGGACTCCCATGCTACAGAGTCCGACTCTAAATGTCTAAAGAAAACAGTCTAACGGGGGGATAAGGTGAACAAGATTAATAGGCTTAATTCTCCCCTTTCCCACCTCTCACTTACGGAGGATTTATGTTTTAAATAACCGTTGCACATTTAAATTAATTAGTCTGAAACAGTGTTGTTGGCGGGATGTGTGAGCAGGGTACTTGAGTGCCGCGTTCTGTTCTGATCGTGTGCTGACCTTCATGCTAAACTGTGAAACCACACACCAGTATGGACGCATTGAACAGTTACATAGAGGGGCCTATCCAGAAACAAACAAATGAAATTTACATGGAGTATACATAACATTTGAGGGCAAGCAAAATGCAGAGAAACAAATCAAGGAAAAAGGTTTGTTGAGAAAGACTCCCTGGGGTAGGAATGTTTTCATGTGGGTTCTCAAGGAGGTGACAATCATATGCAAACCCGATCTCACTTTTTCTCCTTTCTTAGAAGTTCTGAAAGAGAGATGAGAGTGCAGATATAGATGAGGATAGTCCGTCTAAGGATAATACCAAAGGTAAGTGTGCTTTGAGGTTTAAAATATTTGCTGGAAGCTATTTACTGACTGGTTACTAGGAGACAGCATGACTCATTGCTAACTTCCCCTCCGGGGCCAGCGTTCAGTCATTTATCACCTGGCACATTGGATCAAGACTGATAGAATCTTTAGAAAAAATTATGGAGTGCTCTATTCTAGTAAGGAGGCACTAAACTGTGGAAATAAAATGATCCCTGAAGATGAGGTCCACCGAGAAAGCATCCCGACACGTGTCCTGTATGTACTAACAGTCCAAGGATTAACTTGTGGTGGAGAGATATATACAAGATAAAATAGAAACAACGTACATATTAAACAACTGTACAAAGCAGTATTGAAACCAATGTCAGTAGTGAATACTGTATCTTCCCTGAGGACTCCCCGTGGCCACCCCCCACCCAGCACATTTCTGAATGAATATATTTACATTATAACTGGGTATTCCTAATAGCCATGAAACGACACACTTAAATATTCCTTTAACAATCTTTCTAAAGATTCAAATAACTAGAATAGATGAGGGTAGATCCTAAACAATTAGGTCTTCCAAGATAATGCATAAATTTAAGTATAAATTCTAAGATATATTTTGGAAAATATTGAGGGTTGAATTGACATGTAGGAAAAAATGAGTCAAATCATTTATACATTGCCCACAACCACAGGGGCATCACTATAATGTAAAATTTATTGGAATTTTTTGTTTTAGATAGAATCTCACTCTGTCACCTGGGCTAGAGCACAGTGGCATGATCACAGCTCATTGCAGCCTCAGCTTCCCAAGCTCAAGTGATCCTCCCACTCAGCCTCCTAAGTAGCTGGGACCACAGGCATGCACTACCATGCCCAGCTAATTATTATTACTATTATTTGTAAAGATGGGGTCTTACAATGTTGCCCAGGCTGGTCTTGATTCCTGGGCTTAAGTGATCCTCCTACCTCAGCTTCCCAAAGTGGTGGGATTATAGGTGTGAGCCACTGTGCCCAGCCTCATTGGGAATTTTTACAAAGAAATGTCTTGATGTATTTCCACAACATCAGAATTGTCAGAGACAAAACCTAGATAATATAAACTTTATCTGATAGGAGAAGAAAAATATTTAAACATCA
Organism: Macaca fascicularis; assembly: GCF_037993035.2. Lineage (NCBI taxonomy): Eukaryota > Metazoa > Chordata > Mammalia > Primates > Cercopithecidae > Macaca > Macaca fascicularis. The sequence goes on along the minus strand of NC_088383.1, from coordinate 34,264,305 downwards.
AAAGAATGGGAGATGACCTTTGTGCAGTTATGTTTGTATGTGAGTGTGAGAGTGAGTGAGCATGAAGCATATTGCAAAAATAAGCAAAAGGTGATGTGGCGAGAGCGTGTTTTGAAATATTTATTAAAGCTTTCACTCTGTGTTTTGCCTTGACCTTTGCCTGTTCAAAGAGGTATCAAGGTCCGTGCTGTGGTAGGGTTCCCTACTTTAAAAGATGTCAAAATTCTGAGTCCATTGAGAAGACTGGTGGCTTAAGAAAGAGTGCAAAGTGCAGATCTCTCATGGGGAGAGAAGAGAGAGCAAAAGACAGAGAAGGAAGGAGGGAGGAAAGAAGAGGAGATTGCATTTTCTCAGAGCAAGTAAGATTTCCCTAGTCCAGGCCAGGCACAGTGGCTCACGCCTGTAATCCCAGAACTTTGGGAGGCCGAGGCAGGTGGATCACCTGAGGTCAGGAGTTTGAGACTAGCCTGGCCAACATGGTGAATCACCGTCACTATTAAAAATACAAGAGTTGGCCAGGTGTGGTGGCACATGCCTGTAGTCTCAGCTACTCTGGAGGCTCAGATACGAGGATCACTTGAACCTGGGAGGCGGAGGTTACAGTGAGTCGAGATTGTGCCACTGTACTCCAGCCTGGGCAACAGAGTGAGACTCTATCTCAAATTAAAAAAAAGAAAAAGAAAATTCCCTAGTCCAAGAGAATGAGGATTTGTTCCTGCTCCCCGAGGCCATGGTGGGACCTCAGGGAAGGTGAGTGTGTGATATACCTGGGGAAGTGCCCCAAGATTCTTGGCCCCCAGTTAAGTACAGAAGCCCACAGAACAGAGATTATCATGTGGCCAGGGACAATTTGCCTCTCAGCAGGCATCAAACAGAGGGGTCCAGTCTACTCAATAACTTGACATGTCAGGAAGATCCCCAAGCCCTGCTCAAATCTGCTGAAGGTGGTGACAGAGAAACCTCAAGAATGGTCAAGCTTTTATTTCCTCCAGCCCAGTGGGAAAAGGGCTTAGAGAGGATATTACATTGATTTATGGAAAACAAAGCATCTGAGTTTATAGACTAAGATTTATACCTGCTACAAATATATGAATCCTTTTATCCTATATATATATATATACACACACACACACACACACACATATATACTAGAGGGCACATGCTACTGAGACATATCACGTAGGTTCAGATTTTGCAGCACTAACTAGCTGCATGTTATTTTAGCAAGTTTCTTAACCTCACTGGCCTCAGTTTCTGTGAAACTGAGATTAATCATAGCACCAATTTCACATGGTGGTTGTAAGGATGAGGTGAGATCATCTGTATCTTTGGCACAGAACAAAGGCTCAACAATGATAAGCTATCATAATAATAATAATTATTATTTATTTTTCTTCTATAAATGTCCCAGTCATTACCTAAATGTGAAGGAGAGATCTGGTCGTAAAAAAAAGGTTTCCATTGACAGCTCAAGTTATTCATGGATTTTCTTTCATCATAAATTTAAGAAATAAGCAAATGGACAAAAGTCTCTGTTTTTCTTTGGCCCCCAGGTGACCACTAAATTACATGTGAAACAAAACATGTTCAAGAGAAATGTCCCTGGAAGAAAGGAATTTTTCCTAGATCTTAAATAGTGAGTTTCTTGAATCCTAAATAAGGGTAGTGTCACGCCTCTGCCAAGTAGGAATGTCAGTATGCGGGTAGGAAGTCCAGCTGTATCCTCCCTTCAAATGGAAATTAGTTGGATTCCTGATGCTAAGGGTTCCCATGTGCTCTTCATATGACAGATAAGAGGAGGGGAGACAAGGAATTATTATTTATAAATAACATACTAGAGTGCCTGAGGTTAGCCAAACTTAAATTCAATGTTCAAAGTTTGGAGCAGGTGTCTACAAACTTTTACCCCTAAGCCACACAGAGGGTACTATTTATGAAATACATCTGTATCCTTGGATGTCTGTGACAATTGGTAATTGTCATTGGGTATTATATGAAATATGTTTGGTCTTTGTTCCCAGTTCCTGACATGGGGTTCCTAAAACCCCTGGAATTTCCTGAGTGATAGCACTATCTTTTGTTATTTATAATGAAGCCACTTGATCACATGCTGAGTTTATGGTAATGAGGTTATGTAGGGTGGCACCCTTAGATAGCCTCTGTATGGGGCCAGTCAACAGAAAGACCAGGTGATTAGAGGATTAGAAGGTTGGAGCTTGTAGTCCCAGCTACTCCTGAACCCAGGAGGCAGAGCTTGCAGTGAGCCAAGATGGGGCCATTGCACTCCAGCCTGGGCGACAGAGCAAGACTCCGTCTCAAAAAAAAAAAAAAAAAGGTTGGAGCTGTCAGCCCCACCTACTGACTCTACTGACTGCTTGTGGGTTGGCGGGGTGGGGGGGGGGGCGCAAATAGAAATCAAGCTTCATAAAAACTTGAAGAACAAGATTTGATGAGCTTCCGGTGGCTGAATACAGGGAGGTACTGGGAGGGTGGAGCCCCAGAGAGGGTGTGGAAGTTATGCACGCTCATAACTCACGGTATCCATCTCTTCCTCAGCTGTTTATCTGTATCCTTTGTAGTATCTCTTAAAACAAACTGGTGAACATAAGGAAGTGTGTTTCTCTGAGTGCTGTGAGACATCCTAGCAAATTAAACCCATGGAGGGAGGACCCCCGTGGTAGGTAGGACCCCCGATTTATAGACAGTTGGTCAGAAGCACAGGTGACAACCTACTAACTTGCAACTGGTGTCTGAAGTCAGGGCAGCCTTGTGAGACTGAGCCCTTAACCTGTGGGGTCTGACACCATTTCCAGGTAGACAGTGTTACATTGAATTAAATTATAGGACACCCAGTTGGTGTCCCCTGAAGAATTGCTTAGTGTGTGGGGAAAACTCTCACACATCTGGTCCCAGATGTATTCTGGGTTGACTATGAGTGGATGCATGTGGAAGGAGACAGGAACACATGACCACCCATCCATGCAACACAGCACACTAGCTGTTCACTGAGGCACAGGCATACCTCATTTTATTGTGCTTTGCATCTTAGTGCTTCACAAATATTGCATTAAAAAAAATTACGAATTGAGGGTTTGTGACAACCCTGCATTGAGCAAGGTGATCAGCACCATTTTTCCAACAACAAGTGCTCACTTCATACCTCTGAATCACATTTTTGCAATTCTCCCAACATTTTAAACTTTTTCATTATTATTATACCTGTTATGGTGATCTGTGATTAATGATCTTGATGTCAATTTCCATTGTAATTGTTCTGGGGTTCCACAAACTGTGCCCATCTAAGATGGTGAGCTTAATTGATAAATGTTCTGTTTGTTCAGATTGCTTCACTAACTGGCCATTCTCTGTCTCTCTTCATCTCCTAGAGTCTATTTCAGAAGACACAACAATACTGAAATTAGGCTAAATAATAACCCTCCAGTGGACTCTAAGTGTTCAAGTGAAAGGAACTCTCTCACTTGAAATCAAAAGCGGAAACCATTTGGCTTAGCGAGGAAGGCACATGGAAAGCTGAGACAGGCTGAAAACTAGGCCTCTTGGGACAAACAGCCAAGTTGTGAGGGCAAAGGAAAATTCTTGAGGGGAATTAAAAGTGCTACTCCAGTGAACCCACAAAGGATCAGAAAGTGAACTGGTCTTATTGTTGATATGGTGAAAGTTTGAGTGGTCTGGATAGAAGATCAAACCAGCCACAACATTCCCATAAACCAAAGCCTAATCCAGAGCAATGCCTCAACTCCTTCAATTCCATGAAGGCTGAGAGGCCAGGAAGCTGTAGAAGAAAAGTTGGAAGCTAACAGAAGTTGAATTGTGATGTTTAAGGAAAGAAGTCATCTCCACAACCTAAAAGTGCAAAGTGAAGCAGCAAGTGCTGATGGAGAAGCTGCAGCAAGTTATCCAGAAGATCTAGCTAAGATCATTGATGAAGGTGGCTACACTAAACAGCAGATTTTCAATGTAGACAAAACAGCCTTCTATTAGAAGATGCCATTGAGAACTTTCATGGCTCGAGAGGAAAAGTCAATGCCTGGCTTCAAAGCTTCAAAGGACAGGCTGACTCTCTTATTAGGGGCTAATGAAGCTGGTGACTTTGAATTAAAGCCGATGCTTATTTATCATTCTGAAAAATCATAAGACCCTTAAAATTATGCTACATTGACTCTGCCTATGCTCTAGAAATGAAACAACAAAGCATGAATGATACCACATCTGTGTACCGCATGGTTTCCTAAATATCTTAAGCCCACTGTTGAGACCTGCTGCTCAGGGAAAAAGATTCCTTTCTAAGTATTATTGCTCATTGACAATGCACCTGATCACTCAAGAGCTCTGAAAGAGATGTGCAAGGAGATGAGTGTTGTTTTCATGCCTGGTAACACAACGTCCATTCTGGAGATCATGAATCAAAGAGAAATTTTGACTTTCAAGTTTTACTATTTAAGACATACATTTTGTAAGGCTATAGCTGCCATAGACAGTAATTTCTCTGATGAATCCGGGCAAAATAAATTGAAAACCTTCTGGAAAAGATTCACCATTCTAGATGCCATTAAGAACATTCATGAGTCACAGGAGGAAATCAAAATGTCAATATTAATAGGAGTTTCAAAGAAGTTGATTCCAACCCTCATGGAAGACTTTGAGGGGTTCAAGACTTGAGTAGAGGAAGTGACTGCAGATGTGGTAGGAATATCAAGAGAACTAGAATCACAACTGGAGCAAGAAGATGTCATTGAATTGCTGCAATTTCATAATCAAAATTTGAATAGATGACAAGTTGCTTCTTATGGATGAGCAAAGAAAGTGGTTTCTTGAGATGGAATGTACTCCTGCTGAAGATGCAGTGAGCATTGGTCAAACTACAACAAAAGCTTTAGAATATCCCATAAACTAAGTTGAGAAGCAGAGACAGAATATGAGAGGATTGACTCTAATTTTAAACAAAGTTCTGCTGTGGGTAAAATGCTATTCAACAGCATCTCGTGCTACAGGGAAATCTTTCATGGAAGAAAGAGCCAATTGATGTGGCAAACTTCATCATTGTCTTATTTTAAGAACTTGCCACAGCCATCTCAACCTTCAGCAATGACCACTCTGATCAGTCAACAGCCATCAACATCGAGGCAAGACCCTCCACTAGCAAATAATTACTTGTTGAAGGCTCAGATTATTATTAGCATTTTTAACTATAAAGTATTTTTTCTTTAAGGTATATACATTGTTTTTCTAGACATAATGATAATGTACACTTAATAGACCACAGTATAGTGTAAGCTTAAGTTTTGTACACACTGGAAAACCCAAAACATTCATGTGACTAACTTTATTGGGGCAGGTTGAGACTGTATTCGCAGTATCTCCAAGGTATATTCATGCATGGCCTTTTTGACCCCATTTCTTTAAGTGGTCTGTCTGAGTTACAAAAACTATGGGTTCCCAACTCTGCTTGGAGCAGTCAGGATTCTCTTCAATGTACCCCTACCTTGCTCCATCCCTGCAGCTTCTGCCTGTCTGTTGATCTCTCAGTGTCTCCTACTTGGCATCTGTAAGAGGTATTGGGGCATGATGTCTTGCAGTTTGGGCCTATTGATCTGTCTAAGCTCTTACTTTCCCACCATGTAGGAGACTCCAGGCTGAAGCAGAAACACAGAACCAGCCCACCTTCCTTGGACAGCTCTTGTACTCCTCCATCAAGCAGTATCACTCTATTCAAAGAAACATTACATCTCAAGATGGGAAATGTGGTCCTGGCACTTTGGAAGGTAGAAAGGTGACAAGGTTCTGTCCTTGGTTGGGGTTAGAGCCTCACCAGGGAGATGGCTGTGACATAAGGTGTCTCAGTGGCAAACAGCACACAAGGGTTAAAACTGATAGTCATAGCTTTTATGAGGCGAACTATGAAAAGGGAGGTAAACTCAGAGGCTCAAGGAGAAGCTTCTCTGAGAGAATTAGGCTTGGAAAAAGAAGGAGGATTTTGCTTCTCTGGGTCAGAGGAGGATGAGGGTGAGGAAAACCATGAGGTTGTGAAAGAAGCGTCTGTGAGGCTTAATTCCTGTCTCGTAATTCCCACAGGAAACGACAGCAGGGGAGAGAGCAGCTGAATGGTAGTCAAGACATCATCTACTTTTGGGTTCTTTGAAAACAGCGCATGATATAGAAATAGATCCACACGGTAGCCTGGAAGAACAATCCCAGAGGGATGGGGCCTGAGACACGGGGAGCCCCAAGCCCACTGGGACTCATTACTTTCCAGTGGTCACTGCAACACATTACCACAAACTGGGTGGCTTAAAACAACAAATACTTTCTCTCTCACAGTTCTGGAGGACAGAAGTCCAAAAAGTAGTATCACTGTGTTGAAACCAAGGTATCAGCAGGGCTACGCACCCTCCTGAGCTCTAGGGGAGAATCTGTTCCTTGCCTCTTCCCACTCCTCGAAATGGCTGGCATTCGTTGGCTTGTGGGGGCATCGGTCTAGTCTCTGCCTCCGTGGTCACATCACCTTCTCTCTGTGTCTGTGAGTAGAATCTCCTCCCTCTGCCTCCTCTGTTTTGTTTGTTTGTTTGTTTGTTTGTTTTTGGCACAGTCTCTCTCTGTCGCCTAGGCTGGAATGCAGTGGCCTGATCTCAGCTCACTGCAACCTCTGCCTTCTGAGTAGCTCTGACTACAGGTGTATGCCACTGCATCTGGCTAATTTTTGTATTTTTTGTAGAGATGGGGTTTTGCCATGTTGCCCAGGCTAGTCTCGAACTCCTAGGCTCAAGCAACCCTTCTGCCTCTGCCTCCCAAAGTGCTGGGATTACAGGCCTGAGTCACTGCACCCAGCCTCTGGCTCTCTCTTACAAGGAAATGTGATGGCATTTAAGGCTCATATATAAATTGAGTACAATCTCCCCTTCTCAAGATCATTGCTTAATCAATCTGCAAAGACCCTTTTTGTTTTTTTTTTAAATTGTCATATAAGGTAACATTCATAAGTTCCAGGGACTAGGATATGGATGTCTTTGTGAGGGGTCATTTTTCAGCCTACCACAGGGCTTGTCTTTATATAGAGTGCCTTGAATTTCTCAGCAGTGACTCAATAGTGCTTTACTTACCCCACAGAGTTCTGATCCTCCCCAACTTGTTCTGTCCCATCCATACCTCTGGCCTGTCTAAAACTAGTACAGATGCCAGCCACCAGCCTTGCCAAAGTTTTCTTCTCAAACAAAAAGAAATGGTTCTTCTTCCAATTCTTACCAACTTCATTAAAAAAACATAGAGGAACTGGTTAGAAGCTCTTTGTAGACAATCCGTGTCTGATTGTGCATGAGAAAGTACTAAAGCTTTATGAAGGGACGACCATTTGGAAATGCTTTTAGAAATTCAAATACAAAGACTTATGATTGCCTGACATTGATTTCATACCCCCATCGACCAATTCCCACTTTCATCTTTGTTCCTTGTTTTCTTCATTTTAATGTATTCCATCTTACAATTGTACTAAGGTACCCAAGCTGTGCATTTCAGGGTCATTATTGCATTTCTTAGGAAGTTAAAGCCCCCATCCTTTGACCTTATGCTTTCTGATACCACCCAAGGTGTGACATAATTGCCCACAAATGCGCTGTCTGTCATGTCTTATTGCTCAAATGAAACCCACTTCCACAGTAGGACGAAAAGAGAGGGGGGTAGAACTCCTGCTATTCGCATCAGCACTTGTCCTCAGGAAATGCGGAATCTTGGCACTGAACGAAAGTGTAAAAATGACAAATTTGCCATCTAATATGGACCGCTGCACTCACAAGACTGCAACTCCTTACATTAATGGAGATTAGGATATAACTTTTTTAATTTGGAGCCTCATTACACAGTATAAATAAAAATAGAGCCCCAACTATATCATCTTTAATTGCCTCTAGACAGAATGCTGATTATCTACTGAGGGTCTTGGCCATGTGTTTCTGAGGAACCAGCAGAGTTTGTTCCTTGCTTTGAAAGCAAAATCTGAAAAGATATGTGGGTATCATTAACAGAGGCCAGGAAGTTAGATGTTTGCAAACATTCCAGCTAACATTCCAATGGAAGAAAATGCATGAACAAAAATATGATGATATTGTCAAAGTGACGAGTTCATGGGTATGAAGGAGGAAGAATGATGAACATTCACCCATCTAAATGGAAAGAGCCATTTACTTCTACTTAGCATTCTTGTTATTAAGAGTTTGAAAATAGCCGCAGTTTTCACTCCCAGCCTGGCAGAGACCCAGAGAGAGATGCTGATACTCAAAGCTGTGATAGCTGAGTCTTTTAGCATCCCTTGGTACAACTGATTAAAGCAATTGATCAATACCAAACTTTGCGAAAAACTAGTGTGGGTATGTTGCAGACGACATCCCATGAATAAATAACTCAGATAATGGCATTTGTCTTACTATCAAGCTCATCTATAATTTAGCAAGAATAGTACCCATTAAAAGAACACCTAGTATGATCACTGCCAAAATAAAGAGTTAATTGGTTTCTATCTTCTGGGAAGTCTCTCAAATAAGATAAGGAGGGAAAAGTGGCTACCAACTGTAATAATGAATGTAAAGTAGCCCCTAAGCCATTCATTCCCCTATCTGCTGCGAGACTTCTTTCAATAGCATTTCAAATAGCATCTTTTGGATCCAACTCGTAGCACTCAATAGAAAGTTTTAGAGAGGTCTTTTTCTTTTCCACATAGGGATCAAATCTGTTTTAGAAAAATGTAATTTAGTGCTTTAAATAAATTAATTAACTGAGCGCTAAATACAGGGAATACAAATAAATTCCTTTCAGGATTGAATTTTTTTTTTGTAATATAAGTGAAACATTCTTTTAATAAGGCACTCCTCTATGTTCTGGCTGGTACCGGCTTCAGTTATAATGGGATAATAGTATCACGTTCTCATGGCTTCAAGACCTTGGAATAGTCAAGGGGGTGAGAGAACTCAGGATCTACTCTAGAGTGAGAATAACGATGAGACTACATCAGAAAAGGCAGGAAAATAGAAATGATGTGATTAAGGCCCATACTACCCCCTGGAGAAGTATCCCTGCTTTACAGCGAAACAAATTAGACACAAGGAAATCAAAGAGATTTGAACAAGGTTCCTATCACAATCCCAGGCAGTAGGTTTACAACTAGATGATTTTGTGGTTTCTAAATTTTGAAGGGATAAGGCTAGTCATAGGCCATGCATCCGAGCCTGAGAAGCTTATTACAGGATAAAAAAAAGTGAGATCCTTGTCAGAGTATCGATTGGCATCAACTAGTTGATCTGTCATTGGATTTCTTTGGGCACTTTCGAGTCACACGGATTGGGTTGGAGTGTATGAAAATCATTGTTGAACATTATCATCTACAAGGACTTATTTGGGAGAAAATAAGGTCTTTCAAATAATGTCCATGCTTATAGTCCATCAGTAATTGCTGTATAAAATAAACTTGAGCATGTTCCTAATGTCCTCTAGAGATGCCGTAAGTACCGTTTGCTAGTATTTATGGTCTGCAATCAAACAGGAGTCAAGGCCATAAATCATTACCCTGAATATAATATTTTTGTTTCATGAGAGTCTGAGCTTTCAACCCCAAAGCAACAAATCAGTCCCCTCCTTATTGAGCCTGTCACAGCCCCATCCTTGAGTACGACCACATTTATTACCATTGTCAGCTGCCTCGTGTGAAAGAACAGGAAGGAGGGAAGGAGAATATAAATATAAATTGAAAAGCAATGCTTTGGGAGGCTGGCCTGGCTGAGGGGAGAGGTAACATAACATGGTGGCTTTCACCCCAGGGTCACATAGTTGATGGCCCGTGCACTGAAGTGGTGATCAAGTTTCCACGTCACCAAGAATCCGGCTGTTAACTGTCACCAGGGCTGCAAGGCTGGACACAAGGGCAAAGTGTTCAGAGGAGTTGAATGCTGAACTTTCAGCCTTTCGACTGACCCTTAAAGCACTTTGGGCTTCTCTGAGGACAAGGCTGTTTCTCAAGGACCTGCCATTTATTATCTTCCAAGGGAAGTTTGAGATACCAGAGATGGGGAGATATGAGCTTGCTCGTTGAGGAAGGATTTCACCTCTAGGGCTTTGTCTTTGACAGATGTGATGAAACCCTAAAAATGCTTCTTCTGAAATAAGAAACTGCTGCTTTCACTCACATAGAGAAAATGCCATCAGAACTCGGCCTTCCAGACAGCAATGCCATCAAAAAAGTCCTGAAGCCAGATTTCCAAAGGGAAAAAGCCAAGCCTTTAACTCAGACCTGGATGATGGTGAACAATATTAATAAGACACTGACAGAGACACAGAAGAAAGCTTGTGCAAGTGTAGAGCTTTTCTTTGAAGTCTCAGTGAAATCATTCTCTTTTGGGGGATATCTTCTTCATACTTAGAATGTTTATAAGACCAGGAAAAGGCCAAGACCTCTGCTGATAACCTAGATGTAGATGAAATGGAATACCTTTTGTTTTCATCTTCCTCCTTCCAAAATAAACTCTAATGTGGAAGTAGGGTTTTACTAGGTATACATGGACATTAATGCAGCAGCATAGACAATATCAGAATGCAGAAGATAGACACAGTCTATCATACAGGAATTGCACGCCCAGAGATTCTCTCAGAATCCTTTGCCCTATTCATTTGTTGTCCTTCTTTTTCAACTGAAATGGTCTTCAATAACATGGTTAAGGAATTAATTTCCTTTGATTCTGTTTTAAGTTATTTTGATAATACTCGTTTAAAAAATCTCAAGTGAACCAGAAAGCCCAGTCCTCACCAAAAACCTGAATGGAATAGTTTAACTTACAAAACACTATTTGTACTTTAGTTTTGCTTCAATGTGGTTCTAATCATTGCACTTATAGCACTCTGCCCAAGGCTGATCTAGCCTTAGCTATATAAAAAATTCAAACACCATTTATGTACTTATAAAACAAAAAGCCAGCATCTTTCTCCTTCTAATCTTCCAAGGAACATGTTGCTCTTGTTTCTTCAGGAAAACAAGTAGAGACGGAGTATTGGCGTTTAATGAAAATTGGATCAGAGCAGGGAATGCTAAATTGTTACTGGATTTGTGTGATGTCAGTACACAGCATTAATCTTCACGCCTCAGCTTCTCCATCTGAAATAGAAGGCAAGCTATTTCACAGCGATGGGTTAGGGATTAAAACATAGGTATATGGCATGCAAAAAGCACATACTAATCCCTCTCTTTAACTCAACTTCAGACAGGCCCTTATTAGGGAGCTGTGTTTTGCTTGGAGCTTACCTAAAATGAATTATGGAAAGTTCGAGCATGATTCAGAAAGAACAGTGAAGATGATTCAATGCCTTGGAAATGAGATCCATGCAAAAAGACGAAAGAAATTGGGCATATTGGGGTGGTAGAAAGATGACTGTGAAGGCGAAGGCAAGCCCTGGTGGCAAACGGAATTCATACACTGTATAATATCATAAGCAGAAATTCAACATGCTTCATTGCTCCTTTGTAGAGTCACCTTAAGAAATTGTCAGATGCTCTTCAGTACCTGATGACAGTTGAACAAACAGAGACTGGAGAGGTTTAAGTTACTTTTCTACATTTGTGCAAGCAGTTACATGGCAAAGCTAAGAGATGGATGCAAGCTCTGTCTGATGCCCCAAACCATGCTCTATGGTGACGATTAATTGAGTTAAAATATATACAGCATTTGCTATGGTGTCTGGAGCACAGTTCATGCTCAAAAAGTGACAATGATTACCTTCTAGAACTTTACCACTTATTAGTCCCTTCAGTTTGAGGCATCATTTTTACCAGGTGTCTGTCTACCTGACCATCCTTTCTGAGCATAATGAAACTAGTAATTACAAAAGCCAAGAAATTAGAAACAGAAATGGAATGCACAAAGTTAGTTACTGTAGAATGTTGGGGGAGACAGCTTGCCGCAAAACTTTTCAAGGCACACGTTCAGTTTGGCTAAGCTGTTGTTGTGGTTGTGTTCCCTTGTTCTCTTTACAGTTGATCCTTCAGCAACACAGATTTGAACTACATGGGTCCACTTACATGTGGATCCACTTATGCATCGATTTTCTTCTACCTCTGCCACCCCTGAGACAGCAAGACCAACTCCTCCTCTTCCTCCTCCTCAGCCTACTCAACATGAAGACACTGAGGATGAAGGCCTTCATTTAACAAATTGTGAATATGTTTTCTCTTCCTTATGATTTTCTTAATGTTATTTTCTTTCCTCTAGTTCATTTTATTTTTGTAGGAATACAGTATAGATTACATATAACATACAGAATACATGTTATTTAACTGTTTATATTATTGGTAAAGCTATTACCAATAACAGTTGGCTATCAGTTACATTTTGGGGAGCCAAAATTATACACAAATTTTTGGCTGGGCGCGATAGCTCACATCTGTAATCCCAGCACTTTAGGAGGCCCGGGGGGCAGTTCACTTGAGGTCAGGAGTTCAAGACCAGCCTGGCCAACATGGTGAAATCCCGTCTCTGCTAAAAATACAAAAAAAATTAGGTGGGTGTGGTGGCACATACCTGTAATCCCAGTTACTTGGGAGGCTGAGGCAGGAGAATTTCTTGAACCTGGGAGGCGGAGGTTGCAGTGAGCCAAGGTTGCACCACTGTACTCCAATCTGGGCAACTGAGCAAGACTCCATCAAAAAAAAAAGGGAGGGGGGAGCCGGGCACAGTGGCTCATGTCTGTAATCCCAGCACTTTGGGAGGCCGAGACAGGCAGATCACGAAGTCAGGAGATTGAGACCATCCTGGCTAACATGGTGAAACCCTGTCTCTACTAAAAATTATAAAAAATTAGCCGGGCGTGGTGGCGGGTACTTGTAGTCCCAGCTACTCGGGAGGCTGAGGCAGGAGAATGGCATGAACCCAGGAGGCAGAGCTTGCAGTGAGCAGATATTGCGCCACTGCACTCCAGCCTGGGCAACAGAGTGAGACTCTGTCTCAAAAAAAATAAATAAATTAAGTTAGACACAAATTTTTGACTGAGTTGGGGGTTGGTGTTCCAACCCATGCATTGTTCAAGGGGCCGTTGTACTTCTTTTAGTTATTGTGCTAAATACAATAGTTTTTTTGGGGGGGGTACTTTAGCAACATGCTGTGAATATTTTTATAAGACAATTTATACTTTTTATTTACATAAGTCATATTTAAAAGTTTTTGGCATATATATATATATATGTATACATATATATTCGATATTTCCTGGAATATTCAAGAAACATGTAGACTAGAGTACTCCAAGTACAAATTTCAAAAACAAACAAATACAACCCCTAAGTGAACAAAATGCAAGATCTTCAAAGGGCCGGGAGTTCTGTCCCTTCTCTCTATTCTGTCACTGTGGATGTATTTTGAGCCCTGGATAAGATTTTCATGATTCAGCAGATAAAATCAGACAGCAAGAATAATTGTTCTCAGTCTTAAGACTGTTTAGGAGGTGAAAAGAAGGCGGTTTCTTAGCTAACCAAGATCCAGGCAATGGAGAGTCTTCCAGATTGAAATCACAGTACCCAGTAAGCCTGAGGAACTACAGAGAAGATGCTGAAAGATCAGGAGGCAGTCTGTTATTCCAAGACTGCCAGCAATAAAAAAGTGAAGCCAAAGAAGTCTAAAGGAGCTTGTCAGTAGAAGGTTGACTGTGTTCCCCTTAAATTCAACACTTCTACAGCTCCACTGTAAGTCCACTTTAATGAATTCAGTCTTTCGAGGGTTGCCAACACCATACCAGCAACAAATGTGGAGAATTCCAAAGAGAATGATACTCAGCTACTCTAGATTTCTCCTTTCTCACTGAGGTCTGAGTCCCATAGCTAACTCCTTACTTCCATGTTGATGCAATGCTAAGTCTCCAAGCTGACAACACAATATTCAATCGATGTAGTCAATCAACTTGAAAGTTCAGTGGGAACTGACACATTGATTGAATTCACCTGTAAATTAAGCCAAAATGTTCAAACATGTATATGCCTTCTGTTGAGGCTCTGAGTCTTAATAGATGAATGTCAAGGCTGGGTTCCAATTTTAATTTGCTTCTAAATGAAGGTTGGTGCTCTTTCAACATTAAGTGATAATAATTATTGAGATTGCAGTAATTATGATTTGCACAGCTTAAAAGTTATGAGAGTATCATTTTATTTGCTAAATAGTGTTGTTTTATTCTGCATGTTTACATTTACCAGAGCAAATACAGAGAGCTCTGAAGGTACCTGATATCTCTTGGGACACCCATGGAAAATGAGGTACTGTGTCTCATAAGACATTCTTGGCAAACACAGAATGTAAACCAAAAAAAAAAAAAAAATCCATATGGTGCACAACATCTCTCAGATGAAAAATAAGGCTTCTCAAGGAAGGAGCCTTGGGGGATTCTGAAGTCAAATTGCAAGGAACAAATGTGCTATTTTAATTTTGGCCTTAAAACTTCCTCTCCTGGAATGGTCTCAATATCACAATCTCTGCTCAACAGCACTCTCTAAGCTACAAACTCCCGTTGTTTTCTGGTTTGCTGTTCTTCAGAAAAAAAAAAAATTCATCAGAGCTCTGCATGAGATCTGCAACCCCTCCCACATCAATCTTAGGAAGCCCAAGAACATTGTATAACTTAGTTCCCAAACAGGCCACAAGCAGATGGAATTCTCCATGAGAAAGATGGTTTCTTTTCTTTCTCTCTCCCCTGACATCCTCTTTCTTTTTAACTTCAGAGGTGTTTCCCTGGGCTTCCCACTGCTCGGATACGTGTGGTTCTCTCCCAGCACCCTTTCTTCTTCAGGCACCTGCTTCCCCCATGGAGGGGGATGTTGTCCAGTAGCTTGGAGTGCACCTCTGTTGTCCTCCCACACCTGGGAAATGCATGTCTCCTTCTCAATGCCTGGCGTGTCCAAGGCCATGGGAGGAGTACATTGAAAGTCTACATCCAATGAAGACAATTTGTCAGTCTTCATTATCAAAAGCTGCATGGCATGAACACTGGAGTTAAGGGTCAGTGTGGCTTCCAATTAAAACTCCCTATTGGAGATGGATTTGTGTTTGGTCCTTTTCAAAACACATTGGGCTGCAACTTATCATTGAAGTTGTCAGACTGAAAGCACTTTCCTTTTTTAGTGCTCCAAGGGTTTAAAAACCATTAATTCATTTTGTTTAAGATATAAAGACATAAACGAATGAGGGTTTTTTTTTTTTTTCTTTTTTTTTTTAAGGAGGAAAAAACAACCCACCTTGGTCCAGATGTGTTCTGGACACACTGAAACATTTCGAACGTGGGTCAAATGGACAGGGTTTTTATCTTACATATTGAGCATTTCTGTTTTTAGTGAGTTTACCGTGGGAACGTTATGGTGAAAGACAAGGAGAGACTCTTTTAGATGATCCTCAGAGTCACATGTTGGGAATTTTGAACAGAGCCCAAGTTTTTCAGGGATGATGAGTTCCTTTACTAAAAGAAAAAAAAAATGACTTTCTGTTTTTAAGGGTAAGAAATATGTATTCTTAAACATCTTGGACATGAAATCAAATTCATGTTGAGACATTTTGATGATGTCAGCACAAATAAATCAATTACTTTTAGGAAGGAAATTTCTATTACATACCTATGGTTTAAAAAAATAAAAGAGAAGGGAAGCAATGGAAAAGGACAAAATGTCTGAGGGGAGTATCCTGGCAAAACAGATTCAAGTCTGGGGATAATCTTTGTTTATAATAAATAAAAACTGAAAAGGAAAGGAGACACTATCAAGATGAGAGTATGTCTCTTGCCCAGAAAGACCCAAATGTTTCAAATAGAACATGTCTTAGCTCTTTTATCTTAGCTCATATCATCCTTTAGGACTCCTCTAATCACAGTTTGTTGCTTTTTAGAGGGAGTTCGGCTGAAGTCTTGTTTAGTGAACAATGACAATCTTTTAGATTTCTTATCTCATGTTGACAGTGGTAAGTTGATTTTTCACTACAAACTCATTCTTGCCTATTTACCCCAAGTCATAACTTGGGGAAAAATCAGTTAAGCCCACTTAATCCATCTATTTAGCCAGATCCACTAACTGTGAAATGCAGAGTCCCGGCATTCACAATTTCCAGTGGGCAACCTTGAGATGGAAGGAGGAGGACATGGTTAATACAGTCATTAGAGTCATGAGCCAGCACTACTTCGCAGCCCGGGCAAACCCTGAGCAGACCAAGGGCCCCAAAGCCCAAAATATAGCAGTAGGATGTGGGGTGCCTAACCCTACTTTCTTGTCCCAACTCAGGATCCTTGACATCACTTGGACAGACTCTGGAATAATAAAGATCCCCAGTTCTTGCCCTCTAACCACGTAGGTGTTACAGGGAATATAAAAATGATCTCTGTTGTGTTAGGAGAACTTGGAGATCTTCCCAAAGCCTCAGAGAAACAACTTTAAATGTCATAATGCAAATGGAGAAGTTTCCTTTTGAAACCAGCTTTAATACTAGAAATGCCACTGAGTTTTACCGCAGCCTCTCAAGATTAAGCACATTTAGTAATAATAAAGTGATAACAATAGATAGTTTATTGAATCAAATTTACCACTTGTGCAATGCATAGAATGCGAGTCACTTGACAGAGTTTATCTTGCCTAAGCCTTACAGCAAGTTCTATTTTATAATTATTTTTATTTTTTACTTTTTTTTGAGACAGTGTCTCACTCTGTCGCTCAGGCTGGAGTACAGTGGCGTGATCTCAGCTCACTGCAACCTCTACCTCCCAGGTTCAAGCGATTCTTGTGCCTCAGCTTCCCGAGTAGCTGGGACTACAGGCATGTGCCACCACGCCTGGCTAATTTTTGTATTTTTAGTAGAGATGAGTTTTTATCATGTTGGCCAGAATGGTCTTGAACTCCTGACCTCAGGTGATCCACCTACCTCAACCTCCCAAAGTGCTGGGATTACAGTATAATTCTTTTTAAAATGAAGTAACTAAGGTTTTGAGAGGCTAATTTGCCCAAATACATAAAATAATAAGCTAGGTTTAAAAGCTGGAGTCTCATTCCTGAAAATGCAGGCTTAATCCCTCCACCTTAAGTGTAGCAGATAGAATGTCTGATAATTACAAAGGTATCTAGCAAGTTACACTTCAGACACCTCAGTTGAAATCTCTGGTTAGACTTTCCTGCCCCATGTGAGGTTGTCCACTCTGATTCAAACGAAAATGACTATTTTCCTTTCTTAAAGAAAAAAAGAGCATTCTGTATGGGCAACTGGCATGCAAGTTTTCAGTGTGGAATGCCCATTTAGAAATGAGAAAAATCCATTGAATGTGGCACTAGGGATCAATTTTGTGTCACCATTTAACCAAATACTGTATGAATTATATGAATTCATAGCCACAAAAGGGTTGTCAGCAAAGTGGTCCACGCATGCCAGGGGTGACTGCTAAGGCCTCCTGTTACCTAGGTAATCAGGTAATTTGATTAGAGACAACACATTGCTAACATCATGATTGGATGGGTCGAGTTTCTTTCTGTAGAATTCTGTTGAGCCTTTCCATCTTCTTTTTTTTTTTTTGAGATGGAATCTCACTCTGTCACCCAGGCTGGAGTGCAGTGGCGCGATCTTGGCTCACTGCAAACTCCACCTCCCAGGTTCATACCATCCTCCTGCCTCAGCCTCCTGAGTAGCTGGGACTACAGGCACCCGCCACTAGTCCCGGCTAATATATATATATATATATATATTTTTGTATTTTTAGTAGAGATGGGGTTTCACTGTATTAGCCAGGATGGTCTTCATCTCCTGAGCTCGTGATCTGCCCCCCTCGGCCTCCCAAAGTGTTGGGATTACAGGCGTGAGCCACTGCACCTGGCCTAGCCTTTTTAGCTTCTAAGCCAAGTGTGTAAATATTAACAAGCAAAGGCTATGAGTGAATATTAACTAAAACTGGATTTTAATATGCACCATCACTGACAGTTCATAACAATACCATAGATTTCCACATACACTGCATTTGTGAACAGTGCTTGGAGAGTCCCAGAGCAGAAAAAGATACAAGAAGTCTTGGTCAAGTATGGTTTTTGTTTGTCTGTTGTTATACTCAAGTTATTTTGATTCTCTTTCACATGTGAGACATTTTACATGTTAGCCAAATCACTGAAATGAATCTCAGACTCTACCTAAAGTCAGAGAAGAAGGAACTTCTCTGAGCACAGGTTTTGGGGAATGTCACTAAATAAGCTTCACAGAACCTGCAGAAATGCCCGATTCATTGGCGATGAAAGGCACACCATTTGTCCAAGGAGTCCTTGTTTCTCCTCTGGGCAGAGGAGATGAGTTAGACTCACAGAGGTGCTGAGATGGGGTGTATTATCCAAGTTACCCTGCAAAATACAAGGATCCAGGAGAGTGATTGTGTTTCTGCCTTATTGGCATCAAAATTGCTTATCAGTCCAGAAATGCAATGGAGAAATTGTAGGATTAGTGCTGTAACAAGGCAGGAACTTCTAGCTAACCAAGCTTCCCAGATCCCCCACTACCCCTGTCCCTCCCTCCACCCTGGCCATAGGAGCCAGGAAAGCCAGGGTGGTAATGAAGTAGGCTCAGAAGGCTGGAAATAGGCTTTTCCAGGGGGTATAGCCTTGGTACATGTTAACATCAGCCTGTGATTCAGAACCTGCCTGTGATTGCTGTCACCTGAGAGAGTTCTTCAAGAGGTAAACAGACGGTTGGTCAATGTGGCGTGATTTTTAATGTCTTCAAGTGGTTCATGAGAACTGCTAGGAATTCCCATCTAAGTACAAAGAGACAATTCCCATCTGTGGTCTGTGTTTCTATCAAAAAAAAAATGTTGTTTAGACTGATGGGGTGCAACCTCTGAATGTTGGAGGCTCAATCCAAATGGGAGGGGTTCCCCGATGTCCAGCTCCTTTAGCCAAGCTTCTCTGGTCCAGAAAGCAGGCTGGAAGATTTGCAGAATTCTGTGGGAAGAGCTGTTTGAAATAGTTTTAAATCATTCCTTAGTTTAATCAGGCTAAAAATACCCAAACACAGTCTTTGGGTATTCTGCCTTTGGTCTCTGACTCTTCTGTCAGGTCAGCACAAACACATCAACAAAAAGAAAGAATTAATGTCCATCTAAATATCTGGCCTCTTTCATATATATCATGGATTGGATTTGGGTGGATTCCAGTTTTGGAGAAAGATCCAGATTAATGATTTAGTTACTCTGATCCAAACCAGATTTCTCTAGTTGGGATTTGATTTTCTAAGATTTATGTTTTACTAGGCAGAACCCAGAAATGTTTCTTTTTAAATTCTGAGTTGGAGGAACACAGTTCAGGAGATCACATAGCAATAAAATAACAATAAAAGATGGTGTTATCCAATGTATCTATGTGATCTCAACCTAGTGTTGAATGTCAGGGGAGGAATGAGCACGCTGCCTGCATGTTGACTACTGTCTAGGTTTTTCAATTACATGGAACCCCTTTTTCCCATCAACTTGGGTATCCAAGCAAATCTTTACATGAGTAAAATAAGCAAGATGCTAATGAATGCCAACGTATATTTTAAATCAGTAGGTAGTTATCCTGAGGGTTTTGTTTTGCTTGTGTTTTGTTTTTTAAATAGGGCAACTATTCCCTGGCCTAGGTGCACACTGGAACTAGCTAGAGATCTTTTTAAAAATATTAAAGTTGAGCCAGGTGCAGGGGCTTATACCTGTAATCCCAGCACTTTGGGACTCTGGGGCAGAAGGGTTGCTTGAGCCTAGGAGTTCAAGATCAGCCTGGATAACATGGTGAAATCCTGTCTCTACAAAAAATACAAAATTTAGCCAGGTGCAGTGGTGTGCGCCTGTAGTCCCAGCTACTCAGGAGGCTGAGGTGGGTGGATCGCTTGAACCCGGGAGGCATAGGTTGCAGTGAGCCGAGATTTCCCCACTGCATTCCAGCCTGGGTGACAGAGTCAGATCCTGTCTCAAAAATAAAATTAAATACTGAAGCTAGATGTGGTAGCTCATGCTTGTAATCTCAGCACTCTGGGAGGCCTAGGTGGGAGAGTTGCTTGAGGCTCAGAGTTCATGACCAGCCTGGACAACATAGTGAGACCCCATCTCTATTAAAATAAATAAATAATAGAAAAATTAATACTGATACATGGATCCCTCCCCCAATAAATTCTGCTATGTCCAGTCTGGTGTGATGCACTGATGTAGTAAAATGAGAAAGGGCTTTGGAGTTAGCCTGAGCTGGGTTCAAATCCAAGATATACTCATTATTATCATACAACCTTAGGCATGGTACTCATGCCTTTCAGTGCTCATTTCTTGGTATGTATTGTAAAATGATAATGAAATAGTTCTTACCTTGCCAGATTGCCATGGAAATATGCATGCGAAGATTTTAGAACAGCATCAGAAACATCAAGTGTTCAGTAAATATTTCTGAATGGATAAACAGAAAACCTCAAAAGCCCCAACTACTCTTTGTGTGTAGTTAATAAATCTGAAATGTCTTCAGTACCACTTTGGATCTCATCCTTACCTATTTCTGGTTCCAGCCATCCATGGAGCATCATCTTTGTTTGTTTTGTTTTGTTTTGTTTTGTGATGGAGTCTCGGTCTGTTGCTCTGGCTTGAGTGCAGTGGCGTGATCTTGGCTCACTGCATCCTCCGCCTCCCAGGTTCAAGTGATTCTCCTGCTCAACTTCTTGAGTAGCTGCGATTATAGGCACCTGCCACCATTGAGAGGTGACAATGTGCTAGCAGCCCTCACTCTCAGTTCCTCCTCTGCCTCCGGCCTGGGCTTCTACTCTGGTGGTGCTTGAGGAGCCCTTCAGCCCGCCCTGGCACCTGGGCTGGCTGAGGTTGGAGGCTCCTCCCTCTGCTTGTGGGGAGGTGTGGAGGGAGAGGCCTGGGCGGTAACTGGGGCTGCACTCCTGGGCCAGTGTGAGTTCCGGAGGGTGCGGGCTCTGCGGCCCCGCACACTGAGGGGCCGCCAGCTGTGGGCAGTGAGGGGCTTAGCATCCGGTCCAGTAGCTGCTGAGGTTGCACTGGGTCCCTCAGCAGTGCCGGCCCCCAGGCACAGTACTCAAATTCTTGTTGGGCCTTAGCTGCCTCCTGGCGGGGCAGGGCTGGGGACCTGCAGCCTGCCACTTCTGAGCTCTCCCCCTGCGGTGGGCTCCCGCGCGGCCTGAGCCTCCCTGACGGTTCCGCCCCCTGCTCCGTGGTGCCTGGTCCCATCTACAGCCCAAGGGCTGAGGAGTGCAGGCATGGCTGGGGAGTGCAGGCATGGCTGGGGACTGGTGGGCAGCTCCGCCTGCAGCCCCAGTGCGGGATCCGCTAGGTGAAGCCAGCTGAGCTCCTGAACTGGGTGGGGACTTGGAGAACTTTCATATCTAGCTGGAGGATCGTATGTGCACCAATCAGCACTCTGTGTCTAGCTCAGGGTTTGTGAATGCACCAATCAGCACTCTGTGTTTAGCTAACCTAGTGGGGACTTGGAGAACTTTTCCGTCTAGCACTCTGTGTCTAGCTCAAGGATTATAAATGCACCAATCAGCACTCTGTGTCTAGCTAAGGGTTTGCGAATACACCAACTGGTACTCTGTATCTAGCTAACCTAGTGGAGACTTGGAGGACTAGCACTCTGTGACTCTGTGTCTAGCTCAAGGATTGTAAACACACCAATCAGTACTCTGTGACTAGCTCAGGGTTTGTAAATACACCAATCAGTACTCTGTGTCTAGCTGGAGGTTTGTGAATATGTAGCTAACCTAGTGGGGACTTGGAGGACTAGCACTCTGTGTCTAGCTCAAGGATTGTAAACGCACCAATCAGCACTCTGTCTAGCTCAGGGTTTGTAAATACACCAATTGGTACTCTGTATCTAGCTAACTCTGTATCTAGCTAACTAGCACTCTGTGACTCTGTGTGTAGCTCAAGGATTGTAAATGCACCAATGGGTACTGTCAAAAAGGACCAATCAGCTCTCTGTAAAATGGACCAATCAGCAGGATGTGGGTGGGGCCAGATAAGTAAAAGCAGACTGCAGGCCTCAGCCAGCGGCAACCAGTTTGGGTCTCCTTCTGCGTGGCGGAAGCTTTGTTCTTTTGCTCTTTGCAATAAATCTTGCAGCTGCTCACTCTTTGGGTCCACACTGCCTTTATGAGCTGTCACACTCACCACGAAGGTCTGCAGCTTCACTCCTGAAGCCAAGGAGACCACAAACCCACTGGGAAGAACAAACAACTCCAGACACACTGCCTTTAAGAGCTGTAACACCATGAAGGTCTGCAGCTTCACTCCTGTCAGTGAAACCACGAAGCCACCAGTAGGAAGAAGCTCCAGACACATCTGAACGTCTGAAGGAACAAACTCTGGACACACCATCTTTAAGAACTGTAACACTCACCGTGAGGGTCTGGGGCTTCATTCTTGAAGTCAGTGAGACCAAGAACCCACCAAATCTGGACACACCATGACCAGCTAATTTTTTTTTTTTTTGTATTTTTAGTAGAGACGGGGTTTCACTATGTTGGCCAGGCTGGTCTCAAACTCCTGATCTCATTATTCCCTGCCTTGGCCTCCCAAAGTGCTGGAATTACAGGCGTGAGCCACCGTGTCCGGCCAGAGCATCATCCTTTTGTGCACAATCTCTGGTTCACTTTGCATAACCTTACCTCAGTTTCCCTCATTCCCTACCACTGGATTGTAGAGTTTGAGGACAGAGACGTGGTGTGTCTTATTTATTGCTGTAGTCCAGTGCCTACAACAGTGTCAGTTAATAATACTAATAATCAATATAACTAATAGCAACTAATAATTTGTTTATTAATAAATTATCACTAAATATTTGTTGAATAAATGGATGAAAGCATGAATTCTTCAGGACCTTGATAAATGCTATTTTCTCTATTCACTGCCAGAAATAGCCAACTTACTTTCTCTGTTTGCGTGAAGAAGTTGTGCTCACTGTTCAAGGCCCAGCTCAAATGTTTGTGAAGTTGCTTTGAGCTCTTAGGCAGAGTTGGCCTCTGTATCCTCTGTACCATCCCCTGCTGGCTCCTGCATTCATAACAACACCCAGCAGCCTGCAGGACAATGATGTCCTTCCCCCAGGGTTAACAAAGCATCCTGTCTATGGAGGTAGAAACAGGGAGCCAGTAAAATTTAGAGACACTGAAAATTCTAAAACTGAAACTGAAACTCAGACTTCAATCTTTGCCATCTTAATATGTACTTCTTGAAGTGCTGTGTCTGAAAGGACTATCTTTCCAAACCTGTCTGGATCATTTCCTAGATATCTTGGCTTCTCCCAAAACTTCCTTGCTCTCTCAATGCGGAGATGGTTAGAGGCCATCAGTATTTTTCTTACCAAATCTCTTTGGTATCTGGTCAGATACACAGTGGCTTGGTACACTGTAAACACCCAGAAACTGTTGGAAAAGATACATACATGTATTATTGTCTATTTTTTTTCTGTACTTATATTGCTAAAATTTTAGCTTTCTCCATGACCATCTAAGTCTTGCTTTTGAGTTCCACCCTATTCTCCTTCCTCTCTTAGCTCCCACTTTCCCACACTGTGTATTGAGCTCATATTCTCCAGATCACATTATAAAAATACATGTTCTAGGGTACAAGGCTAGGATGTTCTATGTTGCTCATGGCTGGACTTGCAAGTGTCCAGACCGCACTCACTGTCCATCCCAAAGAGTCTTATGCAAACGAATCCAGGAGGCTACTTTTGAGAATAATGTGTTGCAAATCCAAGGTTTTTTGTATTTTGTGTTTTCTTGACTCCCTGGACTGAAACTTCAGCAGCCGTGGCCCTGTGCTCGTGCTGATGCAATGCTGTTTGAGAAAGGCTCTGTTCTTGTGATATTGGTCATTGCCAGGGAAAGCTCTAGAGAGGAAGGAGTCATTTTTTTCAGATAAAGGCATTGGAATTAACCAGTTCCTTGAATCTCAGAAGGAACCGAGTAATTTCCACAGCAGAACTTCATGTGCTAATGTGGGTGAAGTGCTTTAAGATTAGATATGTCTTATATCCAAAGCTTCCAGATGGCCTTAAAGATCTCTGAAAGTTGAAAACTTTGCAGTAATCTATTCTGGGAATTTTAAAAAAATGAACAAATACAGGAAGGGGGTCTATATTAAGTAGTGGAGGTTGTAAGAAATATACGTTTTCAATAGAGCCCTTTTGGCATTCTTTTTTTTGTTTTTTTTTGAGACTGAGTTTTACTCTTATTGCCCAGGCTGGAGTACAATGGTGCAATCTCAGCTCACTACAACCTCTGCCTCCTGGGTTCAAGTGATTTTCCTGCTTTAGCCTCCCAAGTAGCTGGGATTACAGGCACCCGCCACCACACCTGGCTAATTCTGTATTTTTAGTAGAGATGGGGTTTTACCATGTTGGCCAGGTTGGTCTCAAACTCCTGATCTCAGGTGATCCACCCACCTCAGCCTCCCAAAATGCTGGGATTACAGGCGCGAGCCACCACACCCAGATTAGCATTCTATTATATTCCCATCATCATCAACCCTTATTTTCAGAGCCTGGGCTGCAAATACAATGAGAATGACTCCTTCCGCAGGAGAAACCACGTCAAGGGCTTTTTCACAGAGGCTGAATTACAAGCTCCGTTCCACGTGTCTCATGAGTGGAGTCCTAGATACCCAATAGCTTGCTGACCCTCTGTCTTTCTTTGACCTGGGAACTTGTGGCATTGGACTCCTGTGTTCTTTCCAGGTTGCTGAACCTCTGTTTTATTTCACCTTGATACCCTTGCATTCTGACTTTTGACTTCTCGCCTGTTAAGATTCTACCGCTTTCTAAAAACCCTGCTTCTGCAGATTTCAGGTTCTCACTTCCTGCCTGGTCTGTGAGGCACACCATTATCCAAGGCTCACCATTGTATCCACAACAATGAAAAGAGAACTACATCAAACTGCCTGGGAGTAGTCAGAGAGTTCAGAAGTCAGACACTTCACTGGGAAAGAATAAACGGGGACTTTCTTTTTGAAGGAGAGAAACCTGCCTTTTGTATTATTTTTGTATATTTTGTACTTTCTCTAGGATGATCATCTTTGTGTTGTTCTCAGCTGAGATTCAGCAAATGTTTTCTTTTCCCCACTTTCTAAATTAGCTGGGACTCCCAGAAAATGGCGATCATAAAACAAGATAGGGTGTTTCCAGAAAATGCAAGGAATATTTCAATCTGTTAGCCAGAACTGCCACCCATTTAGAAGTCTTGAGGGCTTAACAGGATTATTGTACACCTAATGTAAGAATCCCAAGGAGATTAATAAGAATAAATAAGAATTGAATGACAAAGTCTTAAAGCACAGTTAAAGCTTTTTAAACTGGAGAGCAAGAGACCTCCAACAGACAGAGGATTGTTTCCTAAGAAAAGGGGCGTGTGTCTCCTTTACGGGGTAATGAGCTCCTGGAAATTGCATCATCCCAGGCAGAAAATCCCAGAGGAGACTAAGGCTGTCCATGTACATTGTTAGACTGAATCTTGAAAATGCCCAGCATCATTGGTAAAAATCATGGAATGAGCAAATAAACACCATGAGAAACAAGGTATCGATGTTTGCCAGGCTACATTGAATGAGCCAAGAGGAAAACTTTAAAGTAGTAACAAATTAATAAGCAAATAAGGATTGCCATGGTGACCCTGAAATATCGCATCGGTTTTTTTCTTCTAAAAACGGTACCGATTGCATTAATATCTTGATTATGTTTCAATCATCATGTTTGTGTCCTCCATCATGCTCATCTGATCTTAGACGAATGTTCCACCTTCTTTTTGAAAAAAATAGATACTGGATGGGTTTCTGAATGGAGACACAGATTCAGAGCAATATCACAAAGAAATATATAAAAACAAACTGGCCCTTCGAAAAGGAGTCGTTAGAAGCAGGCAGTTTGTTTCTGCCTGGGCCTCGATTGTTATACTAAGACCCTGATAAATCACTTCTAAAGTGTTCAGACACTCTCTATGTTGAACTCAGATTCTCCAGGTCACATTATTAAAATGCATGTTCTAAGATGAAGGCTAGAATGTTCTATATTGCCTGTGGCTGGACCTGCCAGAGTGTCAGGGGTACAGTTACTGTCTACCCCAAAGAGTGTGCAAACCTATCAGGGAGACTGCTTTTGGGAATAGTGTCTTGCAAATCCCAGCTTTTTGGATTTTGTGCTTTCTTGACTCTGTGGACTAAAACTTCAGCAGCCATGGCCCTGTGCTCGTGCTGATATTAATACAATGCTCTTGGAGAAGGGGTCTGTGTCAATTACCCTGACTGTTTGGGAACCAGTTACATGCTCTTTCTTTAATGAAAATATATGGGCCAGTTTTCCCTGGTCTGTGTCGTTTCCTGGGAGTCTGAGTGACACAGTGGCCCTGACGTATGGCAAAAGATGTTACTGCTTCTCCCTGCCACGTCTGCTTGAGTCTGACGTGGAATGGTGAGGTTGGAAATGCGATGTGCTTCCGTGGAAGATCAGATCATTCTCACACCCCTCCAAAATTCTGCAGCCACTGGGCTTCCATAAACATTTCTAGAGAACCAGTTTCTAATACAGGGTCTTCAGCTTGCATGAAGCAGCAGCTAATTCTCATTCAAATTAAACAACAGAATGAGTCTATTGGCGGCTTTGTTAGAAGTCGGATCACTCAGGCATGGCATTCAGCTTGGGTCCAAAATGAGCTGTCTCAAACGGAGTGGCTCACTTTAGCACAGTAAACAATGACCACCTGCTATTCTCTCGAATGCATCTAGAGGCGAAGGAGCACTTTATTATTTTAACTAGCACGCAGCCTCTGGAGGCTGCCCTGTAGACATCAGTCACCAAATTTACAGCTTGTAATGATATCTAGGATATGAGAATGCAATGCCTTTAAGAATCCCTTCCACAAAATATGAAGTCAAATTGAACTTTAATCTTTAGAGCAAAGGAAATACATTCTTTTCCCTGGGGAGTTAAGAAATGTGAGCAAATTGTAAGTGACTTTTAAAGTATACAATAAGACTGCCAGCCCTATTCATGGGGAAGAAATAATTGGCACTTTATGTCAGTATTTTCCATGAATTATTTGAAAAACAGATAAAATGTGTCATTTATACGGAACTACTTCCCACTGTTCTTCAAGGCTCTTTCTACTGAATAAGTAATCACCCTTCGCTGGTGATTGGCACATGTGTATAACTCCAGCGTGGGCAAAATATGTCAGAAAAACCAATCCAAAATATGGGTTGGTTTATATGTAAGATATCCAGAGTCTTTGGATGTAAGAAAGGAATTGAAAAACATAAAAAAAAGATGCTAAGCTCTGTCACCCTTGGGTTACACAGACACAGGTGTCTATTCCTCCCCTGGGCACTGAATCCTGGGCACTAGAAGATAATTCAGGGCAGATAAA
This sequence comes from Macaca fascicularis, assembly GCF_037993035.2. Classification (NCBI taxonomy): domain Eukaryota; kingdom Metazoa; phylum Chordata; class Mammalia; order Primates; family Cercopithecidae; genus Macaca; species Macaca fascicularis. Next base: position 34,236,874 of record NC_088383.1, on the reverse strand, counting down.
GACCCCATGCCTGAAGGAGTTACAAACTGCACTTCTTATCAGCATTTAGAATTTTAGCTCCTTACTTCCAATAAAGGGAAACACTTCTCTGACATCTACCCTTAAATTACATGAAAAAATAGTCTCAAGACAAGCTAATTTGTTGGAGAATGACGGGTGTTCCTGGTGTTTCTCATCTTTGTAAGCAAAAAGATTACCATCCTTTTTAGAGGAGAAGGGGATCGCATATAGCTTGCCAATGCAATGTGTTATGGAAGAGAGGTTAACTATCCGAGTGACAAATATTTTGTTCTTTCTTGGCAGAAGAATCAAAAGTGGGCGTTTGATGTTAAAGCCCTGAGTCCTTCTAAGTGTTTCCATGTCCTTCTCTGAAGCCACGTGACATTAAAATCTTCAGCAAATTAAGCAAATGAGTAAAACATGTACCACACTGAGACGCAGACAGGCTTAATGTATTATTCCTTCTATGCATGAAAAATATCACAAGGTGATGTATAGGAGCAATGCTTGAAATTGTTTCCTGGGATCTTTCTTTAGAAATCTTTGTAAACTGGCCAGGCTTGGTGGCTCATGCCTGTAATCCCAGTATTGTGGGAGGCCGAGGTGGGAGGATCACCTGAGGCCAAGCCAGAACAGCTTGGGTAATACAGTGAGACCCAGTTCTACAAAGAAATTAAAAAATTAGCCCGATGTGGTGGCATGCGCCTGTAGTCCCAGCTACTCAGGAGACTGAGAGAGGATCCCTTGAGCCCAGGAGTTCCAGGTTGCAGTGAGCCATGATTATGACACTGCACTACAGCCTGGGTGACAGAATGAGACCCAGGCTGAAAGAAAGAAAGAGAGAAAGGGAGGAAGGGAGGAAGGGAGAAAGAAGAAAGAAAGAGAGAGAGAGAGAAAGAAAGAAAGAAAGAGGGAGGGAGGGAGGGAAAGAAAGAAAGAAAAAGAAAGAAAGAAAAGAGAGAGAGAGAGGAAGGAAGGAAGAAAAGAAAAGAAAAGAAAAGGAAAGGAAAGGAAAGGAAAGAAAAGATAAGATAAGATTTTGATAAACCCTGAGACTACAAAAGGGCTAGCATGGAAAGTATCTACCAATTGTGTTAGTTCATTTTCAACAGATAACTCTTTATTTTGGCCCAGGCCTTGCGTGTTACTGATGCCTGATAGTTTTCTCGTCTCATGGGTCACCCACCGTATTTGTTAGGAAGGGTCAAGGGAGACACCGCCACTGTGCAAGAGAGAACATAAGGCACATTCCCTCCACAAATACCATTCAGAGCAAGCAGAAGCTCTAATGACCCCTTTGATCCTGTGGTCTTCTAGCAGAGGCCACATCCCCATAGGAAATTCCCCTCTTCCTGCAGGCTCCCCTAGCACTCACACCCAGACAGCAGAAGGCAATCTTGCTCTGGTAGGAGATTGGGAAGGCGTAGGTTGGTAGCTCATGGGATTCACTGTCCCAATAATCTTGTTGCTTCTTTCCCCTGACCCCAGAGCTCAATTAGGGTAAGAATCAGGCTTCTGTCTCCTTCAATTTCTATTTATTTAAAGAACACTTTCCTGGTTTCCAATTCTTCCCAGATGGGGGCCTGCTTTTCCTTTGTCAGCAGAACTGGACCTCAGACTCTGCACCTTAGCTGACCATTTGGGCCTAGTAATGTGCTTCCAGAGCTCTCTGTTGCTGACTGCATTAGTTCGTTCTCAGGCTGCTAATGAAGACATACCAAGACTGGGTAATCTATAAAGGAAAGAGGTTTAACTGGCTCACAGTTCAGCATGGCTGGGGAGGCCCCACAGTCATGGTGGAAGGCAAAAGAGAAGCAAAGGCAGGTCTTACATTGCGGCAGACAAGAGAGGTTGTGCAGGGGAACTCCCATTTAAAAACCATTAGATCTCGTTAGACTTATTCACTACCATGAGAACAGTATGGGGGAAACTGCCCCCAGGATTCAATTATCTCCACCTGGCTCCACCCTTGACACATGGAGATTATTACAATTCAATGTGAGATTTGGGTGGGGGACACAGCCAAACCGTATCACTGACTCTCTGCTTTCCCCTGCTGTCTAGGAGTCTTGGATACTACCCTGATCCTCGTGGGCTCCCCAGATGGTAAAACCAGTGCCTGTCCTGAACTGACCACTGGGAGTCACGGTGCTCTGTATCATGCTCAGATGCCCAGACTAGTGAGCTATGCTTCCTGCAGCTCAGTTGGCCTGTCTCGTTCTAGTATGTGTGTGTGGCCACGTTCTAGTATGTATGTATGTATGTACTGCCAGCATAGTGTATCAGTAGTTTCCAAATTGCTAGGGTCCTGACCAGTTCTTTTTCTCTGGAAACTGACACTTAAATCACAGCCAGCCATATGACCCTGGGCCTCCCTCTTCTCTTTATGCTACTTCCAAGCCCCCAATGTAATTGATGAGCCCTACCCAACATGGGCCCATCAGGATCTTTTCCTGTGGAATTTAGAAGTGCACAGGTGTGTTTAAAGAAAGAGAGGGAGGGCTAGGTGCGGTGGCTCACGCCTCTAATCCCAGTACTTAGGGAGGCTGAGGTGGGTGGATCACTTGAGGTCAGGAGTTCGAGACCAGCCTGGCCAACATGGTGAAATCCTGTTTCTACTAAAAATACAAAAATTAGCTGGGTGTGGTGGTGCACATCTGTAATCCCAGTTACTCGGGAGGCTGAGGCAGGAGAATCACTTGAACCCAGGAGGTGGAGGTTGCAGTGAACTGCTACTGCATTCCAGCCTGGGTGACAGAGAGAGACTCTGTCTCAAATAAATAAATAAATAAATAAATAAATAGAAAGAGAGAGAGAGAGAGATCTGATAACCACCATCCCAATTGTAATCCCTTCCTCAAATCCACATGCATTGCTCCTCTGGGTCCATGAGACCATTATTAGCATAACCATCATTATTTTCTTTGATGTTATTCTCACTCAGATCGAATTGTTTACTTTGCAACCGGAAAAGTCCTAACTCATGCAGTTCCCCTGAGACCTAAGTGTCTGATAACTCCCCACAGAGGAATTGCAGGGAGCTGGAGAGCAGTGCCAGGTGGATGGGGGCCTCTTCTCCACCTTCTCCACCTTCAACCCAAGCATCTCCATTCTGTGTCAATTATAGGTTGGGATTTCATCCGTTATTTTACATAAAACATGTTCAGCTGGTATTCTGTTGCTAAAGAATAAAAACTCCTCCCCGTAGACCTGTGGGACTTTCTCCTGCAGATGCCACCCATCTCTAAAGCTGGGGCCATTGGATTCCTCAGCTGTGGGCCTCACCTCATCTCCGACTGGAAGAGCTCGTCTGGTGCAGATAACTCCAGAGGTCGCGTCAGATGTTAAGATATTATGATTGGCTGTGCCCAAATCCAAATTTTATCATTTTTAATCCCTCTCTTCTGTCTCAGACTTGCAGTAAACCTCTGGCATTTCAAGTCTGGAATCAAGTATTAGGTATTCGATAGGAAGCACAGTGTCTTTTTGCAATTGTTCAGGCTTCCTAAAGCAAATATCAAATGACTACCATTACCATTTATCTCATAATTCTGCCGTTTGACACGCACAGTGATAAAAGGCAATACATAATAAATTCTCTTACAAGAAACTATAAAGCCTTATAAAATATTTTTGGAAAGATATTGTTTTACCACATGAGATTTTAAAAAGGAACTCCCTACTGCCTGTTTTAGAAAATATTTTTTTTCATATAAACATTATCTTTTATCCAGAGATTGAATGGAAGTTGTTGCTAAAAAATTAATGGGCATACAAGAATTGGCTTGAATGTTTTGGAAGATGAGGCAGAGGTCCAGATTTTGTTCACTTGATATTATCCTTGCAAAACTCTAGGACTAAATTGACATTCACAGAGGGCTGCCCGAATCTAGCAAGCTCATTTGCAGCGTTTGTAGCTTACCCATTAGCCCTGGAATTTGGAAAAGTTCATTATAATTGGGGTTGGAGGGTTAGTTCATGCATTTCATTAACTTGCTTGCCAAAAATCTCTTCCCATTAATGATATCTCCACCCAAGTTATTATATTTTTCTCTGAAAATTATTGGGCAATAAATGTTTGAACATAACTCACGTGATACAATAATGGAATTAATATAAGTAGAGATGTAATGGCTTCTTTGATTAATGGATTCTAGGACAACACAGCTGACTGAGAATATAATATCTTTTAATTACAGGCGAGAACAATTTTCTCTTTCAAATATTGGTGCTGCTTACATGGTTTATACATAACCACAGGTGAGAATTATTTATAGTCTAAGCGAAAGTATTAAGTTGGTGCAAAAGTAATTGCCATTAAAAGTAATGGCAAAAACCGCAATTACTTTTGCATCAATCTAAATACTTAGCCAGCAAATTGAAAGCTGGATATTGGTCCATTTCTCCTTTCTGTATGTGGCATAACTTGTTTACTTTTTCTTGTCTCATTTAAAGGAAACCTCCCCTACTCCATCCCCCTTTTCCTCAAATCCTTATCTCTCTGCACTAAACAAAGCAAACTTCAATTTCTACTTTTTACATCCCCACCCCAACCCCCTTTTAATTTTATTTTCACAATTTAGTCATCACTAGAACCACAGCTTTTATCCTGATAGATTACGTTTTTTCAGAAATTCCTCACAGACTTTGGCTAATTCTAAACTCACTCATTTCCTTTTCTCCACTTAACAATTGATATTTGTAAATACTTTCAGATTTTTATCTCTCTTATTTTCCGGACCATTTCATGGAAGGAAATTGGCATTTTGATCTGAGTTTCTTCGATATGGAATTGAGAGGAACTCAGAAGTAATAATCTTATCCAAGAAACACAGGGCTCAATTGCAAAGAATTAATTAAAACTATCATGTCCTCTCTTTAGTCATTCAGCTGTGAATGGGTTTAATGACCTGGTGTCTGCCATTGGCCACGGTCCTGGAGATGCGTTAAGGGAACAGGAATATTCTCGCTGTGTCAAGCTGTAGGACCAAGTGCTTGGGGAGAAGGAGGCAGGGGTGTGTGGCCGTAGGTTTGGAGTGGCCAGCATTGGGAACTGTTCAAATTTCCCTGCATGAGATTTGTTGGTAGTCAGGGAGTATTGGTGAAGTTCAAAGTCCGACTACTCTAAATGACTCCTTTGAATCGCTGTCTGGAAGACATAGAGAATAATGATAAAAAAAAATACAAGCTTTTAACCTGGGCTTAGTGACTCACACCTGTAGTCCCTGCTACTCCTCAAGTTGAAGCAGGAGGATCTCTGAGTCCAAGCATTCAAGGTGACACTGCACTCCAGCCTGGGCGACAGAGTGTGACCTTGTCCTTAAAAAAAAAGAAAGAAAGAAAGAAAAAAACCGTCCAGGCGCGATGTCTCATGCCTGTAATCCCAGCACTTATGAGTCCGAGGCGGGTAGATCATGAGGTCAGGAGATGGAGACCATCCTGGCTAACACGGTGAAACTCCATCTCTACTAAAAATACGAAAAATTAGCCGGGCGTGGTGACGGGCGCCTGTAGTCCCAGCTACTCCGGAGGCTGAGGCAGGAGAATGGCGTGAACCCGGGAGGCGGAGCTTGCAGTGAGCCGAGATCGCGCCGCTGCACTCCAGCCTGGGCCACAGAGCAAGACTCCATCTAAAAAAAAAAAGAAAAAAAAGCTAACTTTGAAATCACACAATTGTAGGCTTGAACTGTGACTTACCACTTATAACCCATGTAATTTTTGATTAGTAAGTTGCATAAATTCCCTGTACCTCGATTTCTTGCTCTGTAAAATGGCTTAATGACACCTACCTGAAGCCGCAGTTAGAAGGATTAAATGAGGTAAGGTGTATAGTGCTAATTCATAAAGACAGATTAATCAAGGATGAGTATTACCAATATGACCTTTATGGTTGTTACTTTGTCTCTTAGTCCATTCAGTAGTTTTGCAGAATTAGTCAATTATACCCTAATTCTGAGAAGGCCATCTCCCACGACTCACCAAATCTCATGGCAGCTTTTACCTTTTACAGTTGAATTCTGCAGTAGAAGAGGACAAAACCCTGGCAGTGAAGGGAATAGCCAATGCACACACATGGATGGCGGAGGACATTTCTGGCTTCTGTTATCTCTCAAAGTCTAACATTTAGTAGGATCACACCCACGTACTCCATAGTCCCGTTCCTCCGCCATAGGACAGAGGAACTAGTAATAGCCTAGTCCCAAGATTGTCCAGCAAGCCTCCGCAAGGATATTCCAAAGTCTAATGGCCTTTTTGGAGAGATCCTTTGGTCTTTGTTGATTATTTGGAGTTAAGAGTTCATGGCTCTTAGTAATAATGGTGGCAATAGTCATTGAAGAATCTCTTGTTCATGTAGTCTTTGAGAATTTAATTGGCATCATTGGTGCAGCATCTCAGGGAAGATACCCACGCTTCAAGGCAAGAGACATTTTCAAGGATAGTGGCCTTGGGCTGTCCCATCTTTTAGTTAAGTTAGGGAAATTCAGTATGCCAGTCAAAGGCGGCTGAAATAGGAAAGCAATGTTCCATGCCAACTGAGGTCCCTTAATGGACAGTGAAAAAGTGAGGAAGGCAGGGATAGGGAAATAATAAGTACCAAACTTAAATAAACTGGAATATTAGAGCACAATTTCATTCTGCTCTGCTCTTCATTTTTCACTGAACCAGGTCACCCCTTCCTAATTATGACGGAAAACTATTCAACCGTAGAATTATCACAGCATTTAAAGACTGCTGTGTTTAGGGGCCGCCATTGTCCTGTTAAAATCTGCATGTGGAATTGAGCTCTAAGCCAAGGACATTTGACCTCTACTGTACCAAGGGCTCCATTTGCAACCTCCCAGAAGCCCAGTGGTGGTACCTGATTTGCATGGCTATTTACATAAATCTACATATGCATAGTTTGCAGGGTTTGATCATGAGTTGATTGTGTCTTGTTTGGTCTAAAAGTTTAGAATTGGAAGTAAGGGTGAAGGTCATAGCTATTCAAAAGAGAAAATATTAGTTGTCCAAGGAATTTAAGAGTCTTTTCCTGAATATGTCTTTTACGTATGAGGATATAGTCACTCCTCGTCCTTTTAGCTGACTAAGGTCAAGTGTAGTACATATGAGGATGTAACTAAAACTCAAGTACTTTGGGAACTGAAAAGACCTTTGATACTAACTGTGGTCAGTATTCTGACTTCTGTTTCTGCAAGGCCATAATGTCTTGTCTTACAGGAATGAGAATCTATCAATTAAAGATTGAATAGTCTTTTAAAAATATTATTATTATAGACTGAACACTTGCCCCCAAGGTAAGAACTTACAACTTACCACACTTAGATCACCTGCCACACATTAAATAATTAGAGAAAAATAGAAGAGAATCTTTAGGTTTCCAGGTCATCCCTATCATTTGGGAATTCGAGGCTGGATTCCATTCTAACTAAAGTCACCCCTCAGGATTCACTCTTATGTCTCAACTCCATCCCACCCCTGACATCAGGTGGCCAGTTTTTAGTTTTTTCTAATATGAGAGATTTTCCTAACACGGAATTTGTTCTTTAATGCAAGAGTCTTCCCTTGCCTTTGTGTCATTTTCTAAAAGAGATAGGACATAGCAATTTTAAGAATACAAGGTATGAAATCACACAAATGTAGGCTTGAATTCTAACTCTACTACTTGCACCCTGTGTAATTTTGAGTGTTAAGTTACTTAAATTCCTGTGTCTTGGCTTTCTGTTCTGTAAAATTGCTTAATTGTACCTACCTCAAACAGTAGTTAGAAGGATTAAAAGAGATAATGTATATAGTGCTGATTCATAAAGAGAACTCAATCAGGGATGAGTGTTATCACTATTACCTTTATGCTTGTTACTTTGTCTTTTAGTCACTCCAACAGTTTTGCAGAATTAGTCAGTTTTATTCTAATCCAAAGAATGTCACCTCCCACTACTCAACATATAGCATACAAACTTCTACCTCCCCAATAATTGTAACAATTCTCTTGGCCTCTGAGTAGTAATCTTAATTTCTTTTTATGTTAAAAATCATTTCTAAAGGACTTAGACTACATTTCCATAGAGCAGGACTCTGGAAATTTCTGTGACATGATCCCACTTCTCTGGCATGAATGCCTCTCCTTCTCTGACATTTCTCCATGACTGAATGTGGAACTCTTTCCCGCTATCTGTCACAGGGATCAGAGCTGGGATCCTTCTTCATCCTGTAGTATGAGGGCACTCTCGTGGTGTTTTCTTCATCCTAGAACTGGTACAGTTATTGGACCTATTGTTGTGTACTGACCCTAAACTCCCCAAAACAAGTTTTTCCCATCAATTTTTTGGCTTAACGAACCAGGAACTGACAAAATGAAGTTTTAGTGTATTTCTCACTGGCTGAAATGATCTTCTAGAAGAACCAGAAGTATGCCATGATATTCCAGAATTCCTAAGGAAGAGTGTTCAGATCATAGCCTTTCTAGACTCTGATTTATATGATAAGATAGACTTTAGGTAGAGTAGATACTTGAGATTTGCCAGAGATACAAACTAAGAAACTTGAAAATTCCAAAGTTTATGTTCAGATGTTACTGCATGCACAAAGATGTGTAGAGAACAACAAGTCCTCATTAAACTGTAGTTGTTCAACAGTGGCCTAGTTTCCCTCACTAGGAAGTGATTTCCTCCTGCATATCACGCTTCTAATTCAGGCCCAGCCCAACAAATGTAAAAATAATTGAAATCTCTTGCAAACAGTTGAAAGTATGAATGTTAGCTCTACATGTTCCAAAATTCTGCTTTATTAAAGGGGTTTTTCAAAGGGGAAAATTATTTAATTTCAATATGGTGGGACTTAGGCTATGCCGTGAAATAGGTTAGGGCATGAAACAAAAAAAAAATAAAAAATAAAAAAAAGGGGGCATTGTGCATGAAACAATACAGCGAAGATAGAGGAAAGAAAAGAGTGGGATAGATAATGGTGCTGAAATGGACCTCAGAAGAATAGAGTTTACTTTTTGAAGCTCTCATTTGGGATAAACCATTCTAGTATTCAACAATTACTTTACTCTCCAGATTTCATATAGATAACTAGCCAGAAATTCAAATAACAAAGTTTTAAATTCATCCTCTAGTGTTCCTAGCAGAGCCAGATCAACATACTTGTACTAGGTGTGGAGAAGACATTCAATTATATGACAATGGTAGTAATCAGTCATCAACCTCTGTGTAAATGTTACATGTGTAGATTGTTATGAAATTATTTTTCAGCCTCTGTCCTTCAGAGTTAAGCATTTCAGTGCCTTTTAATCTCTTTTTCCTGGGTTTCATTTTCTACTTGTTAACTTACTTGATTCCTTACTGAAACTACATGGACAGTACTTGTTCAGGTGGCCAGAGGTAATATGACAAAAATATTCTGTTTCTCAACCTACATAACCACCAGCAGATGAATGGATAAACAAAATGTGGTACTTCTACACAATAGCGTACCATTCAGCTATAAAACCAATGAGATCCTACCATGTGCAACAATATGGATGGACCTGGAGGTCATTATGCTAAGTGAAATAAGCCAGGCACAGAAAGACAAACATTGCATGTTCTGACTTATTTGTAGAATCTAAAAATCAAAACAACTGAGCTCATGGAGACAGAGAATAGAAGGATGGTTACCAGGGCCAGGGAAGGGTAGTGGGAGGTGAAGGGTAGTGGGAGGGTGGGTTAGGAGTGGGGTATGTTTAAATGTACAACTTAACTGTATATTTAAAAATAACTGAGAGTATAACTGGATTGTTTGTAACACAAAAAATAAATGCTTGAAGAAATGGAGATCCCATTTTACATGATGTGATTATTACATATTGCATGCCTGTGGCAAGACATCTCATGTACCCTATAAGTTTGTATACCTCCTATGTACCCACAAAAATTAAAATTATATATATATATATACTGCTTCTGAGGGATGAATGATTGGTTTGTGTGTGGATGTGCATGTGTGCATGTGAGTGTGTGTATATACAGATGTGTAAGTGTATGTGCATGAGCAAATGTGCATGTGTAAAAAGGGCATGCGTGTGTATGTGACATATATGCTGCTTGAAAACTTTTTTATTTTCTTGACAAATACAAATTTTTTTCTTTTTGTTCCATTTTCCTTCCCAGAAAAACTCATTCCTCTGTTAAGTGGAACAAGATGGCAAAAGACAAGGATGCAGTGACTGGTTACGGACATTGGTTAGAAGAACAGACCCTAGCAGCTTGAATGGTGGATGTGGGGTTGGATGGGGTGGTCTAGGCCTGAGCTGGTCATCCGGGAATGAAGAGTGATTCTTCTCACCTCTCTGTGTTTCATTTTCCTATCCATTAAGTTGAGATGGAAATTCCTTCTGTCATCCCACCATGATGCTATCTGGTGAAATGAAATGGTAGACTCTAGTCTATTTGTAAGGAACAGAATCATATAATTCATTATCTGCTGTATATCCTCAATTTCCTTGAATGGTCCCAAATTAAACAATATTGTTCCTTTGTCTACAGAGAACTATGAGCATTTCCTGGCAATCCCAACATTTCCATGTGCAAGGGACATTTCCTATACTGCCACACATGCACAGAAATGCCACAAAGATCCTTTCTTTGGCCATACTCTCTAGATTTTGGGTGCTGAAAATATGATATATTGACATACAGTTCAATGGAATATTTTTATTTTTGTGTATATTTCTTATGCTCAATTATTTGTATCTTTATTGGGAGTGTTAAGGATTTCTTGGTGTGTCTAAATCTCTGCATCATGGTCTTTCTTGTTAGTGTAATTACCTTTCATTGCTTGAACAAGACGCTCCCACTCCCCTTACCTCTTATCACGTGTCTTTGTTTATCTCATGTGATTTGCCTCTTTTTTTTTTTAATTTCAAAAGCTTACATAAAATCCTTGTAGTATAACTAGGCTTAATAAGAAGATAAAAAAAGTAAATTTCGTAGCTAATTATGTGAGATCTAATTTGCAGAATGCTTTTGTTCAGGATTCTTATTTCTGAGATTGAAGTATTGCAACTCCAGGACAGAACCCATGAGGGAATCTCCACGCCAATGAGATGCAGAGGAGGTTTCCAGTGACGTGACTTGTTGACGTTGTGTTATTTTCACCATCATTTCTTGCTTCCCTGAACTGCTGAAAAGGCCTCCTAACCAGTGCCCAGTTTCCTCTCTTGCTCCACTAAAAAAAAAAACACAAGTATCTTTATTTTTATTTATTTTCATTTTTTTTTTAGACAGGGTCTCACTCTGTCACCCAGGCTGATCACTGCTCACTGCACCCTTGACCTCCTGTGCTCAAGTTATCTTCCCGCCTCAGCTTCCTGAGTAGCTGGGACTACAGGCATGTACCATCATGCTTGGCTAATTTTTGTAATTTTTGTAGAGACAATGTCTCACCATGTTGCCCAGGCTGGTCTCAAACTCCTGGGCTCAAGCAATTTGTCAGCCTTGGCCTCCCAAAGTGCTGGGATTACAGGTATGAGCCACCATGCCCAACCCCCCAACAATCTTTTAAAATATAAATTAGATTATATCATGCCCTGTTCAAGTCCTCAATGCCTTGCCATTACACTTAAAATAAAATTAAAGCTTCACCTTGGCTTAAAAAGACCTACTTAATTTGGACCTTGCCCTTGCTCTGCTCACATCTCTGCAACTCACCTTCTACCTGGCTCAGTGTGCAGTGTCCATGCTCACCGCTTGCACTTTTTACACAATTATATATTTTATTAATGTAATTTCCATGAGTGAGTCTATTCTGTGTATATGCACTTTTTAATCGCTGAGTGTTCAGTGGAAAAACTGTATTTGTCACCAAAAGATGTGTATATGGCCGGGCGCGGTGGCTCACGCCTGTAATCCCAGCACTTTGGGAGGCCGAGGAGGGCAGATCACAAGGTCAGGAGGTTGAGACCACCCTGGCTGACACGGTGAAACCCTGTCTCTACTAAAAACACGAAAAATTAGCCAGGCATGGTGGTGCATGCCTGTAATCCCAGCCACTTGGGAGGCTGAGGCAGGAGAATGGCATGAACCCAGGAGGTGGAGCTTGCAGTGAGCCGAGATTGCGCCACTGCACTCCACACTGGGAGACAGTGAGAGACTCTGTCTCAAAAAAAAAAAAAAAAAAAAAAAGATGTATACATTGCATCCTGAAATGCACATACCCTCAGGTGTGTTTTTCCTTAATGGAAGTACTCCATTTTGCCCAGTTTTATGACCACATTTTACCATGTGGCTGTGGAGGGTCTTCAGGTCTCATGCCATTATAGGATGTGTGTCTCTGATGTTCCTCTTTTTATCATTCATGTCTTCACTTCAATGTTGCTCTCTTAGACAAATGCACATCCTTACTCTCTGCTTTTCTTTTTCTTCATAGTGTCGCCTGGAATTATACTAAATTATTCACTTACTTGTATTTTAAATATCTTCATTTTATGAACAGGGACTTTTGGGGTCTTATTCACCACTGTATCCTCAACAACCAGAACTATGCCTGGCACATAATCAGTGCTTAATAAACATTTGTCAGATAAATAAATACATGATTATACACACACCCTATAGGCTTCTCATAGTTTGGCATAATTATTCTTCAGAGGTGTAAATAATTCTTCAAGAGTAAACAACTTACTTTTTTTTTTTTTTTTTTTTTTTTTTTTGAGGCGGAGTCTCGCTCTGTCGCCCAGGCTGGAGTGCAGTGGCGCGATCTCGGCTCACTGCAAGCTCCGCCTCCCGGGTTCACCCCATTCTCCTGCCTCAGCCTCCCGAGTAGCTGGGACTACAGGCGCCGCCACCACCCCCGGCTAATTTTTTGTATTTTTAGTAGAGATGGGGTTTCACTGTGTTAGCCAGGATGGTCTCCATCTCCTGACCTCGTGATCTGCCCGTCTCGGCCTCCCAAAGTGCTGGGATTACAGGCTTGAGCCACCGCGCCCGGCACAACTTTCTCATTTTAATGAATGAACTCTTTTGTGAAGATAAAAGAACTCTGAGTCATCTGCTTATCTGAAAGGTGTTCATCCACTTTATAGAAGGCGTTTTCCAGGCTATTTTCTTGGTATCCTCAATGAGGTTGACATTCTTAAAGTCTGAAAATTAAAGTGATATTCTTCCACCCACCCAGAAACCGTTCCCTAACTTTTAACACAAGGAAGAGAAATTGAGATCTAGATACTGACTGCTGAAGTCTTGGGTATATAGGAAAAAGAGGGGGAAAGAACAAAGGCGGGGTAGCGTATAAATAGATCAATTTTGTCCCTCCTCCCTCTGACTCTAAAAGAAATGTCAAGATGCTGGCAGAATCACTAATAATTGAATCCAGGATTGCCATAGACATGACTGACTACGGTTGAGGGAAAGAATGAGGTAGTTTTCCTTTGATGCCAAGTTTATTTCTTGCAAAGTAGATTTGACCACAATAATATCTCTTATCTTAGAAGGGCTTTTTAAGCGACATCGAGGGGAAAATGTAAACTTGAACTTTCTTAGCAATGACCCTCAAAGGAGGGGATGATCTGTAGCTATAATAACGTAATCTAGGAAAAACCAATGAGAAAAAACAAAAATGCTGTCCTCATTTTCAGTGAACGTAACAGAACATTTTTCTCTAGATATCCTCTTGTTGGCATTTGATGAGAATTTACCGTACCAGGAATTCACAAAATTTTATGTCTGCCAGGACCAATCTGAATTGGTAAAGAGATTGTGCAGAGAATGTTCTTACATTTTTTGTGGATTTATAATTATCTGTTAGGGTTATGCTAGGAGGCCAGTTTCCGAATGGAACTAACCCAAGCTTAAGTTGGCATTTTACAAACGATCAATATAAATCACAAGACATTCGCAAGCTCCATGCATTTACGTGACAGGATCCCCAAATTCTTGATTCTGTCATTAATTCATTAATTTGGCAGCCTTATTCAATGAACATTTAGTGAGTATCTACCAGTATCAGGGATCATCCCAGGTGCAAGAGATAAAAAGACTTTTTTTCTTTCCTCATATAGCTTAGAGTATAGTTTATTTTGAGTTTTCCTAGGGTGTGACAGAAAATTTGTGTCAGGAAAAGAAAACAGGAATTTTCCTCAAAGAGAGAAAACAGAACATTTAGAACTCTTGGCAAAAATCAGTAGAAAATGGCAGCTAAGATACAAAGTTACTTTTGATCTCATACTGCAGTATGGATTTAACAAAACCAAACTACAGACCCAACCTTTAATTTAACGAGTTACTGTTTCTTTTTTTCCAAGTCTTCATACTTCATCCCTGAATTCAGGTCAGCATTTTCCCAAATGTTTGTACACTCAGGATGTAGGAGATGTATAAGTAGGAATAGTCCTGTCTAAATATTTCATTATTACTAGATGATAGCACACAACAAAAACACCAGAAGCCCTTCTCTTTAATTGAGTGAATTGTTATACCCATAATATTCTAAGTGCTTGGGTACATTTAGTAGACTTCGTAAGTCCCGGACCTTCCCTAAGTTGGGAAACTACATTTGCTCCTTTCTATTGCAAAATAAGAGGATGCCAATTCTAAAGCTAGGAGTGAACAGGATTTGGGATTGCCACAGCCAGTGACCCAGGCATCAAGAGGTCTAGAACTTTTGACTTGCAAACTCCTGAGGGTAATTGCTAACTCTCTTAGAGATAACTGCTGTGCGTGGATTTCCATCATTTTATAGAGCAGAGTTGAGAAACTATTGCAATGCACACTGCTTGGATTTTCATGCAATTTTATAATTTACTAATATGATTTCTGTGAGTAAGTCTATTCCGTGTGCAGGTATGCACTCTTTCATCACTTAGTGTTGAGTGAAAAAACTGTATTTGTCAGCAAAAGATGTGTGCGTTGCATTCTGAAATGCAAACACCCTCAGCTGGATTTTTCCATAATGGGAGTATTCCATTCATTCCAGTTTTATGATTTAGAATCTTTGAACTAGAAAGATCTTTTAAAAAGACCATTTAACCCAATCCATCTAAATGCCCAAGGCCAGGCAATGAATTTGCAGCAGAGCTGAGACTAGAACACAGAGTTCTTCAATACCAACCATTGCTTATCTTTGGAAGAAGACTGTGTAAAACGCTCCCTGAGCTTCCCTCACTACCCACTGAAGAGTCAAACGTCATGGACCTAAAGGATTCACATACGGTCTTTATTTTCTATAGCTCATCTGAGGCCTTAGGGAAAGGTTTTCATTACCTTGAATCATGATGGAATCTAATACTTTAATTTGCTTAAGCCCCATGAAGTTCAAAGGTTATAAATGGAAGAGAGGATGATGGGTTAAAAGGGGACTCTTTCCTAAATCCTCTTAAGTAGGTAAAGTTTACACAGGAGAAGACACACAGTGATCTTCAAGGGCCCCAAGCTGCCACTCACCAGCTTCATCATCTTTTTAGGAATCTTTGTGTCCAGGACAAAATGAGAAGAAATGTTTGTAATCAAGAATGAAGACTTCATTTCAAAAGTAAGCTAAATTATTATGTTTGGCACTTAGAATAGATTGAGATGGAAGGTGCCCTTTCTCTAAACTTCCAACACACAATTTATACTCTCCAAGATGGGTATTTTGCATTTGAAGAGTTCCCACAAGATAGGGGAGCTGTGTTGACTGTCATAGGTACTCATGAAGCCAGAGAGAATAGTTTTTAGTTATTTGAATTCTGGTGTATCGTCTATGCTTGTTTTTTTTTTAAGTAGCAAAAATGACAACAACAACAACAAAACTATGGCCGGGATCTCTGAGTTTCTGAGAAGAAACCATGGATACTAACATTTTATCTGATTAGGTAGACTTGGTAGTTCATGGAGAGACCTCAAGTACATTCAGGTTAGGGCTCATATCAAGTAAGAAACACAGGTTACATTCAAACACGAGCTACCTTTGAGGGAACGGACATTAGGAATCCTTCCCAGACCTTAGTGTGAGAAAGGAAGGAGTCTGGAAGGCCTTTTTCTCCTCACAGTTTCTCCCCACAGTTCTTTCTTTCTTTCTTTCTTTTTTTTTCATTCCTGTCTCAGAGAAAGAGACAGTCACTCATTTTCCCAAGGCCAACTCACTCTCCTAGCAATCTTGACTTTGACCTTCCTGTGAAGCCCAGTTCTATCAAGTATTCCTCTTCATATGGCGCTACTTCCCTATCTCATTAGTTCCTTCTCTTCTGCCTGCATTCATGTTTAAGCCTGATTTGAAAGGCAGTGTGATGCTGCAGTCATATGGACCTTGATCTGAATCCTTTCTTTTATTTGACAGTTGTGTGTCATAAGACAAATCACTAATCTCTCTGAGCTCCTGTTTCCTTGATGTAAAATGAGAACAATAATAGGATCTGTGCTTTAAGGTTTTTTTTTTAAGATGAATGATAATAGATATATAGTATCTGTGATATTAGTAGGCATTTAATAAACACTAGCTATTGTTATTTTTGCTATTATTGTGTAATATATCACATTATTAAAATATTATTATATTCATCTTCTTGTAGACCAAAAGCTTCTTTAATGTAGGGAAGCATTTCTTCATTCTTTTAGAGTATCTGTCATACTTTTGTGTATGACATATCTTCATTAAATGTTTGTTGAGGCTGGTGCAACGGCTCACGCCTATAATCCCACCACTTTGAGAGGCCAAGGCTGGCAGATCACTTGAAGTCACGATTTCAAGACCAGCCAGGTCAACATGATGAAACCCCCTCTCTACCAAAAAATACAAAAATTAGCCTGGCATGGTGACATGCACCTTTAGTCCCAGTTACTTGGGTGGCTGAGGTGGGAGAATCACTTGAACCCAGGAGGCGGAGGTTGCAGTGAGCCGAGATCATGCCACTGCAGCCTGGGCAACAGAGTGAGAGCCGGTATCAAATATATATATATTTATTTAATTATTATCAAAATATGTTTATTTATTTGTTTATTATCTATAAAATAATAAATAAATAAATGTTAGTTGAATAAATGCGGCCACTGATTTACTACCGTTATTTAAAAAGTGTGAAAGTTTGCTTAGGACGTCCAGAACTTTACCCATTTGTGCTTTTTGAAATTTGTTTAGTAATTAAGGAAGGCTTAACCTAACAGTGGTGATTTGCTGGCATCCCAGAAGTTGTAGTGACTTAAGAAATTGTGGTCCTTAGTATGTGGATGAAATTTATGACTTTTTGGTGTTCACATAAACTAAAAACGTAGGAAATAATAAGATATTATTAGGAAAAAAAACCAGAGATTAATGTATACACAGAATTTTATTTCTTTTTCTCAAAAGAAAAATGAGACACAGCTTTTCATCATCTTGTGTTGAACTACATAAAACCAGGGACCAGGCACACCCTGTTGAATATCCTGCCAGCATTTCCTAGTGTGTGTTCCGAGTATGCTGGTACAGAAAGAAAACAAAGGAAGAGGTCCGTGGCCAAGTAGGTTTGGGAAATTTTGGTATAAACCAAGGTAAGTTGGTTCTTTCACTGCAGGATTCCCATAATATACCAATGTGCATCTTAAATATCCCATAGTAGGCATAACATACGATAACTTCCAAAGTAATTTGACCAAGAAGCATTTTTTTTTTTTGCAGAGCATATCTCAGTATTACCGTCAAACGTGATATACTTCTAGCCTCTTTATTTCATAGAGAGGAAAATTAAAGTCGTTTGCCAAAGATTGCTTAATAGTAGAGCAAAAAGAACCTAGATGTTCTTATCCTTATCTAAAATTAGTATTTCTGTTTATTTTTGCTTTCTTGGAGAGATAATAAAATTCACAAAATAATTATATTTTTTCCCTATATTTTCCAAGCAATCTTACAGTAAAAATATCACAACTAACTTTTGAGAATTAAACACATTAATAATGAAATGGCTTCCCCATAAAATTGGGAGTGCAATTATTTCTAAAGCTCTGTTAGAAAATTACTAGCTTTTTTTAAAAAATAAAATTCCCCAAATAAATTTTTTGATATTTTACTCTTTTTTTAATAATTATGCATAAAATGAGCCACAATTTATTCATAATTTAACAGATCCTTTTGGGTATTTCCAAATAAAATTAGTATTTCTGGGCATTATAGATAAGAAGTCAGTCACATGTGACATAAATCTCTTTTTAAAAATAATTAGGTTTGCAACATGATACATAGAATTTCTCAGTATCTGATAGAAAAGAATAATTAAAAAATTCATAAGAAATATAAAAATCTGTTGTCAATGTAATGAAACTAAAAGAGTGTAAAGTGAAATTATTGTACCTCAGTCACTGAAAGACTATTTCTCTAGCTGTAAGGTTTTCACGTTTTTAACTGAGAGTGGCTAATGCTACCACTTTCTTGTTAGGTTCAAAAAAACAAAACAAAGCCAAAACAAACAAAAATATAAAGATCATATAGGCTCTGAGTCCAAAATTACCTTTTTTTTTAAAAAAAGTCATTGTATGTTGTTATTGTTGATGCTGTAAATGCATTGAAAACGGGCCACTGGAGCAGATGATAAGTATTTTCACAAGTTCACGCTTCTCCATGCATAGCAATGAACGACTAGAAAACCATATAAGGAGAACAGTCAAGTGATAAATACTACTTGTGCATTTGTTATTGCAACAAGAAGTGAACTTTCATTACCTTTTTCTATTTTTATTATGGGATACCATTTTCATCCACATAGTTAGGAGAGCATAGGTTACCTTTCCAAGCAATTTCATGCTAATGACCACAATGTGGGAGGGCAAGGGCCTACCCTCTGACACTGTGCAGAGAATGTGAAAGCTCTGTTCTTTCAAAAATCTTCATTCTTTTCTAGCAAGTTGTACTATTATTGGCTAAATGAGGAATGACCAGATAACTAAGCCAAAGAATCTCTCTTAAGATTTAAAACAAACATTTGACAATAGAAGTTTTTAAATCTGTGCCATTGGCTAGAAAAATATATAGACATTGTAGGGTTTCCAAGAGAGTTCAGAATTGATATTTGTTCAGGCTCTTTTTTTTTTTTTCCTGGGACAGAGTCTCACTCTGTTGGCCAGGCTGGAGGGCAATGGCACTCTCATAGCTCACTGCAGCCTCAAACTCCTGTGCTCAAGTGTCTCAGCCTCTGGAATAGCTTGGACTCCAAGTGTATGCCACCATGCCCAGTTGATTTTTTTTTTTTTTTTTTTGTAGAAACGAGGTCTTGCTATGTTGCCCAGGCTGGTCTCAAACTTCTGGTCTCAGGTAATCCTCCCACTTTGGCCTCTCAAAGTGCTAGGATTGCAAGCATGAGCCACCACACTCCACCAAGAGACTTTTTAAAACAAATGTGCCAGAAAATGTGTCTTTAAAAACAGAACTCAAGATCTGAGGCATGAGAAGGTTTTGAGTCTTGTAATTCAATATACTGGCCACTGACTTCAACAATTTCCTTCATCCATATTTAAGGTCACCTTTCAAATGTGTGACCTGGTGCCACATGAATTATTTCACTGGGGTAACCCTGTTTGAGCTGTTAGTAAATTTCCCAATAAATTAAACACAGATAGCCAACTTAGGTCTTACACCTCTCACCATATGTAGTTACTGTGGCATCCAGTATCTTGTACGGTCACAATAAACACTTATTAATTGGGTGATTGATAAGCCTCTGACCTCATCCATTAGCCCCAACACCTAAGCTTCTCTCAATTTTCAGGGCAACTTCTAAATTCTGCATAGTCTCCATACTTAGCATTCATCTGATGTCTCTTCATTCCATTGTGTCATTTCAGATACTGCCTTAGCAAAATGTCTAAGTACCGAAGAGTTTTTTTTTTCATTTTAATTTTTTTAACAACTTAGAAGGGAGATTGAGAGTCATAAGTACACCGCCAGCCCTGGAACGTTTGCCTAGTGATCTAACTTCATGGGAATTCACCAGGCCTGCTGTGTGGAAGAAATCCAGGCCTGTTCTTTTGGTCCTCATGGGTTATTCAGCTGACACTCCACACGGCCAAGCTCTTCACATTGTTGTGACCTCCAAGGGACTCTCTCCCACTAACACTGCTCTACTCTAATTCTGCTATCTAAAACAAATGATAAGAAATGAAGTTGTAATCATTTACAGGGCTTATACAAATTTATACAATGCAAAGATCTTACCTTTGCATTGCTATTTCTTACACTGAATTATGCCATGCATTTGTTTCTTATTACTCTAGACTTCTATGCATGTATTTTGAGTGATTCCAGACATTTCTTAGTGCCATTTATCCAGAATATTATCAAGACCTTTCACTAAGCAACAAGTTCCTTATCGTCCAACATGGACCTTCATGTAACTTATTTCTCTGTTCTCCCACTAGCTCCTTCTGAAGGCAGACCAAAAGTTATTTTAGACATCACAGTCAATTTGACATGGTGGTATATTGATCTGACATTCTCTTCAGTAAACCAACACCAAAATATTGTGTGCTGGTACATTCAGAATTGTATTTTAATTCTGTTCTGTCTACAGGCTTATAACCTTTCTGAAAGAACACTTTGTCTCTGTTTTTTTTTTTTTTTTTTCTTTTCCTTTTTTTTCTTTTTCTTCTTCTTCATCTGGAAGTACCGCGATGGCCTTTGGCCAAAAGCAGTGAAGTTGTGACTTTCCAACTCCTATATAGCCTGCTTAGGGACATTAACGAAAGAAAAGTAAACCTACTCTATTATCCCAAATGGCTTTTCAAATAATTAGGAGATTTCAATCATCATGTCCAGCTGATGCTTTCAGGATCCCCACAGGCATCCCAGCATTTTCGAGGTGAGTACGATGGCCGGATGATTCGGGAGAGAAGACCTTGTTCTCACCACAAATGACCTTCAATTCATGCAAATGCTGAAAGTGTCCCGGGGCATGCCATGATTAAAATGGATTTCTTGGCATCAGTGCTTTGCAGTTTTGAAGTTGAGCACCATCTCGCATTGCTATCTTTAAGAACAGAAGTGAATCAAATTTTTAAAGAGGCAGATTTTTTTTTTTTTAGTTTTACAAAGTTAGATTTTTTGGCATTTTGATTGTTTCCAAGCTGGCTCCAAATTCAGTGAGTCACCTGTGACTTATTTTCTATACAGAAAGTGATGAAAATATACGCCAAGACACCAGAGATCTTCAGAGGGGTAAAGGTATGATGTTAAAATGGCCTCAAAATGAATATGAATCAAAGGCCTTCAAAAATACAAAGTCTTAACTAGCAGCTACACTGCTGTCTTAGTCTGTTTTGCACTGCTATAACAGGATACCACAGATTGGGCAATTTACAGAGGACAACGATTTACTTCCTATGATTTTGGAGGCTGGGGAGTCCAAGATCAACGGGCCAACATCAGGGACGTGTTGCTGCATCATCCCATGGTGGAAGGAGGAAAGGCAAGAGAGTGAAAGCAAGAGGGAGTTGAACTTGCTTTTTTATTTTTTTATTTTTATTTTTGAGACAGGGTCTCACTCTGTTGCCCAGGCAGGAGTGCAGTGGCATGATCATAGCTCATTACAGCCTTGAACTCTTGCACCCAAGGGGTCCTCCCCCAACCTCAGCTTCCCAAGTAGCTGGGACTACATATGTGCCTTACCATGCCTGGCTAAATTTCTGATTTATTTATTTTTTTTAGAGAGAGGGGGATTGTGCTATGTCACCCAGGTTGGTCTCAAACTTCTGGCTTCAAGTAATTCTCTCACCTTGGCCTCCGAAACAGCTGAGATTATAGGCGAGAGCCACCGCACCCAGCCCAAACTTTCCTTCATAACAAACTCATTCAAGAAAATGAGCCCATGCTCAAGATTAATCCATTAATCCATTTCTCTAATCACCTCTTAAAGATCTCACCTCTCAACACTGTTGCACTGGGGACTGAGCTCCCAACACATGAACTTTTGGGGACACATTCAAATGATAGTAACTACTAAAAGTTCATCTTCAGTAGTATAATCAATAATGCATACACATTTAAATGTAAGGTTAATTATCACAGTATTCTTTATAATACCAACATTTTAAAACAAATATCCAGCAATAGGGAAATAGCTAAACAACGGAATACACCGTAACTATAAATCATTTTGTAGAAAAAGCATGTTTATTGACCGTCACAATATTTCACTCAAAGTGAAAAAACAGGTTATAAAACTACTTCTACCCAACACTCCCAACCAACTTGACTTGAACATTTTTTGAACTCCATCATTCCTAGAAACTCACTCACCAATTACAGAATACACATTTTTAAGTGCACAGAATATGTTCACCAAGATAAATCATGTGCTGGGCCATAAAACAAATCTCAATAAATTTTAATGCAAATTGAAATCTTGCAAAATAATTAAATAAATAAAAAATTTAAAAACTGCCTCTATCGAGAGTATTTTTTAAAGAAAAAGAAGCATAGTAACATGGTTGATGTGTCAATGATGGTATTAAAATTGCATCCGCATTTTCTAATTGCTCTACAGGAAAAGTGTTGTATTTTTACAACAAAAAGGAAAGGAGAAAAAGCTAGGCATTAAAATCATATTAAAATATTTTCTCCTCTTTCTTTTGAGGAAGACTTGAAAGGGAAGTGTAGTACAGTTGCTACAAAGGCAAATAGGAGTACTCTGATCAGCCCCTTGCATCGAATAGGAGGGAATGGGGAAGGAAGTGCTGCTTCGAGGCGAAAACTGGGGCAAGTGAGCAACCTCTTAGTGTTCACATGGAGAGGCCGCACTTGCATGTACCTGTTCACGTCCAGCCACGCAGGGTGGGATGTGCCCGGATTGAAGGAGAATAGGGAAGAGCTGGCCAGCTCTGAACACCATCAGCAGGCTCATTTTCAAGATGTTGGCTTCTAGAAGAATTTCTAAAAGGCATATCAATGCCCCATCTCTCAAGAAGATAGACACACTACAACATAGACACATATACACACTACACACATACACTACACATGCACATACACACTACACACATACACTACTCACACACACACTACACACACACATAGACACATACACACTACACACATATACATACTACACACAAACACACCTACACATGATACATACACACACAGTGTACACACATGCACACATGCACACACAGGCATGCCACACACATACACACACACTACACACACTACACATATGCACACTATGCACATACACACTACACACATGCACACACATCACACATATACACACTATATACATTTACACACAAATACACTACACACAGACAGACATGCATACTACACACACATACTACACCCATACTACACACATTCAAGATGCACACATACAGACGTGACACACATACACACATATACACACTACAGACATCTACATATTCTCTACACACCACACACACACACACACACTACTGACACACACAAAGAGGTGATGGCACGTCAATTCCTACTCACAGAGAAAATAGAGACCATGAGATTGGCACTTTACCAGCTTGCCTCCATGCCTGTTCTTTTGTGCTTTTCTCCTGTACTAAGGGAGGAGAGTCTCCTCACCCTGAAGACTGGTCCCTTCACTCTGCTGTCTCTGCCATCCCCTCCTATCATGGCAGGAACCCTGCTCTTTAGACCATTTCAGTCATTGAACAATATAAGTAAACTGCCGGGGACTGGTGAACCAGCCAAGTACCTGTAGACATTTTTGCATCCAGAAAAAAGAATATTAAATGCAAAATGTGAATCATGAAAATCAAATATAATAATAGAGT
Source organism: Macaca fascicularis (assembly GCF_037993035.2). Classification (NCBI taxonomy): domain Eukaryota; kingdom Metazoa; phylum Chordata; class Mammalia; order Primates; family Cercopithecidae; genus Macaca; species Macaca fascicularis. Next base: position 34,213,157 of record NC_088383.1, on the reverse strand, counting down.
ATATATAAAATATAATATTATGTCAGCATTGTAAACATAGTATCAATAAATGTCCTACTACATTTGAAAACAATTTATGAGTTGGATGTTCTCAGTTTTCCCAAATGCCCAAGTATGCGTGTTGATTACTGATAAATCATATTGAATTATAAATTGTGAGTTATTCATAGTCAACTAATTTTGCAAACAAAATTATAAAAACCCTTTTAATATTTTTGTTGTAAAACATGTAGTTGATGTGAGCTCGGTATGCACTTTAATGTTTAACCTGAGGTCAGGGATACCCTTTAAAATTACGAGTGCTGGAGGTACAAGTCCTGCTTCCTTCATAAATGATGCGCTGTCCATCCTGAACTCTTTCTTTTCACTCTTCCTTGCCTTCTCTGTAAGCAGTTAAACATTGTCGGCTCTTTTGCTTTGTAAAATTGTCATCCATCCACCCCTCCTTACCTTTCAGCTACTACTATGTTTCTCTCCTCCTCTTCCCAATTTCTCAAAAAAAGGTCTACACATGCTGTCTATATTTTCTCACTCTTCAGCTCCCAGATACATGGTTTATTTTATAACCATTCCACTAAAATGAAATGTCCTCATCAGAGACATCAACAACCTTGTTCCTAAATCCAGTTCATACGTTTCAATTCCTTATTGATTCACTTCCTCTTGTCCTTCCTGAAGCACCGTTGCCTGGGCTTTTGCGGTATCTTTCTTGGCTTTCTTTGTACTTCTCGGGCCATTCCTTGGTCTTCCTTGCAGACTCCTCTTCACCCCTTATATGATAGTGTTCTTCAGGGATTTTATCCAAGGATCCCTTCTTTTCCTCCCTGGGGCAATTTCCTGGTTCATCTACCATCTTTATAGTAATGATGCCCACACCCGTATCCCCAGTCTCTGTCTCTCTCCTAGACTTCACACCAATGCATCCAGCTGTCTACAGGCCATCCCCAGTAGGCAGTTTAGAATTAAACTACCAAATGGAATTTTCATTTCTCATCCTCATTTCCCACTCTTGTCTATTCTTCCTTGTGCTCCTAATATCAAGGAACAGAGCCAACATCAACCCAGTTGAAACCTGGGAGTTGGCTTTGACTCCACACTCTCCCTTGCCTGCCATAGTCAACAATCTGAAAATCTGAATTTTAACTCTTGTATCTTCTCTAAATCCATTCCATTTTCTCCATCTTCATTGCTGCTTTTCTGATCTAGGCCACAATCATGACATATCTGTGTTACTACAGCAGCCTGCTGAACAGCTTTTGCCCAACAATCTTTCTCCACTCTGCTCTACAAATGATTGAAAAAGACCTTTTTGAGACAGCGTCTCACTCTGTCACCCAGGCTAGGGTGCAGTGGTGTGATCATGGCTCACTGCAGCCTCGACTTCCTGGGCTCAAGAGATCCTCCCACCTCAGCCTCCCGAATAGCTGGGACCACAGGTGTGCACCACCACTCACAGCTAATCCTTTTTTATTTTTGTAGGGACGAGGTCTTGTTGTGTTGTCCGGCTGGTTTTGAACTCCTGGTCCTAAGCGATCCTCCTGCCTCAACCTTCCAAGTGGTAAGATTACAGGTGTGAGCCACTGTACCCGGCTGATATTTTAAAAGACACAAAACCAGTCCTGATATACTATTGCTCAAGCCCTTCAATGTTTTCCCCATTACTCTCAGGAAAAAGTCCAAAGTCCTTACCATAGCTTACAAAACCAGCAAAACCTGGTTCAAGTACATACATAGTTGCATCTCCTGCCTTCTCTCTTCCTACTCTGGTCCTGATAGAGTGAAATCAATTCACCCCATCGCTCTGCACTCTCGCTTGCTTCCAGGCTTTCATGCAAGCTACTTCACTGGCCTGCAGCTCTCTTTTCTGCCTCTCCTTCTAGCTTACTAACCCCTACTGCCTTTCAGATCTCAGTGTAGAAAGCAGATACTGTCCCATATCATCCCTGGTGCCCCAAACAGGAATTTCATTCTCCTAAGTGTTGAAACAGCACTCTTTATTCTAATAGGGCTTTATACATTGTTTATAATTACTTGGCTATCTCATATTCTTACTAGGCTGTAAACTCTAGGAGGGCAGGAAGTATGCCTGTACTGTACCACATAATAAATACATGATAAATATGTGTTGAATATGAAAAGGAACAAGCAACAGGGACACATCTGATTGGCTGCTAATGAGTCTGACCTTGGGAGGAGATTTGCTGAGTCAGTTCTCCCATCTAAAAACTTTGTTCTTAACCATTGTTCGGATGCCTTCTAAAACCGAGCAGGAAGCTCTATAATATTTACCAAGCACTTTGAAATAGTGGGATAAATGCTCCCAGGGAAAGTGACCTACCTTAAGCAAGACTTGGGTCTGGCTGCACCGAACAAAATAGGCTGCCTTTATTGCAATGATGCCATTAAAGATCATTTGTTACAAGCATTGAAATTTACTGCTAGCAGGGAAGGAAGCCACCAAGTACATTCAAGGCCAGATTCAGACAAACACTTGTTGATGTTCACATGAATCAGTGCATGTCTCTGCCCCTCACACTTTATTCTCAAGAGCCTGGCACACAAATGTTGCTACATTCATAAAAGTAAGCAAATAAATACAAGAGATTACCAGATTCCCTTCCTAATTATAAAAAGCTCATGATTGAACTGGATAGCAAATACTCTTTGTTGATAATGAAGAAGTATTATTTATGGACTTTTACACAGAGGCAGTAGCAATATTAGCTTTTTACTTTTCATCTCTAGATTAATTCATAGAGGAGGCAGCAAAAGTGAAGGACATTCCAAATTATTAGGGTGAATTAATTTGGAGGCAGGGGAATATTAAATTTAAGCTTAACAAATAAAGGGGCTTTGGCAGAGTTTAGTCAGACACTCAGATAGCCTCCATATCTCATTGTGCAGATGACCTGAGTCCTGGGATGAGGAAGACCTACGGCTAGGCATTTGCAGGCACTCTGAATTTTTATGCTTACTGACATAACTGTGGCCTGTGCATAGGTATTCTTGTTTCAGCATAAGCCCTAGGAGAAGCCTCTTTAAAATATGAGGTTAATTCCAAGCATGACTCAAGATATAGGGCTTAATTCTTTAGGTAGAAAGGATTATTCAGTACAAAGCTTCAATAACTCATAAAAAGAAACCCTATCATTTTAAAGTAACCACATTCGTCATGCACGTTCCTTGCAAAAGAAAAGTTAGGTTCATGATTCCAGGAAAGTGTTCTGCTGGAGGTATGTCACCCAAGCCCATGTGCCTAGAGCAGGTTCTAGGTTTGATTCCTACTGTCTTTTGTGCTACCCTAATGAGCTCCGAGCTGCAGGTCTTTTTCTTTCCCCCTCATTTCAAAAATGAGGCAGTGCTGTTTGTTTGAGGACCTCAAGAGGAGCATCCAAGGTCTAATTAGTTAATGTTTGCCAAGTACTTTGCAGATGAAAGCATCTATATTAAATTCAGAATTATGACTATTATTATTGCAAAGCTCAGATGAGCTCAGAAATTTAGGAGTGATGATTCAAGAGCCCACATTGAGAATACTGGCGAGAAAAACAGTCAAACCAATTCCTGCAGTGATTGGCTCTAAGGATTTATGTGGTTCAGCGTGACTATACCCCAAGTCGTGCATGACAATAAAAATTAGACTGCATTCTTACTAATCATTTAGAAAACAAATGATGGAAGCAATCCCAAGGAGCTTTACGTCTCTGTTGCCTCTGAGGCCAAATCCCCAGACAGTTAACCTGATGAGAGACAGCCATTGGCCTGCCTAGTTAAGGGTGGTGCAGGCTGAAGACAAATGAATGTAGACTGGCAGCAGGAAGCACCAGGCAGCTGACGTTAGCTCTACTTTCTCAAAGACGCAAGGCACCATTGCTTGCATTGATCTCATTAATTTTTGAAACATTTATTAAAGGAAGATATTAGCTATAGGTTTCTCATAAATGCCCTCTATCAGGTTGAGAAAAATCTCTTCTATTTTGAGTTCGCTGAAAGTTTCTTTTTTTTGTAAAATCAAGAATGGATGGACTGGATTTTTGCCAAGTGATTTTTCTGTATCCACTGAGATGATTTTATCTTTTTTAGCTCGTTAATGTGATGAATCACATTAATTGACTTTTGAATGTGAAATCAACTTAGCATTCCTGGGACAAACTATCCTGTTCAAAACATACTATGCTTTTATATATTTACCATATTTGCTAAAATTCTGCATTTGCTATGCTTTTATATATTTGTCATATTTGCTAAAATTCTGCACAATTTTGCATGTACGTTCTTCAGGGATATCATACTATACTTATCTTTTCTTGTAATGCTTGCTTTTGGTATCAGAGTAATACTGGCCTCAAAAAATTACTTAGGAAGTAGTCTCTCTTTTCATAAAAGATTTTGTGTAGAATTGGTATTTTTTAATTAAATATTTGGTAGAATTGACAAACAAAACCATCTGAGCCTGGAGCTTTCTTTGTGGGAAGGTTTTCAACAACAAATAATTATTTAATAGATACAGGTATATTAAATTTCCAATGTTTTGACTATTTTCAAACATCTTTTTGTTATGGGTTTCTAATTTAATTTCACTGTGGTCAGAGAGTATACATTATGTAACTTGAATCCTTTTAATGGTATTGAGACTTTTTATGAGACAGAATATGGTTTATCTTGGTAAATATTCTATGTGCACTCTTTTATATCCCTTACTAGTCTTAGCCTTGAAATCTGTTTTGTCTAATACTGATATAGTCACTTCCACTTTTTAAAAATTCATTTTAGCATGGTATATTTTGGTATATTTTTAAGTTTGGTATATTTTGGTATATTAAAAGTTTTTGGTATACTTTTACTTTCAAAGTTCTTTTACTTTTAAACTATTTGTGCCTTTGTATTTAAAGTGTGTTTCTTGTAGGCAGCATATAGCTGAGTCTTGTTTTCTTTTTTTGGTCCAAGCTGATGACTTATGCCTTTTAACTATTTACATTTAATATAATTATCAATGTGGATAAATGTGAATCTATTGTCTTGCTACTTTTTTTGTAGTTGTCCTGTATGTTCTTTGCTCCCTTTTCCCTCTTTTCATGACTTGTGTTTGATCAACTAAATATTTTTCATTATTACATTGTATTATCTTCTAATCCTTTTAGGTAGTTTTTCCCCTCTGGCTTCAGGTAGTTTCCCCACGTGCATAGTTTGGTCAGTGCTCAGATAAATACTGAAGGGGGACCCTCTGCAGAACTCCCAGAGTTTGTTCTCTCTCTCTCTCCTTGGTCTCCCTGGACTCTCAGCTCCACCTCTCTCCTCTCCCTCAACATGACTTGTAAGTAAGCTAGGGTAGTAGCTAGGGCAATCACAGGGTCTACCTCATTTGTCTACCATCTCTCAGGGATCACTGTTGTCAGATGTCCAGTGTGTCTTGAAAATTGTTGTTTCATATGTTTTGTCCATCTGTTTTTGTCTTTGTTTGCACTATGTCCTGAATGTTTGTGCCCAACCCCCAAAGTTCATATGTTGAAAACTCATCCCCAGTGTGATAATATTAAGAGGTGAGGTGCTTTGAGGGGTGATTAGGTCATGAGGGCAAAGCCCTAATGAATGGAATTAGTGTCCTTATAAAAGAGGCCTGGGGGAGCTTGTTGACTCCCTCTGCCATTTAAAGATACATAGAAGGTACCATCTAAGAGGAACTGTCCCACTCCAGACATTAAATCTGCCAACGCCTTGATCTTGGACTTCCCAGCTCCAGAACTATCAGCAATACATTTCTATTGTTTGTGAATTACCCAGTCTAAGCTATTTTGTTATAGCAGACTAAACAGATTATAACAGGTTGTTTCAGGCAAGGGAATAAATCTGGTTACTTTTACTGTCTTAACCAGAAGTGATTCTGGGTGGAAGGGGGTGTTATTTGCAATTTTGAGTTATTCTGATATAAATTGGACATGTTTTTAAACATGAGTCAGAAGATTGTCTGAAACTATTCATAGAATGTTCTAAAATATTTTAAAACACTGGTTGGAACTTTTTCTTATGTTAATTAGCTCCAAAAATTATAGCATCATTAAAATATTAAAGCGAAGTAAACCAGAAACAAATAGCTAATTCTTGTTCTAGTCTAACAACCTTTGCAAACACTAATAGAACCTCTGTCTTTCAAAGACTTTGTTAAAAGAAATGCCTGTTTGATTTATTTGATTTTCAGCAAAAAGAGGTCATTACCAGGGTTAATAATAACCCCTTGATTCAATCTTGATCTATAAACAGGTCTATGTTTTGAAGACTATTATACTGAATAAAACAAACTTACTATTGATATTGGTGGCTAAATGTTTACTGCAATGCCTGCAAGATGCAAACACAAAGCTAATTTACCTCCATGTGTTATTATCTGAAAATATATGTCTTTCATATAGTGTAGTCTAAAAATATTTCTGTAGTACTCTGAAATTAATGATTTTTTAAGAAAACCACATATTTACACATTTTCCATATTTTTTAAAGGATAGTTTTTTTTCTTATTTATATTTCTTTCTGATTCTATGAGCTGTTTATCATATATTAGCTATTTTTCCTTTTTCTCTTTTTCAAACCCTTCATTTTTCAAGAGCATCTGATATGAGGAATGTCAGTGTCCTATATTTCTGTGTTAATGGTAATATCTGAACATTCTCTGGAGTAAATTGCTTAATGATCCTCCAGCTTATTGTATCCGGACAGTCAATCTTGCTTTCGATTTATTTCATTTTCTTTTATTTCTTTCTCAAATTCATACATATATGTATACATATATATATAATCTATGTGAATATATATGTTATTTATATGCATATTGTACATAATTATTTTTGCCTAGAATTAATTTCCTTGATTCTAAGGAGAGAAAAAGTAACATCCTTAAGTTTGAAGGAATAAAGAACCATCCTTACTTCCTAGGAACAAGATAAACACCCGGATTTGTCAGATGTTGGATTCCATCCCTTTGAAGCCATCAGCCCCCTAGAAGTGATGAAGATGAGGGCCTTCATAAGTCACTGATGTCTCCATCCCATTCGTCCTACAAACCTGAATAGAATATAGTTCCTCTAATTATTCCTTTCTGCTTCTACTTACAGTACCCTAAATGACCTCAGGGATGTCACAGTGCCTTTCTGGTTCTGAAACTCTCCCAGATTTCGCCGTTTCTGGGCTCTGAATTTAGCTCCCTTAGAGATCTCTATCCTTCTACGCATGCTTGGCCTGCCTGACTCTATGCTCACGTCCAGTTTCTGTGGGCTGACATTAGGTGCTACCTCATCTTTCACTTTGATCTTCCTGGGTGTGTTGACACCGAGGGGGTAAATCATCGTTGTAACAATGTCCCTCCGTTTCCTAAATTCCTTCACCAGATGTATTTTCAGTTTCCCATTTTCTATTCATGTGATGGTGTGCTGGTACACTGAGTTTGCCCATTTTTCTTTGGCATATCAACACCCCACTTTTGGTGGTGTACAGCTGTGTAGACAGATGTAAGGAAATGGCCAAGGAGGTGGGGAGAAACTCAAAAGAGAAAAATTGAGCACAGCCCAATAGAAGCTGATTTCTTGCTAACATTTTTTGCCTTCAGGGTGACCTTTTGCAAAAAAAATTTTAAAAAAAAGGGAAGAGAGAGAGACGTGAGGTTAGAGAAAATGGTGCGGAAATGGAATCAGGATAGGAATTATGAGAAGTCAAAGAATAGATTCTAGACATTTTGCAGGGAAATGGTAGAAAGTTGAAAGTTGAATCCATTGAAGGGGAGGAGATTGGGGAATGAAGGAAGATACATTATAAAGGAAGCTGGTGAACTAGATGCCACGGAATTTTCTCACAGAAAGAAATCCTGTTTTGCTGGGACCAGATTTCATCCATGTTGGGTACATTGCAGAACTGAATTCTGTGAAATGTCTGGCAGCACTCTTCTTTTTACTTTTTTCCATACAAGTGTTTCATAGATATGTAGGTTTGCTATAAACTTCTTTCACCATGCAAAAGATTTTTCCTACAAAACTTTCAAATGTACCACGTTCAAAACTCTGCGTATGAAAAATATGGTAAACATGGAGACATTGTTATAAGATATTTTAACTGGGCAGAGAAAATAAGGCAGAGACAGGTGCTGGGAGTTAAGCATAGACATTGCACACATTTTATGTAAGGCAGAGTCTAAATGTGACATCTTTCACAGAGTGCTGCATGCCAACTCCAGAAGATTCAGATACTGATTATTGTAAGAAATCACACATATCAAGCTTGATCTTGCAGTTCATATGTATGCAAAACACCTGTCAAAATGATAGGAGTTTTGCTTTTGTAGACATGGCAATATTGTACACAATTGATATTTATTTGCCTCGTAAATAGGATGCATTTTGGAGTGAGTTGTGTCTTCCTGTAGCATTTCTCTGATTTCCTAGTTTAAATCTCCCCGACTGTCTCCTCTCAGCCCTGGTTTGCCAGCCCATTTATGGGAAAATGGGTGAGTTTTGCTCATGCCACCAGCTACACTCCTGTTATTTATTTATATTCTTTATTTAGGAATCAGGCAGCTATATCACCATGGCATTTAAAAGTTTATATCCTCTATCTATGATAATCTCAATTTCCTTTGTAAGGAAAAAGATACATCTCCCATTTCTTGATCTTCACCAGGACAACCATGGAGCTACTTGCAATTATTTTTCTCAAAAATAATGAACTAGGGTACTTCTGCCAGGATGAAGAGGGCACATAGGACAAGGAGAATTTGCTGGCTCTTAGCAGGGTCACATGTCAGCTAATCAAATCCTAAAGACAACTCCATTGGTGTGTGATTTGTCTATTTCTATGTTGTAGATCCAACAGAAAAAAAGTCAAACATAGTGAATGCATACTCCACCACTTGGCATCTAAAATATTTCTCTCTTTTCTTGTCATCCACCATCACTGACAAAGCTCAGAGGTGGGAGGACTGAATGGGACAGAAAACTGGAGAAAACAAAAAAGTCTTTCTGGTTTCAAAAGGCCAGGCCTGAGGGTAGGACGGTTATAGGTGATTGGAGTTTTAGTGCATACTTTAAATAGGAGTCTCCTGATCATTGTGTCTTTCAATGTATATGTGGTACATATAGCATATGTATATGTATGTACGCACACATGCATGCGCACGTGCACACACACAAATCCCATTCACAAGTATTTCAAAAAGAGGAAAACTTTCTGTACTTTCATATTGTCTAAAACTATTTTTCTTAATGGCTTGGGTTTTTTCTTTCTTTCTTTCTTTCTTTCCTTTTTTTTTTTTTAAGATGGTTTCTGGCTCTGTCACCCAGGCTGGAATGCAGTGGTGCAATCTTGGCTCACTTGCAATCTCTGCCTCCTGGATTCAAGTGATTCTTGTGCCTCAGCCTCCCAAGTAGCTGGGATTACAGGTGCATACCACCACACCCAGCTAATTTTTGTATTTTTAGTAGAGATGGGGTTTCACTATGTTGGCCAGGCTGGTCTTGAACTCTTGACCTCAAGTGATCCACCCAGCTCCAGCTCCGAAAGTGCTGGAATTACAGGTATGAACAACTGTGTTTGGCCAGGGTTCAAATTTTTTCTAAATGTGATACAATTGATTAGGGTAGGATATTAGATGCTTAGTTCACATTTTCATAGTGTGATTTCAAATTTCATAGACACCATTTGGGTAGACTGTATGCACACATGGCCAGACACACACATTTCCCACTGGCAGAATAGTGGCATAAAATAACATTTGAGTAAGTGTCAGGAAACATAAGCTCGAGGCCTGATTTTGACATCAGCATGTGGCCTTGGGTCAGTCACTTAACTTCTATAGGCCTTGTTCTCCCGGGCTATAAAATGTTGATGGAGAGAAGGACCTGGGCTGGGAAGGACCGTTAGTAATGTTAGTATTGTTCCTTTCATGGAAAACTTGCTTATAAATCCTTCCCAAACACCTCTTGCACACCACAAGCATTCCATGAGAGGAAAGAATATCACTGGAAGAGTATTAACTGGTTTTTATTTGTACCTGCCATCTCATGAAATGTTTGTCCAGGTCCTAAACATAACTTGTCTCCAGTTAGACTTCAAATAATGACTACCTAGCTACTCTATATTCTTCCTGAAAAATGAGGACCTGCAGAAAAATAATTAACTCCTGAATTTTATAAAACACTGTTTTCTGAGACATTTATCTCTCCAATGAGACATAAACATTTTTTTCCAGTATGTGGAAATTGACAAAAAGAGTTCAGGTATATTTAATTTTAGAGTGTCTTGATCTTGCCGCCTCTGTCTTGAGTCTGAATGCAAAGTATTTTGCAAGCAAATTCAGAGAACTAAAACTGAGCACACATTTTTAAAAACCGTATGTAGGAAACGTCGATTCTTGCCTGGAATGTTGCTGCTGACGTCTTGTCTCTCATTTTTCTCTTTCTCTACTACTGTGATGTTCAGTAGGGTCTGTATTTATCTCTGTATGAAGCTGAATTTCAGTTTACTTTCTCTTTATGGTCTTATCACATCGTTTACAAACACTTTATCTCTGTTACGGAAAATAAATGAAATTCCAGGCTTTCGATGAAATGTCATGCTGAAATGGATGGTCCAAAAAATCTATATTTAGATGACTGACTCCTGTTTGAGGAAGACATGATAAATGTTTCATGCATATAAACTGAAGGATGATGGATTTAATGATCATACCCTAACTGGGGAATGCTATTTTGGAATAATTAAATGTTCCATCATTTGCAAGTCTAAATAGTCCATTGTTAGTTCCTGTTTTTGTCTGTCAACAGATCCTTCCATTTTCTAAAGGAAATTTATCATTAAAACAATTGAAGTGATAGCAACATACCACCAGAGTAGGTTAGCAATAGCACAATTCATGGGACTCTAACTCGTAGCTACAGTTTAGGAAAATTTAATTTATGTATGAGTCTGCTTCATAATGACAAACATGACAAGCATTGTTTAAAAAGCTCCTGGTAGATATTTATCTTCAGGTATTGGAGAGATCCTCTGCTTTAAAAGGTGGCTAAGCGCCTTGTCAGATGAGAAGTCTCATGGAATAAAAGAGCATTTAAAAGGGATTTTCTAATTAAGCAATAATTTTTACAAGTATTTCTTTGTTGATCCATACATGTTAAAGGTTTTTATGCTCTCATTTTCTTTTGAAATCTGTATTATTTTCAAGGCATTTCAAATAATTTTATCTTTATTATCCAATGATATTATACATATACTTTAATATATATCTTAATATTTAATTTATTATATCGAGATCTTGGTCTTTTGGCTACAAAGTGGTAGTGAGATGAAAAAGTGGGGCTCAAGTATATTATTGTATGTGTATATAAACCTATATAGATCTAGATATGTACTCACACATATAGATCTGAATAAATATAACTTCTTTCTCATGAAAACTCTTTTTCTACAAAACAAGGATACAGGCTGTTTTCCCCAAACTCTATCAAAATATTTGTCCACATGTTTAAGATCTCTAAATAACACTATTTCTATACATGTATATGGATAGAATAACATAAAAATGAGAAAGGCATAGTTGCCAATATAGTAAGACATGTGAATAACGAATCGCTCATTTGTTAAGTCAATGGCTTCTCACTCTTATCATTGGCACAGTTATGTTTATATGAATTATTTCCATATAGCTGAGTTGTACGAATATTTTTGAAAGCCTAGTTAAAACTTCACTACTTCTGCGACTGGGTCCTGAAAATCAAAACAAGTCGACCAATCATCAGGAAAGCCTGGACACACTGCTGACCAAATTGGATCATTGAATTATTGATTCAGATGCTACCCAATTAATTATTAAGTTAGCTGAAAATACCAGACGGATCATCCCACGACTAACAGATTTTGACTGCATTTCCATGGGCTGTGTGGTCCATATGTGGGGGCCTGAACATTTGCAGATTGGCAGGACTGGCTGGGCATGATGAAAATCATTGCAAGAAACATCGGAGGCCGTTCACAACTTAATATGTATCAATGCAGTGGCAGAGACCTGTTGTGAAGTCCTGGCTAACCTGCTTGACTTGATTCAAGCAGCAATAATAATGAAGCAGGTAAATCATTAGAAGTTATAGTCTGCTTTTAAGAACTCTGTATGGAAGGTTTTCAAACTATGCTTGGACAGGGTTTCTTGCAATTCTTGCTGATTATTTTACTTAATTCAAGTAAATTAAGTAAAATGGCTGTCTTATTGATTCAGAATGGCCTAAAACTGTTCCCCACATCTGAACAAGGCCAGTGGAAGATGGTAAGTTTCTGCATACAGGTTGCCATGAAACATGGCAGCCCAAGACCATTCATTCTGACCTGGTCAATTCGGTATTTTTAGACTCTCTAATGGCCAAATGTACTGCAGTCCTCAAAATTATCCTTTGGAATTTTAAACCCAATTTATATGTGATTTATATCATTAAAGATATACTGAAGCCAAATAATCTGCAATTTAGGAGATTTCATAAAGAGAAGTATCAATGATTTAACAATTTGCCCCCCCAAAAAGTAAGATCTTATACTGAAGGAAAGCTTATATTAGTGGACACAGATAGATTTTTATGAGTTTTCCTGGAAGAAAAACTCTTTAAAGGATGTTTCAGTAATATTTTGAAAATAATTTAAATAAGAGAAAAGAAAGTGGTTAATCTTTGGAAATCAGAAGGATAAGGCATTGTATAAGCTATAGAAAGATTGATTGTTGGTTTGTTATGATCTATATTTTAAGTATTTTTTAAAGTATTTTATTAATCAAAGTGGTACACATTAGGACCGGAAGAGGTGTAAATATCGATATTTTGCCATGACTCAAAATATTATAAAGAAAAGTCAATCCAAATGTTATCATCAATGACACACATGGATTTATTGCAGTACTTGTCTGATTAGCCAGAAGTTAATTATTAAAGGAATCATGAAAGCAAATGTACCCTCAAAAATTTTGATTTAGTGAATCAATGTAGACATGGTTTTATCAGAGATTAATTGCACTTTAATCATAACCCTAACCATAAATGAACACTAAACCATAATTCAGAATTATGGGATGCTCACAGATAAAGCTGATTTAAAGAGGAATGGAGAGACATAACCCTCTTCATGCAGCAATGCTCTGTTTGGATTGCACAAAACACTATGCACCCTAATGGAAGCTCCTTAGAGGAGAAAAAACATCTCATTTGTCTTTTTGTTCTTTTACAGTCCCCTTCTCATGCTTTCTTATAGAATGGATCATTTTTAAAGTTATTTAACTGTTAAAACATTCCACAGTAAAAACAGAAAAGAAAGGGGAAAGAATAGCCAGTTGTTTTTTTGAGACAGAGTGTCCCTCTGTCGCCCAGGCTAGAGTTCAATGGTGTGATCTTGGCTCATTGAGGCCTCCACCTCCCAGGTTCAAGCAATTCTACTGCTTCAGCCTCCCGAGTAGCTAGCACTACAGGTGCCCACCACCATGCCCAGCTAATTTTTATATTTTTAATAGAGATGAGGTTTCACCATGTTGGCCACGCTGGTCTCGAACTCCTGATCTCAGTTGATCTGCCCCCCTCATTCTCCCAAAGTGCTGGGATTACAGGTGTGAGCCACCGTACCCGGCTATGCCAATTGTTTTTTAAAATGAACTTTCTTGCTGACTCTGTCCCTTGCTTGTTGTCTCTTGTTATTGTTGCTGGTAAATCACTTAACTACTTGCTCCTGTATAAAATTAGGACTAGCGCTTCTCTCTCTATTTCTTAAGGTGGTTGAAATGATAAAACAAACAAACCAAATGCACACGAAAATGCTTTGCATATGGCGAGATACTAAAAGAATAAACTAATGATTTTGTTACTGGTATCTGTAATTCAAATTAGACAAATTCAATTAGACATCAAAAAATATTTTAGTGAATTAAATGCCAACATTGGCCACCCAGAAGTGAGTGGTTGGAATCCCCTTCTTTAAAATAGGAATCCATCTCTGTAGGATGGTATAGATGGAGAGGGAAAAAATTGGATAAGAAACATAGAAATGTTTTAAGGTCTCTATCAATTACATAGATTCAATTCTTACTCCTATTTTCAAGGGAAAATAGGGCATTTAAAAAATTACAGGGCCAGTCGGGTGCAGTGGCCCAGACCTGTAATTCCAGCACTTTGGGAGGCCAATGAGGGCGGATCACCTAAGGTCAGGAATTCAAGACCTGCCTGGCCAACATGGTGAAACCCCATCTCTACTAAAAATGCAAAAATTAGTTGGGCATGGTGGTGTGCACCTATAGTCCCAGCTACTCAAGAGGCTGAGGTAGGAGACTCACTTGAACCCGGGAGAAAAAGGTTTCAGTGAGCTGAGATCTTGCCATTGCACCCCAGCCTGATTGACAAGAGTGAAACTCCATCTCAAATAATCAAAATAAGAATTATAGGGCCAGGTGCAATATCTCATGCTTGTAATCCTGTCACTTTGGTGGGCCAAGGCACACCAAAGACAGATTGTTTGAGCTCAGGAGTTTGGGACCAGTGTGAGCAACATAGTGAGAGCCTGTCTCTGCAAAAAAAAATTTAAAAGAATTAGCCTGGCGTGGTGGTGCACACCTGTAGTCCTAGCTACCCTGAAGGCTAATGTAGGAAGATCCCTTAAGCCCAGGAGTTGAGGCTGCATTGAGCTATAATCACACCACTGCACTCCAGCCTGGGTGACAGAACAAACCCTGTCTCTTAAAAAAAGAAATGCCACCATCTATGGATTTTAGTTTTAAAACGATCAAGCAAATACATTGTAAAAACATTGAGGAATTGCTATGGACTAAATTATGTCCCTCTAAAATTCATATGTCAAAAAGCCCTAACCCCCAACGTGAGTGTATAGAGCCGTTAAAGAAGTAAATAAAGTCCAATGAGGTCATCAGGGTAGGGTCCTGATCCCACAGGATTAGTGTCCTTGTAAGAAAAAGGGGCAGATCAGAGCTCTTGCTCAATCCTGAGCACGCATCACAGAAAGGCCCACATGAGGACACAATGAGAAAGCAGCAGTCACCAGCCAGGAAGAGAGCCCTCGCCAGAAATCAACCAAGCTGGCACCCTGATCTTGGCCAGCCCCCAGAACTATAAGAAAAGAAGTTTCTGTTATTTAAGCCACCCAGGCTACGGCATTTTGTTATGGCAGCCCGAGCAGACTAATACAGGGATTGCAAAAACAAACAACCACCACCACCACAAGCTGGATAATTAGTTTCAAAGGCTTAAATGGAATCTCTAAAGACTGCATGAAAGTTGCATAATTTCAGCCATTGTGATGCTTAGACATGAAGCTCTTCTTGCTTTTTGTTTTATTTTGTTCCTCTGATCTCCCAAAAATTGATAGAAAAAAAGATGTCTGCTCATTTCTGTTCCTTCACCTCCATTCCTGAGCAACACAGGGTTATTGGTAAATGGAAAGAAACATTTTGTCCAAGGAGTTTTTTAGAGTCAATGGCAGAGAAATTGAAGGAGGCAGGAGAGACTGCCTGGAAGTCTGGGAAATAATAATCCTGACCATCATTGCCATCTTTCCCTGAGCACCTACTAACTGAAAGACATGGTTCTAAAAATTGATATGTAATATCTCCTTTTTCTTAGAAAATTATGCAAAATAAATTTTGCTTACCTCCTCCCTCTGCACCTATTTTCACTCTAGTCTTTAGAATAATGACATCACTTGTTTTTGTAGATGTGGAGCCTGATTTTTTTTTTTTTTTTTTTTTTTTTTGAGACGGAGTCCTTCTCTGTCGCCCAGGCTGGAGTGCAGTGGCGCGATCTCGGCTCACTGCAAGCTCCGCCTCCCGGGTTCATGTCATTCTCCTGCCTCAGCCTCCCAAGTAGCTGGGACTACAGGCACTCGCCACCGCACCCTGCTATTTTTTTTTGTATTTTCAGTAGAGATGGGGTCTCACCGTGTTAGCCAGGATGGTTTCGATCTCTGACCTCGTGATCCACCCTCCTCGGCCTCCCAAAGTGCTGGGATTACAGGCATGAGCCACTGTGTGTCCAGCCACATTTTTTGATTTCCTACTTATTTTTTCTTTTTTTTTTTTGAGACGGAGTCTTGCTCTGTCGCCAGACTGGAGTGCAGTGGCACAATCTTGGCTCACTGCAACCTCCACTTCCCGAGTTCAAGTGATTCTTTTGCCTCAGCCTCCCCAGTCGCTGGGACTACAGGTGCACATGACCGCACCCAGCTAATTTTTTTGTATTTTTAGTAGAGACAGAGTTTTACCATGTTGGCCAGGATGTTCTCAATCTTTTGACCTCGTGATCCACCTGCCTCGGCCTCCCAAAATGCTGGGATTACAGGCGTGAGCCTCCATGCCCGGCCCAATTTCTTACTTTAAAAGTGCAGAAATTTGCAACGTTATTCTCTTCCTCTCTCCTTTTCCTCCTTAGTGACATACTATTGTAACATTCACATTCGGGTCTTTGTCTATTATTCTCATAGTAGCCCAGAAGTCATTCTGTATTTAAACGAACATCATGCTAACACCTAGGGTTATTTTGCCTTTCGTTTTGTTTTGTTTGTGTGTTTTTACCACAATTTCTCCATTTCCTAACTTTCTGTTTAGTGCCTCTCTCTCCGCTAGATTTCCTCTTCCACGGGTTGTTGAAGAGCTTAAGGGAGAGGTGCTCCTTAAATCCTTACCTTCTTGAAGATGTGTCGCTGTTGCCACTATACTTGAAGGACAACTTCCCTGGGTATAACATTCTTTGCTTTCTTACTTCACATTTCCTTTTCTTCAGATCTTTTGTTTACCGTTGCTCCACTCTCTTCTTACATTAAGTGTTACTGTGGTCAAGTCTGACTCTAATGATTTGCCTGCCTTAATATCATCTGTTTTCTGTCTCTGATTCCATTCTTGCCCCTAGAAGGCATTCTCTGCTCAAAAACTGATTATCTTTTGGAGATGTAAATCAAATCATGTAATCCTCTACGTAAAGTTCTCCAATGACTTCTATTTTATTTAAAACAGATTCCAGGCAGGGCGCGGTGGCTCATGCCTGCAATCCTAACACTTTGGGAAGCCAAAGTGGGAGGAGCGCTTGAGCCCAGGAGTTCGAGACTAGCCTGGGTGACATAGCGGGAACGTCTCTACAAAAAAATGCAAAAATTAGCCAATCATGGTGGTGCGCACCTGTAGTCCCAGCTACTCGGGACTGAGGAGGGAGGATCTCCTCAAACTTAAGCCCAGGAGACAGTGGTTGCAGTGAGCCAAGATTGTGCCACTGCACTCCAACCTGAGCAAAAGAGTGAGACTCTGTCTCAAGAAAAAAAGAGAAAGAAAGAAAGAAGGAAGGAAGGAAGGAAGGAAGGAAGGAAGGAAGGAAGGAAGGAAGGAAGGAAGGAAGGAAGGGAGGGAGGGAGGGAGGGAGGGAGGGAGGGAGGGAGGGGAAAAAGAAAGAAAGAAAAGAAAGAAAGAAAAAGAAAGAAAGAAAGAAAGAAAGAAAAAGAAAGAAAGAAAGAAAGAAAAGAAAGAAAGAAAGAAAGAAAGAAAGAAAGAAAGAAAGAAAGAAAGAAAGAAAGAAAGAAAGAAAGAAAGAAAGAAAGAAAGAAAAACTTTAAAGTTAGCTGGGTATGGTGGCATGTGCCTGTAGTACCAGCTACTTGCGAGGCTAAGGTGGGAGGATCACTTGAGCAATGGGAGTTCAAGGTTGCAGTGAGCTATCATGGTAACACTGTACTCTAGCTTGGTTGATGGAGTGAGACTCTGTCTCAAATGTAAATAAGTAAATAAAACAGATTCTAAAGTCGTCCCAATGGTCATTTAAGGTCCCTTACAATTCCATGTGGCCTGTTTGTCACATTTTACTCACTAGTCCCTCAAACTCCATTCTCTGCCCATGAACCATTTTTGTACATATGGTGAAATAATTCCCTAACACAATTTGCTAAAAAATGAATATTTCCCTCTGGTTTGTAATATCTCTACCATCACATATCGGGTTTCCAAATTGATGGATCTGTTTCTGATCCTTTGTTCTAATTGATAACTTCCCAGTACTAAATTATTTTAATATTATGGGCTTGAAATATGTCTTAATATATGATGGACTAAGAGCTCCACAAATATCTTCCTTTTAAGAATATTCTGTGGGACTTTTTGTGTCTACACAAATTTTAAATAGTTGATCTAATTCTACCAAAGCTCCCACTGGGATACTGAGGGGAATAATAATGAATATGTACATTCATTTAGGTGAAAATTAACATTTTTAAAATGTTAAGTCTTCCCGTCTTCAAACATGTTCTGCTCCTTCATTTGTTTTAGCTATTGTTTAATACCATTCAATAGAATTTAAAACTTTTCTCCACAAATATTATGTGCATATTTTGTTAGGACTAGGACTCCACCCCCACCCCCAACCCTTGCCAGTGAAGTGAGTCTGCTTAACGCTTTGCTTTCATATTTGCAGAATCTACATTTTTCTTCATATTCCTTATTCACTTAATTGATAATAAACTTGAAAATTTGTACTTGCTTAGTTGGCAATATTTCGTTGATTTCTCCTTGATTTTATTCTCTACAAATCGAGGAGAAACATTTAAACATTTCTCCAAAGTCCTTTCCGAATGAGTCTTTGAGTGATAAACATTTAGAGCTGTAGAATATCTAAAAATTGTCTTACCTCACATTTGCATTTAAATAAAAGCTCAGCTAAATTTAAAAAAAAAGAATTCTAGGTTTGAATTATTTTCTTCTACACTGTGAAACTATTATTCCATTTCCCTCTTTGTTAAATGTGGCTGTTGAAAGTCTGATGTCAATATGATGCTTGCATTAGAAAAATACAGACAGACTAAGGGGGGAAACGGGCAAGAGACCTGAACAAGCAACCTAGAAAAGATGATACCCAATGGTAAACAACCTTATGAAAATGGGCATAATCTCTTTAATTAATAGAATAATGCAAATTAGAATCATAATTTAATACTACAATAACACTCCACATACTCGAGAATGGTTACATTAAAAGACTGATGATGCAGAATGTAACTGTTGTGATACAACTCTGTACAACGACAATCACTACTTATTCACAATCTACAGAAATGAGTACAGATGTGCAACAAAAGACACAAACAAGAATGTGTCAGAATTACTTATAATAGCTCTGAGCTGGAAACTTGCACAAAGAACATCAACCACAGAATGGAACAATGTGACTGTGGGACATTTCAACTGATAAAACACTACCCAGCACAAAAAGGAAGGAATAATAAAAACAACTGTCATGAACATAATGTTAAGCAAAAGAAAAGACAAATATGAAAGTATTTGTAAAGTTCAAAAATAGACCTAAAGGCAAAACCTGAATATGTGTAGAGCTTAGAGTTGTGGTTGCTTGGGGGAAGGATTGGGGGCTGGAGGAGTGCTCTATATACATTCTTTCTTGAACTCGGTGATTGTTTCAAGGTCATTTTCTTTGTAAAAATGTATTGAGCTCAACATTTATGAACATATTGTTCATTAAATTAATGTATAGCTTCCATATATATATATAGTTCATTTGTATAATTGTTCATTGAACAATTGTATATATGGATGTTGCACATTACTTTTAAAAACTCAAAAAAAATAAGAGATACTCCAAGGTTCCCAATAACTCTGAGGACATAACTAAATTAATGATAACTCTAGTCTAAATATTGGGTTTTAATTTTTTTTAAAAAGTTGTTAACATGAAAAAGATAAAAAATAAAAGGTGAGATGTTCACTAAAAAAAGTGATATTCATTTCTAGGTAAACTCTCTTTTTATTTTGAAATCTTGGATAGCCTCTTTTTTTTTTTGCATTTTCTTAAATTATTCCACATTGTGTTTTAAGTACATATTTTTCTTTCATTTGTCTTACACAGCACTCTGTATGATCTTTTAATGTGAGTTCTTGCATAATTTTTTAAATCTGAGAATTCTTAGTCATTTTTAAAATCTTTTTTTAATGTATTGTTTTTATGTTATCTGCTTTCGGAAGTATTGTCAATGATGTTGCTCATTTCATCCATCACCTTTCTTTCAGAGAACTTGAACGTCATACTTGTCTTAGAAGCATTTCGTGACTGTTTTTATTACCTTGGGACTGTCATCTGCCTGAGTTTGTGGTGTCAGCCAGGGTATTCCGGGTTTGTAATCCTCAGGCTGAGTTTGAAGAGAGGCTGGGGCACGCCCTGCTCATTTTCATTATCTAAAAGTATCTTACTCATGTATTTGTTTTCTTGTTTATCGTATGTGCCCCTCATTAGAAAGTAAACCCCATGAGAGGGTGAAATTTGTCTATGTCCAGTTATAGGTATTATTCCAAAAGTAATGTCTGACATAGGCTGCACACTCAAGAAATGTGTATTTTGTGAATGAATATGTAAATGATTCCCTGTACCAGCAAAAACAAGCTAGGTTATGCCGTAGAAACAACCAACCTCAAAAATCTTCATAGCTTAACACATGCTTATCCTGGGGTCCCTTTGGGGCTTTGCTCTACCCCTCACTCATGTACATGGCCAGTGGAGCTCCTGCCACCAAGAATGTTGTTGTACAGAGTAGAACAGAAAGGTGCAAGGCCAGCTCAGAAAGGCCAACAGGCCAGATCAGGTGATCTTCAAAAGCCAAGGTATAGGCTTTGGAGTTGATTTTCAACGCGAGAGAATCTAATGGAGAATTTTAGAAATGGGAGTGAGAAGGTCTGATTCAGTAAGTTACTCTGGCTACTGTGTAGAGAATAATTTCTCAGGCAGGTTGGGGGCGGGGACTAGAGTAGAATCAGAGAGACCACTAAGGCTTTAGCAGCGTTGCAGGTGAGAGATTATGATGGCTTAGAGACAAGGGTGGGAGTAGAAGATGATAGACAAAAGCAGGCAAGTTTGGGATGTGTCCTAAAAGTAGAGTTGACACAACTTGGTGTGAATTGAAAATAGGGAGTGAGGGGAATAAAAGGAGTCAAAAATTACATGTAGGTCCTTGGCCTGAGCAACTGAGTGGATGCTGGAATAGTTTGCTGGTGAGGGGCAAACTGGGAATATGTTTGTAGGAAGAAGTTGATAATTCTGTTTTGAACACCAGGGTGACAGCCTGGTAGTCATTTAAATGTAGAAGTCAGACAACCAGTGGAGGTCAAGATAGAAGTAATAGATTCAGGATTCATTATCATATAGATGATAGTTTCAGCAATGAGACTTGTTAAGATTATCTAGGGAAGAAATGAAGGTATAGAAGAGAAGAAATCTGAGATTATTACTTGAATATTGAAAGAGGAAAAGGAGAGAACAAAGGGGACTAGGAAGAAGTAGCTATGAAAGTGGGAGGAAGAGGTGATGTCAAGAGCAGATGGCATTTCATGAAACAGGAACCATTCAAGTGTTTTGAAAGATACTTAGAAGTCAAATAAGAAAAGGAAAAAAAAAATGGCCATTGGCGACTTTGAAAAGAGCAGTTTCAGAGGATGATGATGAGGCCAGAAACCTGACTGGAGAGGGCTGATTGAGTGCTGGAATCATGTGAGATGTGGAGATCTGTTATAGAAAATTCTTTCAAGCAGTGTTTCTGTAAAGGGGAAGGGAGGAATTGGACAGAATTGCTGAATGCACTTTCTTTTCTCCTGTCATCATGGAAGAAATCAAGAGTTTGATTCAAGGGAAAGGATAGAGAAAAGACTAAAGTCAATATAACCGGAAATTTTCACAAAAATAGGCAAGAGTAATAAAATAGCCAGTTTTTCTTTTTTAGGTACAAATTTGTGGTTTATTGAGAAAAGAGTTTTTATCTCTGTTTAGCAAAAGAGCTGAAAAACGACTTACATAACCAGATTTGAGCACTCATGCATTATTTTCCATTGCTACTAAAATGCTATAAGTAATTTTCAGTTATGCATAGAAAGACCTAGTGAGATGACTATATTCTTGTAATTTAAAAATTATCACATGCCAATAAAACTATTAAATTATCATTTTAGGCCATGAAAATGAATAATTTAAAGGCTAGGAGGAAAGCTTTCACTTTAATAAGTTCATAAAGTGTCAAACTTTGCAATTTATTATAGATTCTCTAGCTAATTTGCTATAATTAATTTGAATAGAAAATATTTCATTGCCTAAATATCCTGTTTATATATTCCTTTCTAATGATGAAACAAAAGGCCTAATTTGTTAAAGATGTTCTTTAATTGATTCCAAAGGGAATACTTTGAATATAATTTGCTGACTAGCTTTGTACAATTCCTGGTTCCTACTGCACAATGACGTCCATAATTTTATAATGACAAAACAGTATAATCATATAATGATGTGGTTCCCGAGCACCAAGAGTTCCCAGTTAATTTTCACTATCACTTCTGTGGTTTCATAGAAATAAACTGGTATTAAGGTATGTGTACTCTAGGCCTTCCTTAGCCATTAAACAGTTGTACAACCTGGATTTTTTTTCTTTTCAGTTTGTTTAAAAACAAATATTTAATTTCTAAAGGTGGAATTAAGAACAGGTTCTTTTGGAAGGTAGGCACTTCCACCAAGAACCCAGACCTAGAAATACACACACACACACACACACACACACACACCCACACACTTACAGCAAGATGTATTGCCATTTACTGCCAAATACTGGACCATTTAGGGAGAGAGAAAGGTCCCCTGATTCAAGGGAGAGGAAGGCTTACAGATCTCTTCTCTTGGTATCAAGAATGATGCACATTTTGAGGTATTAAGGGGACAGGACAGGGAGACTGAATTTGTCTGAAAAGGGGACAGACAGAAATTTTACCAGGCATCTTTTTGCATGGTGCCAGCTGGGGAGTGTCTTGTCCAGCCACTCGTTGGCTGTGCTGTACCTGCACACACGCACACACACACACATTCATCAATCCTCTCATTTATATCCTTATTCAAAAATAGCAGTTGTGCCTAAATTTCACCTACTACATTGCAATTAAATTGCATTTTCTTATTAGTGATTTGGGGCTTATATACCTTCATAACTTAGGGGAGAATCTGGAAGCAAAGCAGGTCCCAGAAGGGTTTGTTTAGTTTAGATTCGATTTGTGGAAGTTCACCACTTAGAATTTGCTTGTGTAAATAAGTGACCACATCTGAACATTAGTTTGCTCAATGATAAAACAATGATAGAAATAGGAACCACTCAACCTCCTTGGCAGGATATTTGTGAGGCTGTCAAAGATAATGCCGATGGCCAGGCTTGTGCCTGCAATCCCAGCTACTTGGGAGGCTGAGGCAGAAGAAGAGCTTGAGTCCAGGATTTTGAGAACACCCTGGGCAACATAGCAAGACCCGATCTCTAAAAATTAAATTTTTAAAAAATTAACCAGTCATGGTGGCATGCAACTGTAGTCCCAGCTACTCAGGAGGCTGAGGCAGAATTACTTGAGCCCAAGAATTGGGGGCACTCCAGCCTGGGCAACAGAGCAAGGCCCTGTAGTTTAAACAAAAAGATAATGTCTATAAAGGCTCTTAGGTAAGTTCATACTAACTTACCAAGAGAAGGCAACTTTAAGGCTGCTTCTTTTTTTATTTTTTGAGACAGAGTCTTGTTCTGTCCCCAGGATGGAGTGCAGTGGCGCGATCTCGGCTCACTGCAACCTCCACCTCCCAGGTTCAAGCAATTTTCCTGTCTCAACCTCCCAAGTAGCTGGGACTTGCTTGGATGGTTTCAATCTCATGTTATCTCAAGTGTGCCACCATGCCCGGCTAATTTTTTCGTATTTTTAGTAGAGATGGAGTTTCAGCGTGTTGGCCAGGATGGTCTTCATCTCTGGACCTCATGATCCACCTACCTCAGCCTCCCAAAGTGCTGGGATTACAGGCATGAGCCACTGTACCCGGCCAGCACTGCTTCTTTTTCAGTGTTCAAACATTAAAATTCTAATCATATCGGGTATTTGTTCCAATACAACCCCTGTGGAGTGTAATATCTCCTAAATTTTAGGCTCTCAAAGAGAAGTTTAGTGAGCTGTTCCTAGAGCCAAGACTTATCTGTAGCCCTGGGAGTCATGACAGGCAGGACAAATGTGCGCCCATGACATGGTACTGACACTAGGAGGTAAACATCACGTGATGTCATGTGCGCGGAATATAAAATGTGAAAGCCAAATCATTTTTTAACCCTACCTGTCATGTGTTAGGCCCTTTATTAATGTGCTCTGCCATGATGGGGTCTTTACTATTAAAGAGACATAGAAAATTTGGACTAGGTCCAGAGGAGAACATGACAATTATTAATGACTTAGCCAAAGGACCTGTGAAGAAAAGTCAGAGAAACTCAGAACTTTCCAGAGAAGACTTACGTTTATCTTCACAATTTAATAGTGGGTAATTAAGCATTAGGAAACACAAAACTAAGACAAGCTGTCTAACTGTTAAAGTTGTCGAACATTAGAAGAAGTTTCCAAGGGATCGTGTGGAATCTTATCTAGAGGTGACTAAGGGTTTGACGGTCTTTTGCTTGGATGGTTTCAATCTCATGTTATCTCAAGTCATGGGCTTAAACTCAGGGACCACTTGAGGCCATTTGCAAAAAGAGTGGTCTGGTTTACCTAAAAGAGGTGTTCATTCCCTGTGTCAGGCTTGGAGCTGAAACCGGAATGATAGAAACTGAGATTCTAACTTTTTCATTCTGGTAGCCAAATTATGATTCACTTAACATAACTTGTTGAAATAAAAACCCACCCAGTATAAAAGAAAATGATTTGGATATTCAATTTTCCTTTCCGTTTTCTTCTGAAAGATGTTCTATTTGATGCCCTACACACACTTGCTGTACTTATTCTGAATTCACCCCATACCTCCTTATATCTGAACCTTTTCTTATGTTCTCCTTTCTCCCAAGGGATGGCTTTGTTCACCCTTTCCCCCTGTTGTTAAAATACTATGATTTTATTTTCTACCCCTCAAGGGCAATTCAATTGGCTTTTCCTCCAAGTAAACTTTCTTAGTTCTCTCCTTCCACCCTGTTGGGACTAATCTTGCTCATTTGCATATATGGGAGTATGGCTTCGATAGCTCTTTGTATCTTTGTTTTACTTCTACTTTTAACAATGGATTATCAATTATTTATTTTTCTTCTTGTCTAGGGATAAAGTTCCTTGAGGACAAGAAAAAATGATTCATTTTTCTATTCCCCATAGGGCCATGCATTTAATAAATTCTCAGGAATTATTCTCCACAATGATTGACATTATAAGCCCTTGTACATTATTTTATTCATAACTGGAATATTCTCTCTTATCCCAAGAAGAGTAATGTGTTTTTCTTCCTTAAAACTCTGCCCAGAACTTATAACTTCAATTATAATTTTCCAAATTAATCTTACTGAGACAATGATTCACATTATTCTAGACTTGAAACCAAAATCTGTGTTGGTTAGCTATTGCCAGATAACAAATTACCTCCAAAACGTTGTGACCTAAAATTCTTATGATCTCACAGTTTCTATGGGTCAGGAATCTAGGCATGGCCTCACTGGTTCTCTGCTTCATTGTCTGTCACAGGCTGCAATTCAGGTGCTGGCCCAGGGCTTGCAGTTTCATCGGAAGCCTCAACTAGGGAAGGATCGCTATGTAGTTGTTAGCAGGATTCAGTCTCTGGAGGGCTGTTGACTTGGCAGGTAGGTAGGTGCTCCCCGTACCTTGCAACATGGGCCTCTCCAATATGGTAACTTGCCTCAATGAAGCCACAAAGAGGGGGGATCTCTAGAATCTAAAAGTTGTACCATGCCATTCCCATCCTATTTCCTGGTTCTCAAACCACCTTGGATCATATATTGCTATTTGAGGCTGAGGAAAACCAATTCTTCTTCCTCTGTAATTCACAGTTCCATAATTCTGTAATTTTAGTGCAGAAAGCATGTTTGACAAAAGTCAAGTAAGTTTGGTAAATGCAACAAATTATATATTCCTAGAGAAGTTGCACAAAATGAATATGTATATTAAAAGTTCTGTAATTACATTTCCATGGCCAAAATACCTGTTTAACTTCCTTTTCCAGGATTTTTAAAGTGTGCGTGGCAGAGGATCCTTCTGACACCTTGCAAAACTAGTCTTCTTTAGAATGCACTCACGTAAATACAGTAATTATTAGGTTGGTGCAAAAGTAATTGCAGTTTTGCCATTACTTTCAATGGTGAAATTGCAGTTACTTTTGCACCAACCTAATAACACAATGATAAGTAATCACTTCTCAGAAAGTACTCAAAACACAGAAAAGCTGAAGGCGCCTGGATGCCATCTTCTTTCATGTAAGCTACCTAGGAGAATGGAACAGAAGACTGAGTGGGATACTTAGAAGCAGGCACTCCTGTGCAAATTCCATAAAGGCAAGTATCTAGTATGCAGTGGTTTGTGTGAGTTCAACACACAGGTGAATCTAGGCAGGTACGAATCCAGCCAAGGAGTTACATTATGAGTCTTGTTCATGTAACTTATTTCAAATGGGTAAATCATCAACATGCCTCTTACAAACCTGGATGATAACCCTATCACTCTCTTTCCCCTCTAGTCTTAGTAAGGTCAGTGGGTATTGAGGGAGGGAAAGGAAAAAAGAAAGAAGTCAGATTGCAATTATACCACTGTTGCTTATTGTATAGAGAAGTGAAGATCAGGACTGTTTCTCTGATGCAAATAATCCCAAGATAAAATTAGGAAGGGGAGTAGAGGTGGGGGGAAATTGTGCACTCAAGCACTTCTAGCAGAGGACCGAAATGTGTTTCAGACAGCTATGAAACCTGCTGAGCTATGACCAAATGCCCAACAACCACCGATTTTATTCTCTAGTGAGACTTCATCTCTTATGTCTCCAAAGTACAGTATTAATAAATTGTTCTGGAAAACATCAAAGTTATTTGAAAAGGTCCATAATGGCATATTATTTCTTTATGCAAAATGACTGTTTAACAAGATTGCCTCCTTGAACTTTTCACATGAATAGGAAAGCCAATCTCATTTGCTAATGGAGGCTTTACCGCAGATCCTTTCCTTGCCCTTGTCTCTCTTTACCATTATTTTATGGATAATAATTTACAATTTGTGTAAGCTATGGGGAAAAATACCCTAGAGCATAGGGTGACATTCTCAGAGCTGCCATATGGTGTGGGCATCCCAAAGGTACATTTTAAGGAAGCCAGCCCTGGTGTTGGCAGCTTGAAGGGAGGTGGAGAAGGGCAGGTAATATTTGCCACTGAGGCGAGACCAAGGCTACTTTATTAGCTCCCAGCCTCTGCCCGAGAAATGCCACTCGTAAGACAGTTCACATCGGTTCTTGTTAAGAAGACAATGAATTCATAAGGAAGGAATTGCACCCTTTGTACCCATGATTTCAGCACAGCGAGGATGATATGGGTAATTAGGCTGTTGATGCTGCTATTGATTATTCAAGTGAATAGGAGAATAGGCAGGATGAGAGAATGAACAGTGGAAATACCTGAGTGAGAAGAAATGTGCTAGATGAAAGCTTGCACAGCACTCAGACACAACCCACCCAACGATGGGCATTGGGCAGGAACTGGCTGCTCTTTCTGGAGTTTGGCCTCCTTAGAAACCACTCTGTTGACATCATAGGAAATGTTAAATGTTCTCTATACGGGGAACTCTTGTGCAATCTTATGTTAGGTGGATGAATTCCCTCTGGGCAGCAAACAAAGATGTTTTCAATTGCTTTTCAGAGGGGAAAGAGAAGGAGGTTGTAGGAGGCAGCCCAGGTTCCCTGGATAGGAAGAGGAAAAACAAAAGGAGAATCGAACTGCATAGGCCATCATAAGACAGGAAAATAGGAGAAGAACGCTAAGAGGTTATGGAACTTAATTTGTTTTCAGAAGTTATGTTATGAGTATTTAAATGATCTTTGGGATATAATTTTGGGGGAAGTATATAACACAAAAGATTAGTAATTTATTTTGGTTTTGGTTCTTCTAGGCACAAGTACAGAGTAACTAAAAACAACATTTGGAGTCAAGGAAGGGGTTACACATTTATTAGTTTGTTAAGATTTTCACTGGGATAAGAAAGAGTAATTACTTCTGCTATAAAACTCACTTTTATTCATGAATGAGTACAAAGGTATTGGGGGGGAAAAACAATTTTAATGATGTTGACTCTGACTTTGCCCACATTAGAATAATTGTTATTTAACCTCTCACTTACCAGGCTCCTTGACTCTGTTCAATACAGTCCTTTCCAGCAGAGACCACCCTGTGACTGTGAGGAATTATAGGACTTTTGAGACTTCCTTGGGAAGGAGCCAAAGAGACAGAACATGTTTCTTTGCCACAATTTATTTTAGAGGATTTGATGCTTCTTCAAGATTAGCATGAAGTAAGAATGCCAAATCAAAAAAAAAAAAAAATCAGAAAGCAAAAGATGTATTTTCTTCTTCAATCAACCTTTATCCTGTGTCCTTGAATTAAGAATTAAAACAGAAAATGGACAGGCTTAAGAAACCCTGAGTGGTGTGTATGTGTGTGTGCATGTGTGTGTGTACGTGTGTGTGTACAGCCAAAAGGAACTTTCTAGCAGACAGAAAAGACTGGATGTACCTAATGGTGATGAGGAAATCCATCAAAATGTCTGGTACCATCAAGTGATGATCAAGATGATTGTGTATCTGCATCAAAAAAGGCTAATCTCCATGTTAACCAGGTAGATGAAAGTTGACTGAGATTTATTCATCAAAACAACAAAATCACCAGGCATGATTTTTGAATTGTGTTTATCTATTATTATCATCAAAAAGTACCAAATCGCCCATCCTATTGGTCAGAACAATCATCCAAGTTAATTCAAATATTTATTCAGCACCTCCTATGTGCAAGGCTTTGTAATAACCAACCACTGTGAATAATGTAAAACTAAAGAAGACTTACTTGCTTCTAGTTGCGAAAAACGTATGAATATTCTACCAGATGAGAACTTTAAAGTATTATTCCCGTGGTGGGACTACCTTGCATTACATGGTAGAGACAGCCCTGAAGAGTTTCTGTGAAAATGGTCACAAACAGGACGACATTTTGAATGTTGTAGAAAAGTCATCACTTTTAACAAAATCATAAGCTGTCTTGTATAAGGTAATGAAAAGGAAAGGCAGAAGAAAGAAAGAGAAAAGAAGAAAAACTTTTGGGAGTTCTACTAGGCTGTGACTTGCAATTTTTGAATTTTGTACTTATTTAAATTAGGACAGTCTTACCACACATTGAAATACCATTTTTTAAACAAACACCATAATATATCCAAACTTTTTATATAAAATATGTAACATAAACATTGCCTTTTCACAAATGGCAAAGAGCAAACAATCAAAAATGCCCCCTTACAGTGTTTACTACAAAGACACCTCATAAAAAGCAGAAAAGATTCCTCTCTATGGGAGATAATTTGTAGTGCATCGTGTTGTAAAGAAAATTTCCACTACTTTGCCCATTTAAAGAAAATGCCTTTTGTTCATTATGTTGGTCAGTGCTTTCATCCGGTCCTGTCAACAAGATAAAGACATCAGGATACATTTACATTCTTGTCTTAAGAAACGATGTTTGTTTAAAAAATATTTTTTCTTATAAAACAAATGTGGAAACATTAAAAATGTAATTTAAATGATCTTTCTTTGCAGTAATCTAATAATGTGGTTCCTTGACATAATGCTAATTTATATTGTTACAGGCTTTAAAAAAGACATAAAGAGCCAGCAAATGTTTATTGGCTTCAGTTGATGTGTGTGTATGTGTGTGTGTGTGTGTGTGTATATATATATATATATAGTAGTATACAGATATGAAGGTTCATGAAAAAGTTTTAATGGGAAAAAATATTAGAATGCTTTCTTTTCACTTATTCTGATGGGCTGTGAAGGTCAAAGAGAGATCAATCCACAGAGGCCAGTAAAGTTAGGAGTAATTTAATTAGGGTTGTCTTGATCTGAAATATCATCTAATCCACTTATTGCTAGTGGGGAAATATGCGTATCTCTATTTGTCAAAAGTGATTATGTACTTTTATAACCTGCAAAGAATTATACCACAAACTCCATGAAGAAGACAGATATGTAGAAAAATTAAACTGTCCATATCTATTGTCACGCTCAGTATTTCTTAAAATAATAATGACATTTTTTCTTTCTCTGAAAAACTATATATCCTAACAACCACAAAAGGTCAGTGAAGAAGCGTTTAAGTACCTTTCCTTGCTACTTAAAGGAAGCCAACTTATCACATCCACACAGATGATATTGTGTGGTCTTTGGGTCTCTCCAGGTAGGTTAAATTTCAGTGTTGTATCACTTGCTGTTGTCATAGGAACCACGATGTAGGAGAGAGGCCAAAGTGATTCACCATCCCCAATGACCCTACCCAGGGCAATTCAAGAGATGAGAACTTATATCAATGAAATTTACAGGATGCATGGCTGAATGGAGAACTTGGGGTTCCCCCGAAGCTTGCTGGTGCACCGTAGCAATAAGGCAAAGCAAAGCTCTCGTTTGCCATGTCCACAGGACCAAATGTGAGTGGCAGCCCCAAAGGACTGTGATAGTCACCTGGGTGTCTCAGCCCTGAGGCTATGCAAATATGGTGGACCAAATGCATCTACCTGTTACTCCATCTGCGAGTCCCAAACGCTACTGGTAGCCGGGCACTGTGAAATGGCTTCTTCTTTATGCTTCTGACAGAAGCCCTTATAATTTTTTCCCCTCAGCTTTCGTTGTAGACACCAAATCCACAGAGAAGCTGATAAGAGAAATTATAATTAACAATTAATAAATAAGGCTCCTTCGCAAGGAAAATCCCTTATTCCCAAAGGCTTCTAGATGCTTTAGTGACTAATTGCAGAAGCAGTTCTGTCACCTGTAACCTTACATTGAGACCTCTCATTATAAGGAAGGCTTCACAAAGTTAGTCAATTTGTTCCAGGAAAATAGAGTTTATGTAAAAATCCTGATTCTGCCTGTAAGAGTTTTCAAAGTGCAGGTATACATTGCCTAGAGTTCAACTCCAAATGAGGTTGGAGGTTTTTATTAAATTATCTCCATTTTATTGTTTTCCTAAAATTTGGAAGCCTCTAACTGAATATAACATTAGCCTTACTTTGTTTGTTTATATTTGTTTTTCGTTTTTTCCAGCCCTATGTGAGCAAAAAGGAAATGAGGAATGGGAAATGAGGTTTGGGTATATTGAATAACAACCCTCGTTTGTTTTTTGTTTTTTTTTTTTTTTTGAGACAGTCTCACTCTGTCACCCAGGCTGGAGTGCAGTGGTACAATATTGGCTCACTGCAACCTCCACCTCCTGGGTTCAAGTGATTCTCCTGCCTCAGCCTCCCAAATAGGTGGGATTACAGGTGGCCACCACCACGCCCAGTTAATTTTTGTATTTTTAATAGAGATGGGATTCTGCCATATTGGCCAGGCTGGTTTCAGACTCCCAACCTCAGGTGATCCACCTGCCTCGGCCTCCCAAAGTGCTGGGATTACAGGCATGAGCCACAACGCCCAGACTGAACAACAACAAACAACCTTCTGAATGGATCTCACCAGAGACTTTTCTGACAGGTTGGAAGAATGGTCTAACTTCTTGAAATCTGCATTTCTTTCACAGTCCTGAGACCCAAAAGGCCAAGGTTTGTAAAAATTTAGAAACCTTGTAAAGATGTAGAACTTAAGAAAGAAAAAATGAACAAAGAAGACAGCATTTAAATGGCGACAAAGAAGAGAAGCTGTTAAGCATTTCCCCTGATTGGCTTCAAATGGAGCAACCAGAGCTGAACAGAACCTGGGGGTTTCATGTTGAGTTCCAGATTGCCATATGGGTTCAGATGCAAGTTGAAGTCAATGAGTTGGCTACTTTTCAAATCAGATACATGACAATTTGGTAGGAACACGGGGGTGGGTTTAAAAAATAGACTTTAATTAAAGATCACCGCATGTTTTCCACAGCTTTCCCGTGTTTAGGATTGGCAAGCCCACGATGAGTCCACACTAATGACCATGGACAGAAAGAAAAACACTTGTTTCTCATGTTTTTATAACACTATTTATAGACTTCTCTTAGGGTGCTTATAATTTTATGGTAAAAAGATTTTGAGATTTGGCATCTAACAGACCCGGCTTTAAATCTCAGGCCTCTGTTTACTGTGGGACATAGTCAAGCTGTTTAACATCTAAGCATCCTTGGTGTTCCCGTTACCTATTGCTGCACAACAAAGAAACCACACCAAAACCTAGAGATAAGACAACAACTATTTCATTATGTTCATGGATTCTGAAGATCAGGAATTCAGTCAGGCCACAGAGAGGATGGCTTGTCTCTGCCTTGTAGTGTCTGCGGCCTCAGTTGGAAAGAGGAAATATACAAGGGGTTGGAATCGCCTGCAGGCTTTACCTCTCATGTGTCTGGCACCCGGGTTGGGTTGAATTCAAAGGAAGACGAGCTCAGCTAGCCCTGTCACCCGCAGCATCTAGAGATGCCCAGGCTCCCTCACACTATGACAGCCTCAAGGCATCCAACCTCTCCCATGACGTTCAGGGTTCTAGGAGCAAATGGCCTAATGACCAACATAGAAGATGCGTGGTCTTTTAAGACACCCTGGTGTTCACTTAGTGTGACATATGCTGTACTTTGCTGATATGCTGTACCCTATTGATCAAAGCAGTCAAAAACCTGCCCAGAAGCAACGGGAGAGAATACAGACTCCACTTCTTAAAGAGAGTATCAAAAAAATGTGTGGCCAAGTTTTAAAACCATCAATACGACAACCTTATAGGAATGCTGTGAGAATTAAATAGAAAAAAATCCATAAAACACTACTGTAGGGCCAGGGCACATGGGAGGCACACTCAGCTAAACATTTACTGGTCTGTTGTCAGTTACAGGCCTCAGATTATAAATTAATGTACTTTTGGGAATCTTATAGGGGGCAATAATCCCTAAGGTAGTTTATGAAGGAATATTGTTTATGCCCCAAAGCACTTAAAGAAGGTGCTTTGGAATTGCTGACAAATTATAATTTGGACACTGATATTGATAAATGTGCCAAAGCAATGATTTAATCTCATGAATATATAACTGCACAATTCTCTTCTAAAGCACTGGACTCTCTTATTGTTGCTTATCAGCGTCATTTACTTAGAGTCTTGAGATCACAACTTTTCCTTACGTTTTTTTGGTTGTCGTTGTTAAATCCACACTGCCTGACATGGTGCAAACCAATGAAAGGAGAGGTTAGACATGGGAATGTTGCCGGCCAAAATGAGTTTGCACAGCTGTGAGCAATAAAATACAGCCGCCATGGCAACCCTCTCCTGCGTCCCGATAACACATCTGAAATGAGGTTATTAGAATTATTAATTCACATTAGTGGCTATTAAAATTACTACCTGCAGATCTGCCATCTGAAAACCTTTTTTGTGTGTGTCAGAAGAAGTCCCTGTTTCCAAAGGGATCTGGATACTTAAATAGATGCAATCTATTGTGCGTAGGCATTCGAGGAAGACCAGGAGATAATAAAGCTCATGGTGAGATTGGGATAGCCATCTTGGGAAGCAAAAAAAAAAAAGAAAAAAAGCAAATGTAACGCTTTGTTCTTGTGCTGATGGCAAAAGACCAACCAGACTCTGATGGTAGAAATGGTAACTGGACACCCCCATATTCCCTGGAAGGTATTACTTAAAATCCAACCCAGTGTGGGCTGTTCCATGAAATTCTAAGTGGCCTGTAAAATATTCTACCTTTGTGAGACATAAACAAAATCAGGAGAAATCAGCCAAAAATGGAAGCCATTTGTAAGGAGGTTGTGGGGATTCTCAGAGAGCCCATGGAGACTTGGCTAACTCCCTTCCTTCCATCCCGCATTAACTCAACTCCAAAAGCAGATGCCTGCTGTTTTCAGCAAAAGAAGAAACCCTATTATAAAGAGGCCATGGTAGGAATTAATCAGGGGAGGCAGCTACACAGCTGAGAAAGAACATTTTATTTATGGAAATGAGCAGGAAAACACACACATACATAAGGGAAAGAAAACATACAGGTATAGACAAGTAACGACGGCAGTGAGGCCGGAGTCGCCTCTCCTTCCTCCAGCCTACCAGTGCAGTGTGTGGGTGGGGAGTGGGCATCCTCCAGAGCATTTTCTTGGGGACAACAGTCCTCCCATTTGTCTGCAGCAGGAAGGAACCTGATCTGCCACATACAGGGTCAAAGAAATAGGATGCACGTGTAAGAGGACCACTGCCCATTTTGAATTTTATTCATGTGAGTAAGAGGAGGACACTCCACATTTCTGCCTTTTTGAGCCAACTCCTCTGACTTCTTTACCCACTCAAAAGCAGTCTGCCATGGGCGCAGGCATACTGGTCACCAGCCACCAGTCCCAGCTTTCCTGCACACTGCCAAAAAAAAAGGGAGTATTTTATCACCTCTGAGCAAAGCACCAGTTACCGATTGCCAGGCTTCTAGCTAGCCTGTGCTGAGTCCGGCAGAAGCAGGTGAGGGAGCTGAGATGACCACGTAGAGCCCTGCTGTGCTATGGCCATCTCCAGCGACCTCATTCCCAACCAGAACTTCACACACACCATCCGCGGAGGACTTGGGTGTCGCTTCCAAGTTCTCAGGGCAGGCTGAGTCATACTGTTCAGAAGTCAGGAATGCTGAAATTGCTGGGACATTCCTACGGTTTGTGGGAAGACTTGATAATATATTTGAAATCAAGTGTGGCTTAGAAAACCAGAAGGTATGTTTGCCCAAAGAGGTCACACACAGAGACCTTCCCAAATAGGAGATGATCCCCAGGGAATCGTTACCTCCCACCCAAAGAGAAGAGTCTCCATGAGATTTTCTAGGAATAGATGCCAGATCTTTCTTCTCTGCAGAGTATGTGGCCCTATAATTCAACTCCATTTAAAATTCCACTCCACCCAGTAATTAGCTATTGAGTACTTTCTTCATCCCAGTCCGATGCTACCTGTCATGGAGGAAAACAAAATGTTTAATAAATGGCAATTGTTTTTAGTATTTTGAAATCATAATCCCTGAAAATCCTTACCTCCTGGCAAAAATGCCACACCTCTTATGGAACAACATTAAAAAAGATTTTTGAGAGGATTAGCTGCTGAAATATTTGGGCATTAAGATGACTCGATCCTTCATTTGGCTTAATTTTCAAAGTTATCTGGCTTTCTTAATGACTTAAAAATAATGATTTTTTTTTTTTTTTTTTTTTTTTTTTTGCTGCTTACAAAGTAATTCAAATTTAAAATAAGGCCACAGCATGAAAGTAGAAAATGAATACTATTCAAGAAGTCACCACTTGTTGGAACCCCCTCAAGTCTTTTTCCCTGTACATATGTGGAGAAGGTGACAGAGAAAAGGGAGTGGTGGTTAATGGAGGTAAACAGATTTACTTCTCTTGATGATCTTTGAATCTTGCTTTTCTCTCTGCATCGGTATCTGTGACATTTATTTAGATTCCAGCATCCCCAGGCCCCCACCATGAGACCCAAATTGTTCTTTTCTTGAATCTCAGAAATGTTTGATGCAGCTTCAACAATAGATTTGTGCATCTGTGCCTCTTGAAGCTGTCTATTATGTTCACTTCTAGATTATTGATCATTTTATTTATCAATTCCTGCTTGTATGAACCTCTAGTCCTAGTACACAAATCAGAATCAGGAGCTTCCCTTCCTATGGAATCTTCTTGCATTGATTCTGCCTTTAGCTGCTGATAAGAATAGGATAGGGGTTGCCTTTGTTTCTCCAGGAAAAAGGAGAGGTGGCCCTGGCCATCTGGGTGTCATTTACTCCAAACATTTACCTCTGGTTTCCTAGATATTTCCTCATTTTCTTTCTTTCTTTCTCTTTCTTTCTTTCTTTCTTTCTTTCTTTCTTTCTTTCTTTCTTTCTTTCTTTCTTTCTTTCTTTCTTTCTTTCTTTCTTTTTCTTTCTCTCTCTCTCTCTCTTTCTCTCTTCCTTTCTTCTCTCTCTCTCTCTCTCTCTCTTCTCTTTTTATTGAGGGGGCAGAGGGAGCTGAGTCTCATTCTGTCACCCAGGCTGGAGAGCAGTGGTGTCATCTTGGCTCACTGCAACTTCTGCCTCCCAGATTCAAGCGATTCTCCTGCCTCGGCCTCCAGAGTAGCTGGGACTACAGGCGCATGTCACCGCACCTGACTAATTTTCATATTTTTGGTAAAGACGGGGTTTCACCATATTGGCCAGGTTGGTCTTGAACTCCTGAACTCAAGTGAGCCACCTGCCTCAGCCTCCCTAAGTGCTGGGATTGCAGGTGTGAGCCACTGCGCTTGGCCTCCCCCATTTTTTGGAGTGTTTGTCTATTTCTCCTCAACCTCTCTTCCTCTGTCATACTGTTTTCACCACTTCCTCTGTACTTTCAAAATCAGCCCTCTGTTTGTCTTGTCCAAATCTTGTCTCCCTTCTATTCTGCCTTCCCTGCAGTTATTTGTAAAGTTTCATTCGTGCTGACATGTGAAAATTCTGACTTTTGTCCTATGTTGTATTCATGAGCTCTCCTTATCCTCCCCATTCTCTCCTTACTATAATCACCAAAGATTTATTCCTTTAATTTATAAAAAGCAGATTCTACAAGCCTCATGAATCAACTGAATGCTCTGGAAGGTACACAGGTGTAGAGGCACTGAAAACAAAATCTGGATGATGCAGCCGTCTGCTCAACTCCCAGGTAATCATGCTCATGTTCTTCATGTTTTCACCTCCAGTGAAATTTGGCCTTGAAGACGTTTCTTCTACATTTGTGGAGTAAATGGAGTCATCCCTTGGGTATAGAAATCCCCTCTGCCCTCGATTTCCTAGACACATCCTCCCCCAAGTCTTGACTTTTAAATGTTTCTCCTCATACATCAAATAACCAACCTAAAAATGAACCCTGTTTGTTTCCTTTTTAAGACACCTTCTTTCCCTTCCTGACTGTCAATAACACCTCCCCGCCTCCCAAACTTGGGGGCTTGTAATCATCTATTATTCCTCCATTTCCTCCTCTGGCCACAGTCATTCCCACGGGACCCTCACTCCACTTCCTGAACAGAAATCTTACAAACCGAGTGCTTGCTTTCTCACTTCCACTGTGTCTCTAGTTTAGGCTGAAATAATTTCCTGCTGAACCTGAATAGGACTCCAACTTCCTCCTCCTAACTCTCCTGCTTATCTCTTCTCATTCCTAGGAATCTAAAAGGCTTAGTATCAAAATTATTTTCTTTTCTCAGCCCCTGCCATACTCTTCATCCCCTCAGATGTATTCCATTCATGTGGGCTTTTTTTTCTTTTTGATTTCCAGATGGATTTTTCATCTTTCAATATAAAATTCAGTGTTTTACAATATTTGTATGACCCTCCTTTTATATAAAATGCTTTATATCACAGTATCTGGGTAACCTACCTTTTTAGCTCATCTTCTGCTATTCTTTATCCTCCATTCCCACTCTGCTATTATCAACTGGCTCTCACAGACCTCCCACGACGGTGTCTTTAACTTCAAGATTCATTTCATTTTAATGCTTTTTTTTTTTTTTTTTTTTTTGAGATGGAGTCTTTGTCTGTCACCCAGGCTGGAATGCAGTGGGACGATCTTGGCTCACTGCAACCTCCACCTCCCGGGTTCATGCTGTTCTCCTACCTCACCTCCCGAGTAGCTGGGGCTACAGGTGCCCGCCACCACACCAGGCTAATTATATATATATATATATATATATATATATTTTTTTTTTTTTTTTAGTAGAGACGGGGTTTCACCATGTTAGCCAGGATGGTCTCCATCTCCTGACCTCGTGATCTGCCCGCCTCGGCTTCCCGAAGTGCTGGGATTACAGGCGTGAGCCATCGCGCCTGGCCCATTTTAATGCATTTTAACTTAAAGCTTGAGCACTACGTTGTACAGATCCTGTGCAATATACATCCCCTTCCAGAACAGTTTGCTTACAAATAACAAAGAATGATGTGTTGGACTTTGTTGCTACACAGCAGATGATTTCTAAGCACTTCTTGTTTTGAATCACAACAAGCCTGGCCACAAGACATCATGGTTACAATTGCGTTAAGAATACTTTATGACCTTGGACATGAAATGGGAAGTAGGACAGCCCTAGAATAGCCTTGAGGAAATGTTGTGTTCTGGAAACTGCTGTGGGGAAAACATGAAACATTTCCTAAGACCCAGGTAAAAGCAGAAACAAGAGAAAATCTGTCTCAGCTGTTTCCCGGGGAGTTTTCATGCACTGAAAACCATGAGTGTCTCTGTGCTCACTTAATGGAGAAGGTGCTTGGAGACCTTGGGATAATTTGTCTAACTTTGATGGAGTTGGATTGGTGCCTGATTCAAGCATGAGGACTGTGGGCCTGGCAGCCTGCTTTCTGAATTCTCTCCCTTGGTCTTAGATATTGTCTTGGTGGTGTTTGCAATAACACTTCAGCTGGAAGATCCTTTTGGATCCTATAACTAAAAAACCCAGTCTAACTTTAAAACTCTTGTATTCATAATAATCAATATGGTGCATTGACTTTCTCCCCAACTCTTAGGTATTATCGTGTACTTTAATGCAAAGACACATCAAAATGGCTGATGCTGTACATCCATCACAATTTCATGCTCTTGTTTTAAATGTGACTTCCTGGAACAGACTGTTGGAATGCTGCCCCACGCTGGTCCCCCTCAGACCACTCTTGGGAACTCTGTCACAGTTGCCTGCGCAGTTTCACCTCTTGGATTTTAATACATATTAGCAAAATCTAAATGAGATTTTTTCATTGAGCTAATTTCAGTTTCTTCCCGAAGATAGGCAGGAAAAGCAGCATGAGGTTTTGCCAGCTGCAGCTTCAGCGGTTTGATGGAAGGATGCAAGCTCACTCTTTATCTCTTTATGGATCACAAAGGCCTGGACTAATTAGTACTTATTAGAAAGCCAATTAGAAATACATTTTATTTCTCCATGTGGTGTAAATGGAGCATGCCGAGGCCGGTTGTGGACGGAGATGTAGTCTACAGTACTATTGCAGACGTGGGGCCTGCAGAGCTCCACATGTACAGTCAGGAACGTTCACCAGATAGCTCTGGGAGCATAAGATTCTCTTTCTGTAATGTTAACAGGATCCAATGCTATGCAAGTGCTAGTATCTACATGCTTTGGACAATGAATACCTTTTCCTAATTTTGATCTACTATTCCTTCTATATTTGATCTAATTTCTTTTCTATTGCATTTCCTTTTCATTCTCATTTTCTTCATTCTCAACCTGGTACATTCTGGATTTTATTTAATTGATGATAGACACCAATACTTATACATATGCATCATCTATTTTTGAGAACCCTCCATCTTCTTCTCTAAGAGTCTCCCTATTGAGTTATCCAAAAGTGCACAATTAAGGTTGATATATCTCCCCTACCCCTTTAGACATTCCATCCTATACTGAAGCTGGCTCCTAATTCTTTTCTAAGGAGTCTGCTGACAATTAACTTAGCGGATGAATGCAAAAAATTTAGGTGCATATTCCTCTACAAATTTTCCATTTACCCAATAGATATTAGAATGCTAATGACTATTAAATGTACAATTTATTATATATCCTAAGTATGCATGTATGTATCCATCCATCTGTCCATGCATCATCCATCCATTGATCATCCATCTATCTATCATCCATCCATCATCCATCCGTCCACCATCTATATCCATTCATCCCTCCATCCATCATTCATCCATCCATTCATCCACCAACCATCCATCCATCCATCCGCCATCCATCCATCCATCCATCCATCCATCATCCATCCATGCATCCTTTATCCATCTATCCATCATCTATCCAACTAGCCACTATCCATTTTTCTCTCCTATATACAAATTGTAATAGCAACCCATCTGCTAATTTGGCTTGGGAGATTGAGAGTGAGATGGCCTTTCCTGTGAAATGTTTTCTTTTGATTCAGACTCAAGTATGTAAGTCATTTCTGGCCCTCCACACATGACAGGAATCTGCAGGCATTTACATATGTGCCACCTCTCTCATTATTAGACTAAATTCTTCTTAATAGCCAGCACTGTGCCCATTTTGAAATGGTTATCATAAGCTCAGTAATCTCCATGCGGACAAAAGATAGTTGCTAATTGCCCGAAGTACTTGCTCAGGAACTCCGTTCTGTCCCACTGTTACTGCTGAGCTGACTAAGCCATCTGCTCACCTACTTTTTTATATTGTACAGTTTGGGGCCTCCCCTGAGTTATTCTGAAAGCCACCACTGCAACTCCCTGAATTGCTTTCACTGCTCATATTCTGTATTGCTTTGTCTTATTTTAGAATCTTACATTGTTAGCCTTCACCTGCCTGTGAGCTTACACAAAATTGGCCTAGTTTTCTGGGTCCCTGCTTATGGTTATTCAAAATCAAAAGAAACCTTTAGCATAGAAAAGTCTAATAAAGACATTACATTTACATTTTTTCCTGTAATATGGCTCCCTTAGTGGGTGTGTGTGCAGTAGGGCAGAATTTCAAGGCTTGTGACTCTAAACAAAAATGCCCAAGAAATTTCATGACCGATAAAGTACACAGTAAACAAATGTCCAGAGAAAGGGAACATTCTTATGCTCCTAACATTGCCTTCAATGCACTGGCTACTTGGGTGACATTTACACTATTATTTTCTTCTAGTTTTTCCACAAGATTTGCTTCATTCCCTCTTTTAATAGGCATCTCCCTGATATCAATTTGTTATAAGTAGAGCTCCATTACACATTTCTTTCTGTAAAAGGAGCCAAGTGAATACAGGGAACCTCATATGTCCCTAAAAATCAACTCTTCCTTTCCATTCCAGAGCATTATGATGTGCTTTTATCCCTTGTATATGTCTTCCTTTTAGACAACTAAGGTTTTGTGTCCATCCTGTGTTGATTCATGAGTCTTTGATTCATTGTAAGAAAAAAACCTGGGCTAGATTTTTAAATATAATTTCAACTTCTATTTAGATTCAGGGCATACATGTGCAGGTTTGTTGCATGGGTGTACTGTGTGATGCTGAGATTTGGAAGATGAATGATTCCATCACTCACGTGGTGAGCATAGTACCCAATAGTTGGCTTTTCAACCTTTGTCTGCCTCCCTCCCTCCCTTCTTTAGAAGTCCCTAGTGTCTATTGTTTCCATCTTTATGTCCATGAGTACCCAATTTTTAGCTCCCACTTATACATGAGAACATGCAGTGTTTTGTTTTCTGTTCCTCAGTTAATTTACTTGAGATAATGGCCCCCAGCTGCATCAGTGTTGCTGCAAAGGTCATTATTTCATTCATTTTTCTGACTGTGTAGTATTCCATGGTGTATATGCACCACATTTTCTTTATCTGATCCACTGTTGATGGGCACCTAGATTGATTCCACGTCTTTGATACTGTGAATAGTGCTGCAGTGAGCATATAAGTGCAGGTTTCTTTTTGGTCAAATGATTTATTTTATTGTGGATATATACCCAGTAATGGGATTGCTGGGTTGAATGGCAGGTCTGTTTTAAGTTCTTTGAGAAGTCTTCAAATTGCTCTCCACAGTGGCTGAACTAATTTACATTCCTGCCAGCAGTATATAAACATTCCTTTGGCTCTGCAGCCTCACCAGTATCAGAATAGTCATTCTGACTGGTGTGAGATTGTATCTCATTGTG
Source organism: Macaca fascicularis (assembly GCF_037993035.2). Lineage (NCBI taxonomy): Eukaryota > Metazoa > Chordata > Mammalia > Primates > Cercopithecidae > Macaca > Macaca fascicularis. The sequence continues at coordinate 34,171,468 of NC_088383.1, read as the reverse complement.
GTTTTGATTTGCATTTCTCTGATGGTAAGTAGTGTTGAGCATTTTTCCATGTTTGTTAGTGTTTGTATGTCTTCTTTTGAAAAGTGTCTGTTCATGCCTTTTGCCTCCTTTTTATGGGGTTATTTATTTATTTGTTTGTTAGTTTTTTTCTGTCACCCAGGCTGGAGTGATCACAGCTCACTGCAGCCTTGTACCTCTGGGCTCAAACAAGCCTCCCATCTCAGTCTCCTGAGTAGCTGGGACTACAGGTGCCTGCCACTACATCTGGCTATTTTTTTATTTTTTGTAAAGACAGTGTCTCACCATGTTGCACAGGCTGGCCTCAAACTCCTGGCCTTAAGCAATCTTCCTGCCTCAGCATTCCAGAGCACTGAAATTACAGGTGTGAGCCACCACACCTGGCCTGGGACTAGATTTTTGAGTCACTCCTGAACCAAGGATGTTTCTAGCATTCCCCTAGTCTCAAAACCCTGTAGAGAATGTTCCAATAGAATCTAGGTGTGTTTGCCACAGATCAAAAGTGCAATTCTTTCTGTTCTGAAAGATTCCAAGGCCTTTCAGCATTGAAATGCTCAACAGTAAGGTCCCCAAGTGTACAACATATTTCACGTCATCCTTGAGCATTGGATATTATTCATTCATTATGACTTTAATCCCAGTCAGGTTCCTTGTTGTCATATAGTTTGCTGATGCTACACTTTCCACACATATTTCTTTTCTTTTTTGAGATGGAGTCTCGCTCTGTCGCCCAGGCTGGAGTGTATGGCATGATCTCAGCTCACTGCAACTTCTGCCTCCCAGGTTCAAGCAATTCTCCTGCCTCAGCCTCCTGAGTAGCTGGGATTACAGGGGTGCACCACCATACCTGGCTAATTTTTGTATTTTTAGTAGAGACGGGGTTTCACCATGTTGGCCAGGCTGGTCTCGAACTCCTGACCTCAAGCAATCCACCTGCCTCAGCTTCCCAAAGTGTTGGGATTACAGGCGTGAGCCACCGTGTCTGGCCTCCACACATATTTCTCCAGCCACATCTTCAGCTTCTGTCTAGTAGGTTAAACTCCCTTCTACCTCCATTTTAGTCACTTCTGTGTCTATACAGTTGACTCTGTTTCCTATCCCTCATGCTTCAATAAAGATCTGCAAATGTAATGCCTCTTCTCTTCTCACTGCCCCTGTGGGGAGATTGCAGGGGTGTCCCAGGATTTGGGATCTCTTCCAGGAGGCTACCTGGACCACAGCGGTTCACGTTACCTCTGCTGTCTGGGTGAGAGGTAGCTCCTGAGAGAACTCTGGCACTCACATTTGCACAGATTGCCTGAAAGCAGGGGTGGGTTGTTAGAGACGTGTACAGCCTCCTGGAAACGGGTGCACTATCATTTTCTGAGTAACTAAAAATGTATTTTTGTTATTTATCAGATATCTAGGGCATGATTTAAATGTCTCCAGTTATAGGTTTGCTATCAAGAAGTTATGCATGTATGTCAATGCATTTTTAAAATGTTAATGGATGTACACTCTTTAGAATTTGAAAATGCTAAGGAAAGGAGGTAATATCTCAGAAAGATCACTCTGAGTTGTTCTTCCTGTCATCACTTCCTTCCTCACATGCCTGTTCTCTTCTGACCATGGCCAACAGAAGTTCAGCTTTGCCTGCCACACGGAGTCACAAACACCACTTCCCTGTGGATACCATGTTAAACATGTGAGTCTGAAACAATTAATGATAAAATCTTCCCTAAATGTGCATGGTGTTGGTGTGCAGTTGTGCAACTTATCTGGAGCTATTTCTCCTTCCTCCCCTAAAAATAATTTTAAAAAATTTATTCCAGCTTTCCTTTGTCATACACTTTCGCAATTTCACCCCTCCCTACCCCCATCAGTTCAGTAATTTACAACAAAACCTTCTTCCTGTCCATCCAGCTGGATTACCTCTGGTCAATGCAATTACTCAGTAACATGCTAACAGCTTTTCTCCTTGGCCTCCTTATCAGTATTACTGCCAAGTTAACCCTCCTCTTACCATCCAGAATATGTCAGAAACTTTTCTACTTCTAAAGCTTACTCTATACCCTCTCAGCTGTGGAATCTGAATCACAACTAAAATGTTCGTGATTCATTGGCAGAGTTTTAACATCGAAAGTTCCCACGGCGGATGTGCCAGTGCGGGCAGCCACTGACTTCTCCCTTGAACCTCGTCCTAATGATGAATCAGCTTTCAGCTGCCTTGTGATGGGCTCTCTTCCTTCTAGTTGATCCTTCACTGAGCTGCTCTTCCCTCGGTCAGCCAGTTTCTCCCTCTGAAAACTTAGAGGAATTAACTGACTAATTCAACTCACACCAGAGACTTCAACTTCTGAAATCAAATGTTTTCCCATCCTTTTTAGTTCTCCTTTTTTTCTTCAAGCAGTACTTACCCTCCAGGGCTCTCTGGTACATGTTTTTCCTGGCATTTACTGGCTTATCCTGATAATAGCAGCAGCACCCATTCTGTTGGTGTCTGCACTCTTTCATGACATTCTTTGCAAGCCCCGACCTCTCTGTGACTCTCCTGCAACCTTTTCTTACTCAGCCCACCATGAGTCTCTGCACTTGTTGTAGGAGCTGTCCCTCTCTTTCCCTCTTCCTTGTAGAGAGTGGCCATCCAGGCTCAGCCCAAGCCCCTCTCAGATGTGGAGAAACTTGCGCAGAAGTATAAAACCTCAATGTCATATCTGGACTTTGGAGGGAATGATATTTCTCATCCATCCAGAATCATTCACTTCTAAAATGGGCAGAGAAACTAAAAAGTAGTAAATATGAGTGACAGAAATATTCAGGATAAAACAAAAATAAAATCCCATAAATACTACTTTAGAATGGGGGAGCAGAGTAGCAGTGAGCTGAGAACCATCTTTCTTCAGGAGAATGGGCAGGCCAGTGCTCTAACCATATTCCTGCCTTCGCCCTCACAGATGCTGGAATCTGCTGGCCATGGACTAAGGCACTTCCCCTAGTTTCTTTCTGACAAATTTTTGCATTGCCAGTTATTTGTTTTTTCTTTTTCTTTTCTTTTTTTTTATTTTTATTTTTTGAGATGGAGTTTTGCCCTTGTCGCCCAGGCTAGAGTGCAGTGGAACGATCTCGGCTCACTGCAACTTCTGCCTCCTGAGTTCAAGCAATTCTCCTGTCTCAGCCTCCCAAGTAGCTGGGATTACAGGCGCCCACCAACACGCCCAGCTAATTTTTGTATTTTTAGTAGACACGGGGCTTCACCATGTTGGCCAGGCTGATCTCGAACTCCTGACCTCAGATGATCTGCCTACCTCAGCCTCCCAATCATTGCCAGTTCTTTAAATGAGGGTGACTATGAGTGTCTGCCTCCACCACTACTCACAATAACAAAGACATGGAATCAACCCAAATGCCCATCAATGATAGACCGGATAAAGAAAATGTAGTACATACACACCATGGAAACTATGCAGCCATAAAAAGAAATGAGATCATGTCCTTTGCAGAAACATGGATGAAGCTGGAAGCCATTATCCTCAGCAAACTAATGCAGGAACAGAAAACCTAACACTGCATGTTCTCACTTATAAGTGGGAGTTGAGCAATGAGAACACATGAAGGGGAATAACACACACTGGGACCTGTCAGGGGGAGGGTGGGGGAAAGGAGAGCATTAGGAAAAATAGCTAATGCATGAGGGGCTTAATACCTAGGTGATGGGTTGATAGGTGCAGCAAATCACCATGACACACGTTTACCTGTGTCACAAACCTGCACATCCCTGGAACTTTAAAAAAAAAAGAAAAAGAAAAAGAGTATCTGCCTCCTCAGGGCATTAGAGGACACCCCAGAGACATGAGGAGAAGGCAGCATGGCAACCAAGAGATTGGCTTTCTGCCTCTCCTCCCACCAACAGCTGCCTGTTTTCCATCTCAGAACAGTCATCTCATGGATGTTACCCAAAACTCAGTAAATCAAAAACTAAGTATGTCAAGTGAACCCTAAAGCCAGCTCGCTTTCTAGCTATCATTCCCTCCTCTGCTCATGGTACCACCGTTCTCCAGTTGGGATTACTCTGTCTTCCTTATCCTTGATACTCAGTTATTCAGTTCATCTCTGCTGTTTTGATTCCTCTTCCCCTTTGATCACTTCATCTCTTGCCATCCTAGATCAAGGTCTTATTAACCGACTTTTAAATCACCACGCCGATCTTGCCAATGCAAATCTCTGTACCTAGCATGTCCTCACTCCTGCCTTTATTGCTTAGGTCATCAGACTAACCCTCCCTAAATATTGCTCTTACACATGCCGTCTTGCTCAAGGACACATCACAGCTCCATTTTATTCATTCTACCAAAAGCAAACTACTCTTTCTTCTTTTTATATATTTTATTTTATTTTATTTTTTATTTTTTTAGAGTCAGGATTTCACTCCATCACCCAGATTGGAGTACAGTGGTGCAATCATGGCTCACTGCAGCCTCCAACTCCTTGGCTTAAATGATCCTCTTGCATCAGCCCCCTGAGTAGCTGGGACTACAAGTGTGCACTACCAAGTTTGGATAATTTAAAATAATTTTTGGTAGAGTCAGGGTGTCACTATGTTGCCCAGGCTGGTCTTGAACTTCTGAGCTCAACCAAAATTCTGGCCTTGGCCTCCCAAAGTGCTGGGATTATAGGCATGAGTCCCCACGCCTGGCTGCAAACGATTCTTCCTGAATGCCAAGGTGTATAGTTTTATTTCCATCAGTCTTTGTGTTTTCTCTTTCAAGGCTACTTTCTCAGAGGTATACAGGTGCATGATTGTTCTGATTCCTTTGCTCTTTTAAGTATGATGCAATGTTCCTTTGGTTTCTATTAATGTTTCTGTTTAAATTCTAATTTGTCTGATAATGTTACCAAACTAAGTTTCTTTTGGTAAATATCCTCATGGTTTATCTTCTTTCTTCTCTTCATCCTTAATCTTTCTGTTTAGCTTTAAGTGGTCTATCTTAAGCAACATATACCTAGATTTGTATTCTATTATCCAATCTATCTAATCTAATAATCGCTCTCCCTCTCTCTCATAGATAAGTTTAATTAGCTACATTTATTAAGATCAACCATATATTTGGACTAATTTTTACCATCCTTTTTGACTTTTTTTACACCTTTGCCTTTTCCTCTGATGAAATATTTCCACATTTCTGTTTGTATGTTTTTGTTTCTCTGTGGTTTTGATGATTGTAGGTTGTGCTTGTGGTCTTTTAGTGACAACACTGAATTTTTTAAAAAAAATTTCATATTTTATCTTTTAATATCTATATCCTCCTCTATATCTATATCTATATCTATCTATATATATATAGAGAGAGCAATTACAAGACATGGGAGATAGTTTACGAGCACCAACATATATCTAATGAGAGCTCCAGGAGAAGAGAGGGGAGGGATGGGCAGGAAAAAGGAGTGACATGAATACTGTACGTAGATGGAATGTGGATTCTGTGTGCCTATAAAAAGAGATAAAAACAAATCCATACCTATTCACTTCATAGTAAACCTGCAGATATCAAAGATAGAGTACATTCAAAATCCCAGAACACAGAAAAGATAGATTATCCTAAACAGAATGGCTGTTAACCAAAAAGCTGAAGGACAGTAATGTGATTTTCAAAACCAGCCAAAGTATAATTCAAGAGTGAGATCAAAATAAAGACATTTAAAAACACATAAAAACTAAGAACTGTAGTAAAAAAATAATGCACTATGGGGAAGAATAAATGCAATGAATAAGATAAAAACAATTATAAAATGGAATTTGATTAAAGGCTGTTTTGTTGTTGTTGTTGTTGTTGTTGTTTGTTTGTTTTTGTTTTTTTTGGTTTTGTTTTTTTACCATAAAGTGACTTTAAAAAGTACAAAACAGAGTTTAAACAAGAACTGTAAAATAAGAAGAAGGGGTCATTCTTCAGTGGGTTGTTAAACCATACTGACTGACATGTTTGTCATGGTCAAGAGGAGGATATAAGTACTATAAATATACATATATGTATACACACACACATAGAGAGAGAGAGAGACAGAGAGAGAGAGACAGACAGACAGACAGAGAGGTTCCTGCTTTGTTGTCCCAGCTAGAGTGCAGTGGTGTAATCATAACTCACTGCACCCTTGAACACTTGAGCTCAAGTGGCCCTTCTATGTCAGCCTCCTGAGTAGATAGAGCTACAGGCACACCACCATGACCAGCTAATTTTAAAATTTTCTGCCTCACCACTATTCACAATAGCAAAGACTTGGAATCAACCCAAATGTCCATCAGTGACAGACTGGATTAAGAAAATGTGGCACATATACACCATGGAATACTATGCAGCCATAAAAAAGGATGAGTTTGTGTCCTTTGGAGGGACATGGATGCAGCTGGAAACCATCATTCTCAGCAAACTATCACAAGAACAGAAAACCAAACACTGCATGTTCTCACTCATAGGTGGGAACTGAACAATGAGATCACTTGGACTCGGGAAGGGGAACATCACACACCGGGGCCTATCATGGGGAGGGGGGAGGGGGAGGGATTGCATTGGGAATTATACCTGATGTAAATGACGAGTTGATGGGTGCTGACGAGTTGATGGGTGCAGCACACCAACATGGCACAAGTATACATATGTAACAAACCTGCACGTTATGCACATGTACCCTAGAACTTAAAGTATAATAATAAAATAAAATAATAAAAAAATAAAAAATTTTCTGCCTCACCATGTTGCCCAGGCTTGTCTCAAATTCCTGACCTCAAGCAGTCTTCCTGCCTCAGCCTCGCAAGTTGCAGACATGAACCACCACATATATTTTTAATCTCTCTGTCATCTCTCTCTTTCTCATCTCCTGTCTCTATCTTCATCTCTTTATCTCTCACCACATGCCAAGCATTTTCTTAGTGATGTCTTCACATTCTCTGATAAGCTCTCCCACAGCATTGAGTCTAGAGTTAATTTTGCACTTGTTTTTTTCCCATATCTATCTACTCTAGTTTTATTTCTACCTTCTTTTGCTTCATTATTATTGTTCACGGCTGTATTCTTTCATTTATCTCTTTTCAGCATCCTCAGTGTAGGTCTCTGTCCAGACTTCATTCATGCTAATGTCTTGTTCTGATGGCTTATTTTGTTGGCTGCCTTTCTTAGCAGTAGGTTTCTCCATGTGTTTTGGAATTTTGTTTTGCTGGTTCTTCTTGTTTGACGATTTTTTTTTCTCTCTTTTTCTGTCCTTTTGCTTTTGTGAGTCTTTTAAGGATCAGCCTAACTTCCTCCTTCTGTTCTCTCAATGCTCCAGCCCACACTTGCTCAATCTTGCTCTCCTCGATATCCTCACCCTTCCTGGTGCAGTGATTTTCCAGTTGCCTCCTCTTGGCCCCTGGGTTTCAAGTTCAGAAACAGACCTTCTCATGGTCATTTGGAGCTCTGGTACTTTTGAGAAAGAGGGCTATCACAGATGGAGTGATGACACCGGTGGATGGATGGTCAGTTCCTACTCCTCACATTGTGCCTCCACTCTCCTACCTCCCTGAATCCCCAGTTGCCATATCTGTAGCCTTCAGGCAGCAGTTGACAATATTTTTTTCAGCTTCCTTTTAAGAGCAAGGAGGGTGCCCTCCACCACTGGCTCTGGTCCCCATCTCCTCTGGAATGTTATTTTCTCCCTTTTATCCCATATGAACTTAATCCCCAGATGCCCTTGCCTGCTGCCTGACCTAGACTCCATCCCACCCACGGCTTTGATGCTGCTTACCATTTCGTATTTTTATTTCATTTTTGATTCACAGAAATGGTTAATAGAACTTCAGCTTGACTATTTTAATTTCCTCTTTTAATATTTAATCTCTTGGCTGAGCATGGTGGCTCACTCCTGTAATGTTAGTACTTTGAGAGAATGAGGTGGGAAGACCACTTGAGACCAGGAGTTCAAGAGCAACTGGGGCAACATAGCAAGACCCTGCCTCTCCAAAAATATAAATAAATTTTTAAAAATGTAATCTCTCATTTCTAGATGTTTGGAATTTACCTACTGTACTTGCCTGACCACTGACCAACTCCCATTCCAGCTACTCACCATTTGGCTACTCACCAAAATGCCACCTTCGGTCCATTTAGGAAGCTCAACTGTGTCATTGCCATCTGCTGCCAGGCCTTTGCCTCTGCTGAGCCCCATACTGGAACACTCTCCTTTCGCCTCTGTGAGTCGTTTAAGGCTCAGTCCAGCTCCCTCCTTCTGTTCTCTCAATGCTCCAGCCCACACTCTCTCAGTTCTCCTCGGAACTTCTCAAGCACTGTAGATCCTCTGCAAATGGAAATTGAACATTATGGCTTAGTCTTTTTATGAACCATTTAGAAGGTCCAGGGATTATACCAACTTGTGATTTGTAGGAGGCACAACTTAACCAGTTAGTAGAATCATATGGCCCCTAATGTATTAGTCTGTTCTCATGCTGCTAATAAAGACATACCTGAGCCTGGGCAATTTATAAAGGGAAGAGGTTTAATGGACTCACAGTTCCATATGGCTGAGGAAACCTTACAATCATGGCGAAAGATGAAGGAAGAGCAAAGGAAAGTCTTACATGGCAGCAGGCAAGAAAGACAGTGTGCAAGGGAACTCCCCTTTATAAAACCATCAGATCTTGTGAGACTTACTCACTACCATGAGAACAATATGGGGGAAACCACACCCACAATTCAAGTATCTCCACCTGGCCCTGCCCTTGACACATGGGAATTATTACAATTCAAGGTGAGATTTAGGTGGGGACACAGCCAAACTGTATCACCTGATAATGCTGATTATTTGGTTATTTATTTATCACTTAGTTACTATCAGAAAGTGACAAAAAAGTCCTCTCAGATTTAGTTCATAAGTATTCATAATTATTGCTATTACACACTTATACATGTAATATGGCAAAGAGTTCATTTTAGTTGTAGGTTTAGTTGTTTAGTTGTTCATTTAGTTGTTTATTTGAATAACATTGTATAGTTTTTGGTTCTGCACTTACATAGTTTTAAGTTTTAAATGAGACCCTTATGCTTTTCAATTATATTTTATAGAATTTTAGAACAGAGAGGAGATACATTTTATAAGGAGTATTTTCAAATTGGGGAGATTTATGAAGATCTAGAAACATAATTCAACCATGTTAAAAGTCTACTTATAAGATGTTCTGTTCAGAACCCAGAGCTTAGCTTTTAAAAAATTAAAATCTGATAGTTTCACGCATGTTTTTGGTCCATTCTAGCTCGATCTCTTGGTAGATCTTGCAGAGAATGTTCTGCAGAGTCTTGAAAACGGAGACCCCTCTCTGTTCATCTGCAGGAATCCAAGGCTTAGCACACCGAAATAACTCAATACATGTTTTGTTTATTTGTTTTGCTCTACTGTTCAATCCATATTTTTATTCTCTTCAGTCTTACCTATAGTAGCTAATGCACAACAACTGAGTGACAAATACCTGTTATTTACGGATGGCTTTGTTCAATTGGGTGCATAAATGACAAGCAGGAGTGGAAGCTTAGAACACGGAGACCATGATGATATTTCGAGCCACTGTTATTCGGATTGTTACAGGGAGCTTTTTGTGTATCTTAAAATCCCTTCAGGGACAGCATTTTGTATTTTACTTATTTTGTATCTCGCTTAGTGTCTAATATGGTAATGCATACCTATTCAGATAGTTAACAAATTCTTATTGCATGCATTCCATTTTCAGAGATTCCTATATGGTGAATCTGAGAGCTCAAATAACTCCCCAGAAAAGTCAGCCTAAAACAGGATGGGGGAAACTGACATCAGTGCAAGGTGATACTCTATTATCAGGCGTTGGACTCCAAGACTTGCTACTTTTTGCCAGTTGGATTAGCGATGTGGCAAATCCCATTTTCAGAGCTAATATTAAATTCTCTATCTTTATGAGCATCCCTTCCCCATGTCCCCAAAGTCCAATAGCTTGGCAGTTTTGGATAATGCAAAACAATGCTAGTGCTTGGTCTTTGTCTGATTTGTGATTAGTTTCTCTTAGTTATTTTTGTACTTCAGCATTTCATCTACCTCCTGAGACTTTGAGAGTGGGCACATATTTTATTTATCTGAATTTTAAAATGCTGCCATCCTGTGTGAGAAGAGATAAGTTAGCATTCTTTTTTTGTTCTCTCTGTGGAGCTGTTCTTTGTTTTACTACTAATGCGTATGCTAGAGAACAACCTGAATGGAATCTGTTCTGAGGATCTGAAGGACATATGCAGATTGGAATTCATTCTTTAAGTGTATTTTCCCAAGTCTGGGAAGGTCTCGCCATCCTAGCTATGTATATCCATGCTTTAGCCTTTGCATGCTGTGGTAGGCTGAATGCAAAGTCCCACAAAGATGTCCATGTCCTAATTCCTGGGACCTGTCAATGTCACCTTACATGGTAAAAGGGATTTGCAGATGTGAGGAAGTCAAGGATCTTGAGATGGAGAGGTTATCCTGGATTATATGAGTGGGCTTAATGCCATCACAAGAATCCTTCTAAGAGGCAGGCAAAGGGAGACCTGTCTACAAAGGAGGAGAAGGTGATATGATGATGGAAGCCGAGACTGGAGCAACACAATCTGAAGATGGGTGAAGGCACCACAAGCTAAGGAATTCAGGCAGCCTTTAGAAAGGGAAAAAGGCAAAGGTGAATTCTTCCCCCAGAGCCTACAGAAAGAAGCAGCTCTGCAGACACCTTGATTTAGCCCAGAGAAAGTGGACTTCTGACTCCCAGAACTGTAAGAGCATAGATTGTGTTGTCTTAAGCCTCTGGATCTATGGCAATTTGTTATGGCAGCAATAAGAAGCTAATACACATGCCATGTAGTATAAATATCCAATTCATTTATAAAAGGACAGCAGATCTAAGAAGCTCTCCTTTAAACAGGGCCTTGAAGGCTGAGGAGTTCAACAGCCCAAACAATGTTGGACTCCCCTTTACAATATCCATGGCAGTGATCTCCAGGTGGAGGGAGAATTATCCACCCAGCACACGGTCCATTTCACCTTCAGAAGCTCCATCAGGGGAAAACATATTACAGAATAGTTTTCCCCAAGTGAACCTGAATGCAATGGAAAGAGACAGTCAGGCAGATAGGTTTGAAACCAGAAGGCACCTGAGGATGTGCATCTATACAATGAAGTTAAAAGCATGCACCTCTCAGGGCTGTTGAAAGGATTTGATTATCTCAGTATAATATGACAGCACGTATTAGTCACTCACCGAATGACAGGCACAATAATTTTTATTGTGAACCAAGTCAGTTTTTCCTGTAGTTTCCCTCAATTGGACAATGCATACTTTACAACCACACAGAAAAAATCTAATCCTGTTACATATAAAACCCTTCAAATATTTAAAAACAGCAGTGTCACCTGTGAGACTTCATCTGCTCCAGCTACATCTTCCCGGATATCTCAGCCAGCACTCATAGGCCATGGTGTAAAGCTCTTGCATTATTTTCCAATCTCAAACTCTATCCCACCCCGAGTGTAGAATCAGACGCATGGATGAGGATAGGATTCATCTGAGGGATTCGCAGCAGCTGTGAAAAGGAGGACAAGACATCAGCACTCATATTCTCCAACTTCCCCACCTCACTGCTGTGCTCCAGGTGCGAGGCACGGACCCCTTGGTGGAAACACGCCCTGTGATAACCTCTGTCCACCGGCATTTCAAAGATGGTCTGTCTGTAGCCCTATACCCAGAAAACGGATGGGGCTCAGGAGGAGCAATTTGATAGTAAAAATATATAGATAGATATAGTATATATATATATCTATATATATATGACACACACACACATATATATCGGCCAGGCATAGTGGCTCATATATGCAATCCCAGCACTTTGGGAAGTTTGAGACCAGCCTGAGAAACACAGCGAGACCCCATCCCTACAAAAAATAGAGAAATTAGCTGAGTATGACTAATTATCCTGTAGTCCCAGCAACTCAGGAAGCTGAGGCAGAAGGATTGCTTGAGCCCAGGAATTTGAGGCTACAGTGAACTGTGATTGTGCCACTGCACTCCAGCCCAGGTGATAGGGTGAGACAAGGTTAAGTAATTCAAGCCCCCAAAATAAATAAATAAATAAACACACATACTTTTAATAAGCCCCCAAAATAAATAAATTAATTAACATACATACATTTACAAACAGTCTCTGAAATGCAATGCAGTGGCCTCCCCGATCTTCCCTTCTCAGGAAAGCAAGTGGATGGCGGAACGTGGCAAAACTTCCCCTCATTCTGCCTTTCTCATTATGTCACTGCCCGGCATCCAACCCATCAGTAACGACCTCAGTTGGCTCAGGCCCACCTCTGCAGGCCTCACCTTCTGCCCTCTGCGGCAAACCACTGTTAGCTTTGCAAGAGCCATTGCACTCTCTCGCACCTGCACCGGTCTGGCATAATCTACCCCCTCTCTATGTCTGCTGAGCACATTCCTATTTTACCCTCAAAACCCATCTCAGAATTCACCACATTCAGGAGCGCTTCTTTCACCCCTCCCACCCCATTACCACCACCGGGATGAAGCAGACCTCCTCTGGACTGGAGTAATAACATGTACTTGCCGCCATCATAAGACTTACTTGTGTCCTATTGTAGTTGATGGTTATTAATCGCTCTCCCACGTGAGTTTTTACGAGCAGGGATTTTTCATTTCTGTATTGCAGGCGTAGTGCAGAACTGGACTATGGAAGGCGCTCAATGAATACATGCTGAATGAAAAGAGAGAGACGCCCGAGTTCTCCAGCACTAGATGTGCCTTTACCTAGCCTCTCTCGAACAGAGCATCTTTCATTATGCCACCAAGAGGGCTTCTCACACATGCATCCCACACGATGGTCATGAGTGCTCAGCTCAGGGTGTTAGGTGACCAGCCTGCTCCAGGTGCTGGACCCATTCCAGGACAGCTTCACTGGTGAACAAATGCCCACATAGACCCAGCAACCCCAGAGCTTCCAAAACTGGAAATGATTGACCTGGGAGAAACAACCCAGAAAAATCCTTTGAGCTCTCTGTACCAGCTTGTAGTTCACAAGCTAGAATTCAGCCTCTGATTGATGCTGGGGGCTTGAATTACTTAACCCTGCCTCCCCTTTAATCAATTCATCATTTACAAAGAAGGTGAAATAATACTAATGATTATTTATTTATTGCTTTGATTCCCTTCTTCAAGCATTCTCTAGACCAGTCCATATTTCAGTGCATGTCAGCTCTCTTCAATCATTTCTTCTTGACACAAGCTGATTTCTGAATTTGGTATTTATTGCAACCCACTTCATGCATTGCTCTGTGGGGTAATTTTACTATAGCATTTAAAAATATGTGTTTATTCTTCGACAAGACTTGTTACTAGCTTGCAGTGTATACAATGTGTATTTACTTGATTATTTTTGTTTTAAAAAAAAAAAAGTAGGCCGGATGTGGTGGCTCACACTTGTAATCCCAGCACTTTGGGAGGTTGAGGCAGGTGGATCACTGGAGGTCAGGAGTTCGAGACCAGCCTAGCCAGCATGGTGAAACCCCATGTCTACTAAAAATACAAAAATTAGCCAGGTGTGGCAGTGCGTGCTGGTAACCTCAGCTACTTGGGAGGCTGAGGTGGGATGATTGCTTGAACCAGGGAGGCGGAAGTTTCAGTGAGCCGAGATCACACCACCGTACTCCTGCCTGGGTGACAGAGCATGACTCTATTAAAAAAAAAAAAAAAAAAAAAACAGTAGCAAAGCCTTATACAATTCTTTAGGTTATAGGTTATATCCTGTGCTGGAAAGGAAACCTGTGCGAAGGGAGAAAGGGAGGTTACTATAAGTTACCATGGGAAAAGCAGAAAAAAAAATTCTCATATAATTTCTAGCAAGAGTCTAGTAATTCTTCCTAGTTCCCTAAATTAACTAATTACTAAGGCTTGATTGTATTGTTGTTTAACATTTTGTATAAATGCTGAATCAGCAGTTATGGTTTATTAGCGAGGGATGCAATAAATGCCTGCCTCTTGAATTCATTAAATAAAAAACGCAATTAGCAAATCTAGGACACATTTAACAGAAAACACCAGAGGAGATCAGCAGTACCAGGCACTGAAAGCTGCTTTTTTTCTGAGTGAGAAGATTTTTCTGGTTACAAATCAAACACAGACAACTGCACAACTATACTACTGTGGTCCCTACCTCCTATGCTACCTAAGTGCTCGGCCAACTCTTTCTTTTAGAGATGTACAAACAACAAACTTTAGTGGGGCTTAACACTAAACTTTTTTGCATAAGCACAGGTCTTGTAGGATCAGCTTAAGCAAATAATTCCTCTTTAGCACCTGTATAGTATCAGAAGAGACTAGGAAACAATTGGTGATTTAAGAAAAAAAAACTATTGGGTAGGACCAATTCTATTTGCTTTCCTGATAAAGCAATTTATCATGCAAAATATGAATAAGCTATCCAAAAATGTATTGGAGGTTTAATAAGACTTTTCATTCTCTTCCATGGAAAAATCTCTTATACACAAGATAAGATTTAGGTTACTTTATGGGAAGATGACTAAACAAGAGACTAGGAATGAAAAACTGCTAGAATATAACAATCAAATTAGAAAATGGGCAAAAGACACACACAGGGACGTCACTCAAGAGAATATATAAATGGCAAATAAGTACATAAAAAGTTCACCCCACATCTTTAGTCATTAGAGAAATGCAAATTAAAACCACATCAGATATCACTACACACCTATTTGAATGGCAGAAATAAAAAATACCAAATGCTGACGAGGATGCCAAGAAACTGGATACTTCCTACATTACCAATGGGAACATAAAATGGCACAGCCAATCTGGAAAAGTGTAGGATAGTTTGTTATAAAACTAAACACATGCTCATCCCAAGATCCAACAATTATGCTCCTGGATATTTATTCCAGAGAAATCAAGACTTCTTGTTCACAAAATAACCTGTGTATAAATGTTTGCTGCTGCTTTATTCTTAACAGCTAAAACCTGGAGATGACCCAGATATTTCTGAGTGGAAGAATGGTGAAACAGACTCTGGTACACCTATACTGCGAATTACCACTCAGCAAGAAAAAGGAGCTTTAAACCACAGACACGCACAACTTGATTGGATTTCAAGGGAGTTATTCAAAAAAAGAAGAGCCAATATCAAAAGATTATAAGCTGCATGATTTTATTTATAAGACATTTCCAAAATAACCAAATTATAGAAATGAAGAACATGTAGTAGTTAGTTGCCAGGAACTAGGGAGTGGGAAGGGAAGGGAAGTGGCTGTGGCTATCAAAGGTAGCCCAAGGTATCCTTGTGATGGACCTACTCTACATCTTGACTGTAGTGGTGGTCACACAAGTCTACACATAGGAAAATATGGCACAGAATTAAATACACATATGCATAAATAAGTGCAAGCGAAAGTGGAGAAATCTGAATAAGATTGGCAGAGTGGGATGGGCGTGCATCTATAATCCCAGCTCACATCTATAATCCCAGCACTTTGGGAGGCCAGGACGGGAGGATCACTTGAACCCAGAAGCTTGAGACCATCTTGGGCAATGTGGTGAAACCCCATTTCTACCAAGAAATAAAAAAATTAGCAGACATGGTGGTGCATGCCTGTGGTCTCTTCTTGGGAGACTGAGGCAGGAGAATAGCTTGAGCCTTGGAGGTTGAGGCTGCAGTAAGCTGACATTGCACCACTGTGCTCTAGCCTTGGCAACAGAGTGAGACCCTGTCTCTCTCTCTCTCTCCTCTCTCTCTCTTTCTGTGTGTGTGTATATATAAAATATATGTGTGTGTATATATATAATATATGTGTATATATATAAAATATATGTGTATATATAAAAAATATGTTTATATATCTCACAAGTAAGAAATTGATATTGCTACACCCTGATTATATATATATCAAAAGTAAGAAATTGATATTGCTACACTCTGCGTATATAAATATATAATATATAAATACATACGCAGAGTGTAGCAATATCAATTTCTCTTTCTATAAATAGATCTATTTATATAGTATATATTTATTTAGATATATGCAGAGTGTAGCAATATCAATTTCTTACTTGTAGTATTGTAGTATAGTTATATGAGATGTTAACATGAGGCAGAACCAAATAAAAGGTAAACAAGATCTCTCTGTGTTATTTCTTACAACTACAATTATTTCAAAATAAAAAGTTTTAAAAATTTAACGTACAACAACACTTGTAGGCTATTGATTTAAGGGACTGAGAAAAAAGCGGAGTAAGAGAGGATTCACTCTCTTTCTGCCAGACTGTTTTTGAGCTGTGTCATTGGTCTCCTGCACTCAGACTGGAATTTACACCATCTGTTTTCTGGTTCTCAGGCCTTCAGACTCGAACTGGAATTGTACCACCAGCTCTTCTGAGTCTCCAGCTAGCAGACGGCAGGTGACGGAACTTCTTAGCCTCCATGGTCATGTGAGTCAATTTCTTACCATAAATATCTGTCTCTTTCTCTCTCTCTGTGTGTGTGTGTGTGTGTATGTGTGTGCATGCATGTGCTTGTGTATACTCAGTTGGTCTTGTGATTTGCTTTGGCGAATAGAATAGGCCAGAAGCGAGCATGTTGGTTCTGACTCTAGACGTTGAGAGGCCCCATGTAGTTCTGCTTCCTCTCTTGGAGCTCTGTGAGGCCACTACATGAAGGAGCCAGGCTGGCCTATGGAGGCCAAGAGATCACATGAAGGAGAGCCCAGTTGTCCTTGTGAGGCCATGACAGAAAAGTCCACAGTGAGTCAATACCCAAGAGAGGTCAGAAGAACTCAATCTGATGTGAAGTTAACATCAGATACATAGTTGAGCCAATCACACCAAGAAGGATCACCCAACTGACCTGTAGGCTCAGAAACAAAACTAAATGATTATTATTGCATGCCACTGAAGTTTGTTTGTTTTTTAATAAACAATATGATTTTGGTAATAAAGAATGATCCTGAAATTGGTACCAGAAGTGGAATGCTGACATGACCAAGATTGAAAATGTGCAGCATTGATTTTAGAACCAGTCAGAGGGTGGACGATAGAGAGGCCCTAAGCACACTGTCAGCAAAGACTGGCGAAATAGCGAGGAAATTGTTTTTGAAGCCAGAAAAATGGCAACCTGCTTTATGTAATGCCAAAAGGACTTGTAAAACTGTTGGCCCTGCACACTATGTTAACTGAGAGAAGCTAATCACAAAAGCCCATAGACTGTATAGCTTCATTTATATGAAATGACCAGAATAGGCTAATCAATAGAAATAGAAATTAGATTAATATTTGTCAGAGGCCCAAGGAAGAGAGTAGTAGGGAGTGACTACCAATGGGTACAGAATTCCTTTTTGGAAAAACAAAAATTTTCTAAAGTTTGATAGCGGTGATGGTTGGACAACCACTGAATTGTACAATTTAAACAGTGAATTTTATAGTATGTGAATTATTTCTCAATAATGCTGTTATTTCAAAGATAATTCTCACCTGCAGCAAGATATATAGATATTTCAATACAGAGACAGAGATATAAGATAGGAAGATAAAAATATATCTAACAAATGTTTGCATTTGGCTAAGGAGATTCCAGGCAAAATGTTGAAAGTGTTAGCTGGTTGCTTCTTGCTGCATATGACAGCGAACACCAAGGAAAGATGAGATAAAGAAAGAACTGGCCAATTTGTAAATAGAATGACTTGCTGGATTAGAAAATGTAACAGTTACTCATTTCTAGTCTCTTCAGCCAGTGGAAGATTGTCAAAGTAAAATATAGACTAAGACATAGATCAAATCAAGGGTGTAGCTGTATGATCTCTTGTTGAGGCCTTTGAAATAATTAAAGTAGACCATCTTGTCTGGACCAAAGACTTCTGGAATATTAATGTCATAATTTCACAAAAACCTAGTCTCAATGTAGCAGTAAGTACATCTAGAGAGCCAGGTCAAGAAAACAATTGTGGTGTTGGCATCTGACCCATTGCAGTGGGTAAAACAATCAGATTAGTAAGAAACCCACTACGTTGTTTAGGAAATTGTACAGGAAAAAAGTATGGCCAGCTTGGACTACAAGAGGCTAAAATTGTTCAAAATGTACAAAGGGCTTTGGGCTTCCTACTTTCGATACACATAAGCAAGTTAAGAAAGCCATTTATCTGCTAACATGGGCCATTTATTTAAATGTAGCCAAGAAGAGTGAGGAGAAAAGAGAACCATCTCAGGGGGCACAACTAGGAAACCAGAAGGTAGAAGAAGAAATTTGTAGAAAAATAGACCAAGGAACCACTCCAAAGGACCAGAACCAAGGTTTAATTAGGGAATGAACATTCCCTTTTTCCCACTCCCACCCAGTGGGATTTCAGAATTGCTATGGACCAGTTACTGCTAGTGTCTTCTATTCCTCCTTATTTTTAATGGGAGTATTCACTGCACTTGTCCTGTGTCTTGTATTGTCATCATATGTTGGGTCTTTCTGAACAGGTACTAACCTGTCTCTATATTTCACAGGCCCCAGATCAAGATGCATCACATCCAAGGAGACATGTGCAGAATTGATATGGAGTTTGATGCCATAATTGAATGAGAATTTGAGGGTCTTGGGAGGGTGCAAGCATATTTTGCATGTAGAAGGGATGTGAATAATTAGGACCAGAGGACAGCCTGAGGCAAATTGATTACACCTATTGCACCTGTGCCCACATTCTTTGCAATGTGACTTTGTTGCTCTTCCCTTGGATTTGGTTGAATTTGCTATTTGCTTTTACCAATATCATATGGAGGGAGTAATGCTATGATGGTTCTATGCCTAGGACTTAAGACCTTTCACACTTTTACTTTCTCTTGAAATCCTGCCTCCACCATGAGAAAAAAGTTGACAAGTATGCTAGAGTATGAGAGACAAATGACTTAGTTGTCACGGTCACCCCATAGCTTATGACTGTAGAAATCCACTAACCCTGAAAGCAGAGCCACCTAGCCAACCTGTAGCTAACTGCAGACATATAATGGAGCACAACCAAGACTAGACGAACCACACAGCTAAGCCCAGTCTAAAGTGCCAGCCTGAAGAATTGTGAACTACATAAATGTTTGTTGTTTTAAGCTACCAAGTTTAGGGTGGTTTCTTATGTAGCAATAGTTGTCTGATATAATAGCTAGCAGAAACTGAGCGCTTAATATCAGGCATTGTTTTATGCACTTTGCAGGTATTAGCTCATATATTCCTTATAATAACCCTATAAAGTTGATGCTATTGTCTTTGCTGCTTTACAGAGAATGAAACAAAGATAAGGGAATTGATTTGCTAAGGTCACCAACTAGTTAGTAGTAGAGCCAAGATTCAAAAGCGGACATTCTGGATCTAGAGTTCAAGCTTTTAAACAATATAGTATATAATGATTGCTTTGAGCAAGAAACTTAAGGACAAAGAGTGGTTTATTTACCTTTGTTTTCCCAATGCTTGGCATCAAATAGGAGCTCAAGAAATATTGAATTTTCCATTTATATCAAAATGCACAGGCATGTCCTCAATTTCTGTATGTTACTAACCACTGGGAGCTACTACCTGCAGAATAAAATTCAAATCCTTTAACATCTGTCTACAACGTAGCCAACAATGTAACTCCCACTACCATTTCTCATACATACCTTGGCAATTCTCTATCAGCCGTGTCCTCTGGTCATAATGTTCATGTATTCAGAAAACATTGATTAAGTAATTACAATGAGGTAGGTAATGGGTCTGGTGTTTTTTATGGATTAGAGAGGGCTCAGTTCTCACAATTGTATGAAGAAAGTATTATACCCCTATTTTAAATGTGCACAAGTATATTATTACTTAGGATACAAGTGCAGTTATATGGAGGGAACAAAAATGCCAGTGACTTAAATTTTAAAAAAGTATTTCTCTCATTGAATAGTCCAAATATAGGCAAGGTTGGAAGCCCCACCAGGTAGCAGATTCCGGCAATTTCTGTCTTTTTTCTGCATTAGCCTCAATCTGTTGCCTGGCCCAAGATTGCTGAATCAGTTCCAGCCATCCCATGCGGGTTCTGGCCATCAGGAAGGGGAAACATAAAGGAAGAACAGAAACTTGCCCATATCCCTTTATTTAATCTCCCATAAGCCAGAACTTTGTCACATGCCCACATCTACCATCAAGGGAGGCAGGGAATTATCATATTTAGCAGAGCAGTCATGTGCCTAGTTTAAAGAATGTGTGTTTCCGAGGTCAGGAGATGGAGACCATCCTGGCTAACATGGTGAAACCCCGTCTCTATTAAAAATACAAAAATTAGTTAGGTGTGGTGGTGCATGCCTGTAATCCCAGCTACTTGGGAGGCTGAGGTAGGAGAATTGCTTGAACCCCAGAGGCGGAGATTGCAGTGAGTCGAGATCACATCACTGCACTCCAGCCTGGCAACAGCGCAAGACTCTGTCAAAAAAAAAAAAAAAAAAGAATGTGTATTTGACTGATCATGGTGACTCATACCTGTAATCCCAGCACTTTGGGAGACTGAGGTGGGAAGATCACTTGAGCTCAGGTATTCAAGACCAGCCTGGGCAACATAGTGAGACTCCATCTCTACAAAAAAATTAACCAGGTATGATAGCTCCTATATGAATATCCCACTTATCTACTCATTTCAGAGGCCAGAAAAATGGCATTTAGCAAGATTAGGTAGCTCGCCCAACTCCATGCAACTAGCAAGAGTCCAAATTGAGATTTGAATCTGGACCCTGCTTCCAAAGCCTGTCTGCTCTGTGCATCCTAGACAACTCAGCCAGAGAGTCATGATTGGCATACAGCCTTCCCACGCACTCAGTCAGCCACTTAACTGTGCCACTGAAACAACACTTCTGGGAATTATAAATAAGAATTATTTTCTTGTCCTTATTCTCCAGGATTTTCTGGGCTATTTGACTCCATTGGCCTCCTTTTTCTTTTTTTTTTTTTTTTTTTTTTTTTTTTTTTTTTTTTTTTTGAGACAGAGTCTCGCTCTGTCGCCCGGGCTGGAGTGCAGTGGCCGGATCTCAGCTCACTGCAAGCTCCGCCTCCCAGGTTCTCGCCATTCTCCTGCCTCAGCCTCCCGAGTAGCTGGGACTACAGGCGCCCGCCACCTCACCTGGCTAGTTTTTTTTTTTGTATTTTTTAGTAGAGACGGGGTTTCACCGTGTTAGCCAGGATGGTCTCGATCTCCTGACCTCGTGATCCGCCCATCTCGGCCTCCCAAAGTGCTGGGATTACAGGCTTGAGCCACCGCGCCCGGCCCATTGGCCTCCTTTTTAAGATTCACTCTTCTCTTAGCCTTATGCAAGAGTTTCCTCCCCTCCTGGTCCTTTCTCTCTTAAAAACCTCATCTACTTCTTGGAAGCTCCTCTCTGGGCAAATTTCTGCGGCGTCTTTGTCTTGGTCCCTGCCTTTCCCTCAAGTTCCCTGGAGTGTATTCACCTGCCTATCAGACACTTCCTCCAAGTAACTGCTCGCAACCCAGACTTGTTATGTCCAAAGTGGAACATCGTATCTTTACCCCTCCTCAAACCCTACCTACAAAGCAAAATTGAAACAGAAATGAACTGACTTCTGCTTCGTTTCCTTTTTACATTAGAGTGTCGTCTTTTTCTGTATCACGTAAGTCCTAAATGCAATAATTGCCTTTGCTTTATTTTTCTCTCCAGTCCACAGATTCCCCTACCCTGCTTTTATGGTCCCTTTCTTTCCCACTCCATTGCTACCCCTGTGTCACACCCAGACACCCGTGCCAGGGCATTGACCCTTCCCAGGTCTCTCTGCTGCTCCCAAGGCCAGGTTGACAGCATGCAGCTGCTACAGTCACAGGTGACCTCAAACTCCGGCATTTGGGGTTTAATGCTTTGTGATCACTGCCTTGGAATCCTGAACAATTTTACCTTGACCTTGTGCTTTGTGACTGAAGTCTGGTGGGACAATGGAGCATGCACTGGGACTTGGAACCTCAGCTCACACACAACCCTGCCCCCCTGCAGCTTTCTGTCTCCCCTCATGGGTTCCTGGACCCCTGTGCTTGGTTCCCTGCATTCCACTGACCTCCTCTTCCTTGCTTCTGCAGCAATAGCCACTGCCCTCCTCTCCCAACAGTGGGTAGGCACAGGCTTCGGGAAGGACACGGGCCCTGCGGAGCCTCAGGGCTTCTGCCGTCCCTGCTCTGGACTGCCAGTATCACAGAGCCCTGGACAAGCAACTCAGCAGGGGCAAGCCTCTTACCTGACCCAATCCAGGTACCCAGCGCATCCAAGTGCAACGCCCTTGAGGTCACTCATCTGCCATGGGTCGCAGCGGCACACCTTGGGGAGGGAAGATGCCTGGCTCAACTTCCCCACGGTCGGCCAGGACAAAGCACACTGGACTGGGGCGGAGTGGGGTCCCCAGGTACCCACGGGAGACTACACTTTTCCTGCAAGTGTCTTGTGCCCAAGGAAATTGACATTAAATAGCGAAACAAAACAAAACCAACAACAAAGTGATAGGCGGAGAGAGACAGCAGAAGAAAGAAGATACTCGCTTTCTGTTTTAGGAACTTAATGGAGCTTTTTTCTCTCCTTTTTGTTTTTGTTTATTTATTTATTTATTATTATTATACTTTAAGTTGTAGGGAACATGTGCATAACGTGCAGGTTTGTTACATATGTATACTTGTGCCATGTTGGTGTGCTGCACCCATCAACTCGTCATTTACATCAGGTATAACTCCCAATGCAATCCCTAGCTGGAAACCATCATTCTTAGCAAACTATCACAAGAACAGAAAACCAAACACCGCATGTTCTCACTCATAGGTGGGAACTGAACAATGAGATCACTTGGACTCAGGAAGGGGAACATCACACACCGGGGCTTTTCTCTCCTTTTTGAATAAGGGGCCCTGCTTTTCATTTTGCACTGGGCCCTGTAAATTATTCTTAAAACACCCCTTCATTCTAGCAACTCCCTTTCACTTACTAGGTAACCTAGCAAAATGTAAAAATGCTAGTCCATTAGCCCTGCAAGGAAGTTGCTCACTGCTCCAGACACCTGAACCTCTCTAACACATCTCTCCCAATCTCTTTTCTTCATCTTTCCTGCCTACCTTTGCTCCTTTGAGCTCCTGTGGGAAATGCCAGCCCACATTCCCAGCCCTATCTGATTCTACCTACTTGAATCCTGCTTTGCCTTCAGGGCGTAGTTAAATCCACCTCCATGAAGTCTCCTGGACTTCCCAGGTGATGATGTCTCTCTTCTGAATTTCTGTCTCACTCCTGCACATTTGGAGATTTTATGTATCTGTTTCTAGTTATTTCTTATACATTTTGTTTTTTATCCTTTTAAGGGGATTTTCAACGTCTTAAGGGAAGTGCCTGGGTCTTGGAGATCTCTGAATTCTCTAAATGTCAAGCAGAATGTCTTGCACATAGCATATAGTGAATAGTTGTTGATTGTTAGAATTCATCCAAAGGCATGGGGAATAGATGGTCTAGTTGAGGCAAACAGTATGCAAAAGTATGGAGGTGAGAATGAGGATGAGGAAGAGGGGAGAGTAAAAGGGAGGAAACAGAACCTCAGAGAGGTGATTTCTTGACAAGAGCTGGGGGTTCTGGTGGAGAAATGGCAAAATTTTTTAAAAAATCATATTTCAGCGTCTCTAACAGCCATGTCGGAATGGTTCTTGAATCCTCAGCACAATTTTGCATTTCCACTCCAGCAGCCTCAGGTACTGTTTTCATACATTGATCTTCCTAATTGTATCTCCCTGCTCCTTTGAAAATGTGATTTGCAAATCCAGCCCATGCCTTCGGAGTCCAAGTCCTACCGACCGCCTGTTACTGACAGAGACAGGAGGCTATGAGGACCCTCTCCTTCCTCCTGTCTTGCTGGTATTTGCTGCAAGATCTGTCTCTTGGGAAGGGCCTTTGTAGCACTGTTTTACAATAATATTTTGGATAAAATGTTCAGTTTCCTCTTTGTGATTCTAGTCAGACAGAGAAGATCTGAGCTCAGTGTGCGAGAAACAGCAAAGGATCTGTCATTTTCCTTAAAACTGTTCTTGGCCAGAGCCCTTGTCTCATTTGTATAATGCATTGCTCCACGATGTTACAAAACACCATGCTGGTCTACAAGGCTAATTTATGGAAATTACAAGCATGAGTGGATTGGATCCTTTTTTATATTACAAAATGGTTTGACGGTTTGAATTTTTGTCATCTTTTTAAGTCTCTGAGGGATGAGTGAGCCCAGAAACTTCCTAACATTCCTGTACATCAGAATCTTGCTAATCTTTTGGTGGTCTGTGAGTCCAAAGGCAGAAAGCCTTTGAAAATGCCTCCTGCATTCAGTTCCACATTGCATTTCAAAGTTTCTCTTTGATGATTTTATTTTGGTGAGACCTTCTGAATACTGCTTGCGAGTTGGCTATTTTGCTCACCTTGCTTGATATTTTCCTAACATCTCAATAGCACTTTCAGCCAAAAGTATCCTCAACTGGTACATCAATGATATCCTTAAAAAAAAAAAACTACATTAAAATCAACCTTCGGGGTCTGACTTAAATCACTCAAAACACATTTACACTGTAAAAAATTTTAATTGAAAGGATTTTTTTTTTCCTAAAATATATGTATCCAACTGATCTTGAGGTTTAAATGTATTCAACACCACCAAATCCAAGGTTACCTTTATAACGAAACAAAGAGCTACTGATTTGCTTAGCTTTGATGATAAATTCCACTTTCTCTAGCTACAATATAAGCTACTAAGGATTTGTCTATTAGGAAGGAAGGATGCTGCAGTGGGTTTGTTTTGATTTAATATCTAAGTAATAGATACTTGAGATAATGTTTAAATGCATCCTAGATACTCCTTTTATTTCAAGAAATGTAGCCTCACATCAGTTTTTGTACAAATCAAGAAGATTACTAAATAATAAAAGTACGTTTTTGTCCTTTTAATAAACTCCTTCTCCAATCTTAGAAATCATAAAAACAAGAAACAAAAGCAAAAGTGTTTCTTAAAATCATCTATTACTGTCATAGTCATCTTAAAAACTTCAATCAAATCCTTTCCTGAAATCTTCCTGTAATTAATGTGTGGAATATCTACTTTTTATTCATTCATTCATACAACAGACATTTTCTCTAAGAATTCTCATTTCTCCATTCCAATTTTGGCTTTGCAAGCAAGTCTGTTATTTATTTCTGGGACCGATCAATGTGTCTCAATTTAATCCTCAAATAATTATATTCCAACACCCAAAGAGCATAAATGTAGCAGCCTAACTATTTAACTCAAATTTGAAATCACTAGTTATTCATGTTAATGGTTATAATGAGTTTTTAAAGCATATATTATCATTATTTAACATGCCAGAAAGGGGGTTCGGCATTTTTCTTCATCACTAAATTTCAAAAATCGCTGAGATTAAAATCACACCGGACTCTTTTGGTTGACCTGTGGGTGTTACAGGGCAGTTTTCTGCCTCTTTACCACCTTTCTCTTTTAATAATATCTCATGTAGAGTAAACAGCACCACAGGATGAAATGAACTGTTCATTTTTTCCATTTTTCTCCTACCTTGACCATGCATTTATGCAGGTTTAATTGGCGAGATAATAAACATGATCATTTTCTGGAAGAAGAGCTTGTGACGGTGTAAATATGACTCTCCAGTGTCTTCACACATACTCACACAAGTCCAGGCACCATTCCTACTCCCCAATCTCACACCCTTGTGAAGTTGCCCCCAGCTGTTCACGCTGGAAAAACCAAGGCTATTCTTGGGTTTACTCTGCAGTGAGTCAGCTCAATTCAGACAATGGAAGATTGGAAGGAAGGACTTGATATTTGGCTTTTGTGCTCCTCCCTTGAAAGAAAGCAAATAGTAGCCCTGTCTCCAGATTCTGTGTCTGCCCCACTACTCTGCCTCATCCAGGTCACTGCCAAACCCAAGCTCTCAGAACGCAAAGTAGAGATGCCACGAACACAGGGGATTGGCTCAGACCAGCAGTGGAGCAGAGCACTCATTCCACAAGGACTTGGAACCCTAACATTGCTTTTCCCACTGCCTCTTGGGTTCCCAGTCAGGGTTCCTGCATCCTGGCCTGGTAGGGTCAAATCGCTGATTTTCCTATTTTGACTTTTCTTTCTTTCTTTATTTTGAGACAGAGTCTGGCTCTGTCACCCAGGCTGGAGTGCAGTGATGCAATCTCGAATTCCTGGGCTCAAGTGATCCTCCAGCCTCAGCCTCCTGAGTAGCTAGGACTACAGATACATATCACCCCACACCTGGTCAATTTTTTTTTTTTGTATAGATGGGGTCCCAAACTCCTGATTACTCAAGCAATCCTCCTGCCTAAGCCTCCAAAAGCCGTAGGATTACAGGCATGAACCACTATGCAGAGCCTGATTTTCTTCTGTTGCCTGGCACCTGTCCCATCTCCTGCTTCAGGAAGCGCTCTCACTTCCTTTGCATGAAGAAGCCCAGAAGAGGCTACTGGAGGTTCACCCTAATTCAGCATCTTCTCCCAAACTGCTGCAGTGCAGGCTGGTAACTACTCCCATGACTCTGCAAAGAATTTCCTTGCCAGGTGTAGCAGTGTTAATTTTCAGTTGCAGACAATCATAATGGATGGCTGTTTGGTAAAGTGGCATTTGTGAGGACTATCTAGCTATGACATCTCAGCTTTCTGGCCATGTGGGTGTCCTCCTCTCTCTGACTCCAGCCCAACAAGTCAAAAGGACAATCTTCCTGTTACCAATTCTTCCATCAAAGCTGACTGGATTAACAGCCGACTGGACAAATATTCAGGCTTTGGCCATAACAGGCTTTCCCTCTGACTTAAATTGTCTTCTAAAACATATTACCTAAGTTCAACATAAATTAGATTTCTGCTCATTCAGAATGAGCTGTGCTGCCTGCCTGGCCACCAAGGATTCAGTCGGAAGTTCTCTCCATCAACGTCAGAAGGTCTTGGAGATGTTTTTTGGCTATTTCCAATGTCATTCCAAACATCCCTCCTTCAGCACGGTAATAGAGACCAGATTTGGTATTCAACGGCATAGAGACTTCCTTTTCTTTCCTGCCAACTTGAGGCATCTCTATAGCTGCAAAGGACAAGAAGATTCAGTAACTGCCAAGACTGAGTGAATGAGTCCCCAAAAGCCGTAGTAAAAATTATGAAGGAAATAACAGGCCAAGAACATCCAGTGCAGAAACAATGGTCATTTTAAGTCTAAGTGTCACAGCTTTTACGTTACAAAAGAAACAAGCAAATTAATAGAGACTTGAGCCCCAAAGAAATTAGTCTGGAATTCAGAAAGAAAGTGTGACAAATACACTTAAAGTTTTTAACGAAAACTGACATTTTTATCTAAAGCACAGTCTTGCATTTCATCAAACTTCTCCTTAGAAGATCATAAAATGCTCCATTATGAATATAGTGGAAACTTGATGAACTATTGTTCTTGGCTTGTTTGCAAGAAAGCAATAAAGTTGCCTTTTCTTGGCTGTTATCTAGATTGTTGTCATTATCTGTGACATTGCATGAACCTGAATTATCTTTAATTTTGTTTTTGCAAACTGATAGTCATAAGAAAATCTCCTCTTTTCCACTTAGTGAATTACTTTATTTTCAATCTTTCCTTGGGTATGATCTCAGCTCTGGGGGAAAAGGCACTGAGAAACTCTTAGAAGCTTGACAAGGACCAGGGGTGGAAGTCAGTGAGAGAGGCATGATAAAACTCTGGTCATAAATATACAGAAAGCATGTGTTGCAATTGTGTGATCACCCTTGTCGTTCAAAATCTGCCCCATTATAAATGCTAGTCATGAATGATAGAATTCCAAATTGGTGGACACTTGAGTGGGCACTTCTCTTTCTCTGGTCACCCAGCCATGCCTAGGAAACTGAAGAAGCCCACATATTCAACTATTGGATCCAACTGATGCTTGATGGCTGGGCTGTCATACGAAGAGGAAGGTTTCAGCCAGAGTGGCTAAATTGACTCTCATTAAGACAGCGAAGCTGAGCATGATGGTTCACTCCCGTAATTCCAGCACTTTGGGAGGGCCGAGCAGAAGACTTGCTTGAGGCCAGGAGCGCGAGACCTGCCCCGGCAATGTAGTGAGACCCGTCTCCACAAAACTAAAAATAAAATCAGCTGAGCATGGTGGTACATGCCTGTAGTCCCAGCTACTCGGGAGGCTGAGGTGAGAGGATCACTTAAGCCTAGGAGATGGAGACTGTAGTGAGCTATGATCATGCCGCTGCACTCTATCCTGGGTGACAGAAAGAGATCCTGTTTTAAATAATTTAAAATTTAGATTGCAAAAATAAATAAAAGAAAAAAGAAAAAGATGGCAATGTAGGGAATGAAACCAACCCCTCAGTGTTTTAATACAGGCCTCAGAGTGGCAAGGCCAGGCCAGCCACCCCAGAGCCTCACCTCACCGCTTGCTGCTTGGGGGAAGTCATTCTCAGAATTAGGTGGAGCCCACAGTGGCAACAAAAGAAGTTAATATAAAAACATGTCAAAAATTCTCATCTCTTGCAAGATTAGATGATAGCTGCAAAGCAAGCAAAAGGGGAAAGTTTCAAGTTTGTCAGCCAAAAGCATGCTGATGGAGTAGGAATGTGGAAAGCTTAACAAAGTTAAGGCAAGAAAAAAAAAAAAAAAAAGAAAAGCCCAGGGTAGTGTTGCCTAACAAGGAAAAAGACAGGAACAAGAATGTGGGAAACGATACTAATGTACGTATTGAGTGGCCTGAGCCCTCCAAGACCTTCCAGGTTGAAGAGCACTGTTCCCCCATCCCATCCCATCTTCCCTCTGCCTGTCAGGAACCTTAGTTGAGACTTGAAAACATCTACAATAAAACTGAGAGACCCACAGTGAAAAAGTTCCACCTGCAAAAAAGACCTCAACCCCTTCATGCCAAGAAAGGGAGTGGTAGGAGCCTAGAAATTGAGATGAGGCTGGGCGCAGTGGCTTATGCCTGTAATCCCAGAACTTTGGGAGGCCGAGACAAGAGGATCACTTGAGGTCAGGAGTTCGAGAGAACCCTGGTCAACATGGCGAAACCCCGTCTCTACTAAAAACACAAAAATTAGCTGGGCATGGTGGTGGGCACTTGTAATCCCAGCTACTCAGGAGGCTGAGGCAGGAGAATCACTTATACTGGGGAGGCAGAGGTTGCAGTGAGCTAAGATCGCACCACTGCACTCCAGCCTGGGCAACAAGAGTGAAACTCCATCTAAAAAAAAATTAAATTTAATTTAAATTTAAAAAAATTAAAAAAAGAAAGAGAGAAATTGAGATGAGAACTCAGAGTGGGGAGGGGATTTTATTTGAAATAGACCCTAGAGTGAAGGTGGAAGTATCCCACAAATTATGCAATTTAGGTCTCATTTTACAAATCAAGAGAGAAGGGGGTTTGTTCAAGATCACAGAGTTACCGGTGGACTCTGAGTCTTCCGACTCCTTCTATGACGTGGCACTAGCTCTCCGGGACTGAGATGCCTAAGGAATAATGAGGCTAATGGAATTAGGTAACCCATAACCCGATTTCTCATCTCTCAATGAGATCAGGAAAGGAAATATGAAGTCAGGATGTGCGTGACAAGAAGACAGGGCAGTTCAGAGGAGACCAAGGGTAGACATAGATTTGTGCTGATATCTGTCAGGGAAGTGACTTCTGTCCAGGCTCTGGGAGTCTGTGGAGGTGAGCAGGAAGAGCTGAGCGTCCCAGGCAGGTGTGCAGGGGAGGACTCAAAGATCAACAGCAGCAGGCGAGACCAACCTGTTCAAAAATGGGGCAAAGAAGTGGGCTATGGACTCATCTTAGGTCAAAGACTCTTGCCTCTCCAGTTTTATAAGGTTCCTGCTATGTAGAAACACAAAAGACTGCCTAAATTGCAGTTCACCCCAGAGACAGACAGTGCCTCACAGGCGCTGATAATGCTGTTCACAACAAATACTGGATATAGGCTTCTATGAATGAGGCTTTGAAAAGTCTAGGAGACTTCACCACAATCACCAATTAAACTAGGTTTAACTACTGAAAAGAATGGATGTATGTTATTAGTTGGGTTTCTGGATACAAAACACAAAACTAATTAGAACTACTTTTCATCCAAAAACAGGGCAAAAGGGAAATTCACTATGGGTATACAAGCCCCCTTATGGAACCCAAAGTCAGGCAACCCTCAGCTTTCACCAAGGGACTGGGAACCGCCAGAAGTCTCCACTTGCTCTGTCCGCTCTGGTTTGGAGACGGCTTTTTTCCTCTCTCTGCCCTCTGACTGTCTCTGCCCAGCCCTCCACACTGGGCAGGAGGCCGTCACTCCCACAGTTCCCAAATCCACAGGTCACAGAGCAGCTGTAAGCAGATTCCAAATGGCAGGTCCTTAGGCCTAGCACCAAATACCTGGAAAAAAGCAGGTGCTCCTTCCAGCTAAGATCTGGAGTCTACCTCTGGCCTAGATGGCTATCTCCAGGTAATGCTGTGCTGCAGTGAGATGAAGATGCGGGTTGTGCAAACGGTTTTCAGATGAGGGGCAGTGGTAGAGCCCTAGGGCATCTATGGTATATTCATGTACGGAATTGAAGGCTTCTGGAATTTAAGATGAACCTTGGAGAGCCTCCAAGCCAAATCAGCCATTTCTTAAAGAAAGAATCTGAGGCTCCAAGAAGGGAAATGCTGGCCTGAGCTTATAAAACTTGTAAATTTCAGAGCAAGGATTATTTGGAAGTCTTCCTGTTCTACCATTCATTCATTCACCTCATAATGACCTATGGCTTGTCAGCTTGCTGAAAATATAACTGTGTTCCAACCAGACAGGATCTCTACCTTCTCGGAGTGTACAGATGTGGGGGAAAGATCCTACAAACACATATAAAATTATAACCCTGATCAATGCTAAGAAAGCCAATGCCAAGAAAGACACTGATGCTATTTAGTGTCATCAGGCAGGTCAAATGAGTAGGTCCCAGCACTGGGCACTAAGAAAAAAGAGAAATTGCATCTAAAATAAACATTGACATTTTTCTAATTTTGTCCATCAACATAACTTATGTAGATACAGTATGCCATTTTCGAATCTTGAAAAACAGTTTGAAAACACTCACAACTGTGGCACAGTCCTCAAAGTATGTGATTGTTTACTAGCTAACAGCATTTTATCAATACATACGACAGGGTTAGGCTGTGTCCCCACCCAAATCTCATCTTGAATTGTAGCTCCCATAATTCCCACGTGTTGTGGGAGGGACCTGGTGGGAGATAACTGAAGTATGGGAGTGGTTTCCCCCATACTGTTTTCACGATGGTGAATAAGTGTCATGAGATCTGATGGTTTTATAAAGGGAAATCCTTTTCACTTGGCTTTCATTTCTCTCTCTTGCCTGCTGCCATGTAAACATGTCTTTTGCCTTCCGCCATGATTGTGAGGCCTTTCTAGCCACATGGAACTATGAGTCCATTAAACCTCTTTTTCCTTATAAATTACCCAGTCTTGGGTATGTCTTTATCAACAGCATAAAAATGAACTAATACAACATACATCTTTATTTTGTTTAATTGGCATTGGTGAACATTTGAAAACAGTGGAGATACAATGTCAACTCAAAACACACTGACTTCTTCAAAGATTTTCACAGTGCAACCATCTTAGCGATTTCTTTTTCAGACATTTGTGACTCCTCAACTAAAATGTTGTCATCAAAAATGTAAAAGCCTATGACAAATTAAAATGACTTTGGTTTGGCTAAGGCCTTCGGCTGGAAGAACATCATCACATGTCTTCACTTCTCTTGCATGTATGGAATTGTATATTTCAGAGATTTTTCTTTTCTTCTTTTTGACTAAAACCATGTCAATTTCAAAGGATCCAGCTGCCTTTCTTCTGAAGGAAGTACTCCTGATTTTTGTGTGTCATTGTTCTCTTCTGTTACAATGTGACTCCTTCTCTAAACAAGAGGCATTCCTCATTTTTTCTTCCATTCCATGAAACGCAAACTAAACTGGAAAAAAAATAAGTCCAAAATAGCATCCTCCTATTTTGGCAGTTTTATATGATTATAACATGCTAGAAATGTCACTATAATTATAGCAACAAATTATTTCAACAGTCCTCACAAGTGATGCTATTTATAGATAATCAGAAATGTATATAGAGAATGAATCCACCCTAACAGAAAAACCTGCTAATGGTTGTCTTGAGCCTGGGGCTGGGGCCACCTGGCACTGCGTGATTAAATGCGAAAACAAGGGTTTCCATGAGCCTTCATTGAAACACAGAACATGAGAAATGAAATAAATAAAGAAGGACATTTAAATGATTATAGCTTGGCATTTACTCTGCATTCCTAATGTGTTAGGTACTATGTATAAAAAATTACAATCACTGCTTAACTGTCTTTCAAGATTTACAACTGATTGTCATATCAGAGAGAGCAGCAGGTTCAGAAGAGGTGACTGTTAGGAGAGCAATGTTTAGGTCAGGGAAATAAATTAGGATATGTACATATCCCTTATCTGTGATCATTTGTAGGCTATTAAGGCTGGGAAAATTACCATTAATTATTACATACCATGCTTTCTTCATTTCATCTTGAGCAGAGGAAAAAGAGTTGGCTGGAATTGCTTGTTTGTTATTGGTTTTTCCCTTTTTATTTTTAGCCTCTTTCATTTTATGGTTTTTATGTAGTTTTGCTTAACAGAGCTGTAAATTCAGGGATGAAACAAATTTCACAGTGACTCTTTAACCTCCACTGCTAGGATGCATTTGCAGAAACTTCAATTTAGCTCTGAGAATTTGGTTGGGATGGATAGGGTTCAGAGAGGAGGGAAAATCATTTAACCAAAAGTAATCCCTCAGTAAATCAATTTGCTCCAAATTTCATCTGTATTTTTTGCATACTGGTTAATGCTGTTGTCTCCCTGGGTCACTGAGTAGAGCTGACATCACTGTCATTCTGAGGGTAATGGGTCAGAAGTTTACCATCTCTGCCCAGGAGCCTGACCATGCCACTCTGGGACACCTCCCAGGGATGTGTAAGCGCCAGCTGCAGTAGCTTATAATGACAACCCTATGTTTGACTGTTTTTCGCTTACAAAAAATACGTCCTTAAATTTTCTTAACCTCTTTGTGAATGTCTGCCTTTGTGTCATTGAATGTTTACCTGCCATATTTTAGATTCAGTCAAAAATTGCTTTTTCCCCATCTGTGTTTTTCTGGTGTGCACTATTGCCTTGAGTCTGTAGGGCTACATTTGTCACTATTTGGCTGTCATTACACTGTGGGAGCATGCATACAGAATGATGCTTAGTGCAGGGCACAAAACTGAACTTCTAGTGGCCATTGCCTGCCATCCAGGAAGTGATCTGGGGACACACCTCATGGAGAAACGACAAGGGTACAAAGGTTCCTCAAAGGCAGCAAACAAAGATTTCAGGAGTTCATTGCTGGTCGCTTCTGATCCACGTGAAGAACCAACCTAGAGAGGAAAAATAATAACAACAATAAAAAAAAAAATCCCCAATAACATGTGTGCAGCAGGGACTGCAGCCGTGGCTCCATTTGGAATGAATAAACATGTGTTAATCATTAGAGTTTGAAACTGATCCCAGAGTATGTTGCATTATAGCTACAGACTTGCAAAATGAAGCATTGCACAGACAATAGCTATGCATGCCTAGGATGGCAACAAAGCCACCCCTCAGTGTAGAGCTCAGGATGGGCTGAGGAGGACAATGTGATGTCATGGGTCACATTTAAGAAAAAAAAAAGAGATGAATTTTCTTCCGAGGCAGCAAGATGTTCTCTGGCACGCAACCTACTGGCTTTGTAAAAGAGCTCCAGATGGATGCTGAGAATAAGATACTAAACACAGCAACAACATGCAAGTTGGACAGCTACCTGACAACATGGGAAGAAGCCTGCAGAAAGGGTCCCTTCATTAAACTAATAATACACCTGCTTATGTGGTTAACTGAAGCCAAGGGCTGGGATAATTCTACAAAAAAGAAAAAAAAAATAGCTGCCATGGTAACCTGGACAACGACAGATCTTCTGGATGTGACAAAATTCCAGTCTGAATTACACAAAGTCACCATAAGCCCAGAAAGCAAAGTAGATTTAATTAGTTGGTTAAGTCTGCAGCACAGGAAGGAAGGCAACACTTGTCCTTTATTCTCTCTCCAAACTAACAACGCGTCACTAGCATGAGCGATCCTCGAAAAGGAGAATTTTTAGCTAAGCACATGATTGCAAAGTGATGCTTCACATGGGAAATCCCCAAATTTAAATTCCCTCAAAATTCCCCATCCAAATTAGCTGGGACCACTTGAAGGATGCATAGAGAAGAGGCTTCATTATATGTCACATCTAAACATTGAGGCTTCAGATGTTCCTCCCCACAGTCACAGAGGTCAAAATGGACACTTTCTAATTTTAGCAGTCAATAGAACTTTAGCACAAGAACCTTCTTTGTCTTATTAATAAAAACATATCTGGTAAGTACGCATGGCATTGTATTGAGTATTAAATAAAGCAAATTTCAACAGAGCAAATTCCCATAGACCAGGAATTTACTACCCAAGATAATATCCATGTGATCATAGATAGATATGGGGAAGCATATTAAAGGCACTGAAAACTTCTAAAATGAAAAGATTTATAGGGCTGTTGAGCATTGATTTTTTTCTATAATCCTCATTTTAGTGGCAACTCGACTGTGTTTTTTACTATTATCAATAGCTGCTTTTTATATTTTTCCGTAACTCCCATCTTTGACCACTCTTGGTCTCATTCCTAACTCCCCTTCGCTGAGTCCTCTTCCTCTTCCTCTCTAAGGTTGGTGCAGGCATCTAAGCTCATCTTTCTCTAATTAACATTTGACCTTCACATGTTTCCCAAAGACTTCTCATATATTTAAAAATTGAATTCTTCTCTATTCATTCATTTCCCTAGCTTTATATCAATATTACCACCACTCTTCCAGGGCTTCCAAGCTTGCAACTTCAGATTTGGTTATCCGTGTGTGCCATTTCCAATCAGTCACTAAGTCTTTTTGGTTCTTCCTTCAGATTTTCCTTCAACCCCACCCACCTATTTCATACCTGTCAATAACAAGGGGATTATAGTTCTGTTAACAGATCACAGTCTCTCGGGTCTGTATGCCTTGGAATACATGCTTAATTCAACATCATTGGGTAATAAGCAATTGAAACACAAAATAGTTGACAGTAAGAGATATTGATTATCAAGACATTGGATGAACCTCATGGACCTCAAGACCGGAAGCAAAATCCAGCTCCCAAGACTAGAGCCGAGAAAAGTGTCAGAAAGCAAGATGGCATTTCTCCTTCCCCAGGGGAGGCTTTCTTCTCTCGCTTTGCTTGGAAACCCACTCTTTGTTCATTCATTAGCATGCAGATGACTACCAGGTATCAAGACCTCCCAGCTCTACTTCCGGTCACCACTGCTATGGCGATATGCCTGGATCTTTTGGTTCAAATTCTCCAGGGAAATAATATACAGGACCAACTCACCTGTTTAACCAAGACCACACATGCGCAAGACTGCTGGAGCACTGATCAGGGATGGCTGTGTAGCAGGGACCAGAGGCCCTCCCTAAGTCTATCAGCTCAGGAAGTAGGAGAGTAAATATGGCTGCTGTTTAAAGAGCCTGTGGGTGGACATGGACTTTAAGGAGCCCAGGGGAAGACAGGGAATGCAACAATTCTTGTCGAAAGTGCTGTTTCCCAGAACACCCTTTCCCCACCCATCGACTCGGAACGCTCCTCCTACACATTCTTTGAAACTCAGAAAGCGTCATTCTTTTTATTCCACATTTCACTCATTTCGCTTAGTGCCCCCAATAAAAACAATCACACCCTGTCTGTGCCGTCCCCCTTTCTTGAGCTCGTACCCATGACTGCACAGAAATCACTAAACAGTAATTATTTATTTCCATGATTGTATCTCCTACTGGACTGACAGTCCCCTAAGTTTAGGTTTTAAACTTTACTCATTTCAGTATTCTCAACATTAAGCACAGTGTCTGGTAGTAAGTGCTCAACAAATGTTTTGTTGACTGAATTGCTTTTAATATGCTAATTGGTTAATTAATATTTATGAATGATGTCTCCCGAGTCTGCCCCTTGCTTTAGGGAATTAATTGTATGTAATTGAAAGGGCAGAAGTTGGAGTTAGAAGCAATGAATTAGAAGCATCCATAGAAATATGGATGAGTCTTTAAAAAAAATAGTCCTTCATGAAAAAAAAGGAAGGAGGATACGTAATTAATATCGCTTACATAAATTAACAATATATGCACACAAAATAATAATACTCAGTTTTCAAGAACACATGTAAAAAACAAATACACATCAAACACACTGAATTTTTTGGCTGTGAAAAGAGGCGAATGAAAACAAGGCATAGGAATTTTTTTAAAAGGATAAAAATAAATAAATAAAACTTCCAAAGGGGCCCGACACACATCAAAGATGATAATGTGTCTTGAACTGAGGAAAATAATTAATTCAACCATCTGCTTTTGACTTAAAAATAAAGAATAAAGAACAGGATATGCTTTAACATTATAAAAGTTTAGGTTTATACCCCAGCTCTTACTTGCTAGTAAATTGAGACTGGGAAAGTTACTTAAATCTCGTTGTGCCTTAGTTTGCCTGTTTATAAAATTGGGATATTATTATCGACCTAATTGGGTTGTTTTAAAATTAAACTGGAAATAATATATAGAACACACGTCACATAGGAACACAAGAAATGTTCATATAAATGGATTCCTTCCAGGCAGATCACCTGAAGTCAGGAGTCCAAGACCAGCCTGGCCAACATGGCAAAACCCTGTCTCTACCAAAAAATACAAAAATTA
Source organism: Macaca fascicularis (assembly GCF_037993035.2). Classification (NCBI taxonomy): domain Eukaryota; kingdom Metazoa; phylum Chordata; class Mammalia; order Primates; family Cercopithecidae; genus Macaca; species Macaca fascicularis. The sequence goes on along the minus strand of NC_088383.1, from coordinate 34,134,500 downwards.
GCTGGGCATGGTGGTGGGCACCTGTAATCCCAGCTACACGGGAGGCTGAAGTAGGAGAATCACTTGAACCTGGGAGGTGGAGGTTGCAGTGAGCCTAGATCGCGCCACTGCACTCCAGCCTGGGCAACAGAGTGAGACTCCATCTCAAAAATAATAATAATTAATAAAATAAATAAATGGATTCCTTCACAGACCTCTTGCCTGAATTTACCTATAGATCCTTCCAGTTCAAATATATTCACCAAATCCATCTTTCAAAGACATTGTGCCCTGCTCAAAGCCTTTCTATTATTTCCTGCTTCCTGTGTTATGTATATTCCAATTTATTGGGAATTGAGTAGAGGTGGTAGTTACGAAGTAGGAGTGTTAGAAATGATGTGTTAAATCTTGTTATCTGTGAATTTGATCCAGTGGGGGCGGAGAGATGGCACAGGACAGGGAAGGACTGCCCCATACCATAGGGTAAGACGATGGAGCTGGCTCCTAGAACACCTTTCCTGCTTCTGTAATATGAGGAGTGGCCTCAGCTGTCACCTGATTATCCACTGCTCAATGCTTAGTGATTCCAGGACTTACCAACTTCCTTTCATAAACCTTTAGCTCTAGTTATACCAATTTTGTTTTCATCTTCTCAGTAGGAGTCTTGAGATTTCCAAGTCTATGACTTTACCGAAGATATTCTACATTTGGAATCTTGTGTCTTCTTGTCTCCTATTTTAATATTATTCATTCTTCAGGGACCAGCTAAAACCTTAACTTCTGAATAAAACTTCCCTAGAGCACCCCGCGTTTTGTGTAATTTCTCCTTTCAAGATGGTCACGCTGGCTGGGCACAGTGGCTCATGCCTGTAATCCTAGCATGAGGTGGGGAGGATTGCTTGAGGACAGGAGTTGGAGACCAGTCTGAGCAACATAGCAAGATCCTGTCTTTACTAACAATGAAAAAAAAAAAAAAAAAAAAGCCGGGCATGGGCATGGTGGTGCATACCATGGTGGTGCAGCTACTCAGGAGGTTGAAGTAGGATGATCGCTTGAACCTGGGAGGTCAAGGCTGCAGTGAGTCAAGATCGCATCACTGCACTCCAGCCTGGGTAACAAAGTGAGACCCTTTCAAAAAAAAAACAAAAAACAAAAAGACGGTCATACTTATTTGTCATTATGTACCACCTTCTCATAAGATTGAGTCATCTATACAATCTGAATTCTATTCATATTGAGTGTAGAATGTTTTATCTTTATGGTATCTTTCGTTGTACCTAGACAGTGACATATATAGTAAACTCTCAAAAAATACTATTTAATGAAGAAAGTGGTTCAACAGTTTAAAATAATGTCATGTTCTGGTGAGTTAATTGAGGACAAAAATTGCAATTTATTCAATCAGTCAAAAAAGCGTGGGTAGAGGAAATAACTATCATAACTATGAGTCAGCAAATCTGTGAGTCAAATTTGTTCTTTTGAATTTTTAGTTTCCCTCTGTCTTTTTCCTCATCCATAGCGGTTTATATGTATATTACTTTGGGATAAGTCACAACCACAATATCGGCTTCAGTTTTGCCATTTGCGAAATGAAAGTGCTTGACTACAACTTTCTTCAATTGGAATTTTACATGGAAATTCAATCTATAACACACAGAAATGTAGCTGCTGCAACTGAAGTTGGGGAGGAGGTGGGATCCCCATTTCTCATCTGTGCCTCATTCTCCAGTCTCTTTGAAGCTGAGCTTGAAAACCTCAGGATGAAATAACCCCAAAGGCTCTCGGATGTCAGTTGCTGACTCTGTTCATGCAGGAAACTGAACACCCTCTTGCTTCTTTTGTACTACCTGTCCATTAGGCTGGCTTTCAGGGTGGCACAAATTACCTAGCAGGCCATTCAAAAAAGTAGGCACATCACTACCCTCCCACATTTCTATAAAGATCAAATAAAATAACATAGGTCAAAGTGTTTACCTATAATGAGTCTTACCAGAAAGGCATAATGGAATTATTCATATTCAACTGTTAATTATTATATTACTACTTTGTGACACCATTTAGAGACAGTTATCTTAGTTTTCTTGAAAGATGAGGAAACAGAGGCTCAAAGAAGTTAAATAAGTATCTCAAATCTGGCCAGTCAGAAGTAACAGAACAGAACAAATTGCAGACATTCATTTTTATTCTAAAGTCCATGATGTTTTCAAAAGACTGTGTGGCCTCAAGCTGACTTGAAAAAGACTCCCTTTGATAGAAGATGACCCTTGAGAAATACTTTTAAAATAAACTTATAGGTCCTCCATCATGCTAACCTTGACTGACATCCCTGAAGAACTTGGGGTAAATCCTGTTTGATTCTCAGAACAATCCTGAAACACAGGCGATGTTGAGGGTGACGGGATGAGAGGCTGTCCATGAGCTTGGTCTGCAATAAAAGATGACAGAGAGGAGCAAAGACCAAGCAGTGTGATTCACTGGTACTCAGGGGTTACTGCTCCTGAGGCGTGGGTAAACTCTATTCTGAGGCTATTTCTGTGGTTCCTGATCATCTTTCACTCTTGGTAATGGCTTGACACAATTCCATGCTTGGTTTCTAGGCACTCCCTTTTTAGAGATCTCAGACTAACACCTTTCATGGTACAGATAAGACCCACACACAATGCATGTCCACATATTTACTGACTACTTTCTGGTATTAAACATGTACACTTGTTTTTTGTTGTCAGCTCAGAGGCCATCAGTCATGACAGTGGGCTGATGATGCCACCTACATTACTGAGATAAAGTAACTTATCTAAGATCATGCAGACAGTGACAAATTCAGTGTCCAAACCCCAAATCCATGGCATGGCTTTTGGATGAAGCATGAAGAACTGGCCTGCATGTTACTATATTGCCATCTGATCCCATTAGTGGCATATGGGTTGTGCAAAATTCAGTATTTTCTTCCCCAGGAAGCTATTTGATTCTCATATAACCAACACTGAAAACATTATGTTTCATGTCCTCACAATATGTACTGTGATGGAAATGGAGCATGAGAGCTTGTTCTGTTTTAAGAAATTTCTCCATGAGGGGTGGAAGGAAGCAGGAATTACCTTTTCCAGGTTGAGCGTCCCAAATCTGAAAATCTGAAATTCACAATGTTTCTAAATTCAAAACGTTTTGAGCATAGACATGCTACGCAAAGGAAATGCTCATTGGAGCATTTTTTATTTCAAATTTTCAAATTTGGGGTGCTACATATATCCAAATATTCCAAAATCCCTAAAAATCCAAGACTGAAACACTTCTGGTTCCAAGAATTTTGGATAAGGGATACTCAACCTGTATTCATCTTTTTGACCCTTCTGTTTCTTTTCTTTTGCAAGTTATTTTTAAACAATCATGCCCAAGAAATTAGTTTTGTTTTTTTTTTTTTCTTCTCTCCTCTGTGTCCATAGCTCCCTGTGGAATCCTAAGTACATCTATTCAAAGAGAAGAACCCCAGAGACTTAGCAAGGGCTGACTTTGGAGAAGGACTTCAAAACATGCCTTCTCATAGGTGCCCAGAGATTCATTAACCTCGCTTCCGAAAACTGCTGGGACTAGAATTTAAACCCAGAGCAGAGAGTCCAAAACCTTTGCTTACAACTTCTGGTCTGCTTCCAGTAAATCTGGGTCTTCCATCTAAGATTTCATTCTTGGCCTCAACACTTCACAGAAAGATACGTTTTAATATAATTCACAAAAACTGGCTACATTTGATAAGTTATTAATAAACATTAAATAAACTACAACAAAATTTGAACCCAATATCATTAGGTGATTTCCATTTAGAATTTCTATTAATTACTCTGATTTAGTCTAAAACGAATACAAAATATGATTGCAATTCAACACATTTTAAATCTTGCATTTTAATTTCATGGGATAAACAGGAAATGAAGAAGGGAAGAAAATTATTACAATTCGAAATCTACAAAACTGTTCAGCCCTCGTTTGTTTTATTTGAAAAAAAAAAAGAAAAAAAAACCCTTGGTTTTCAATTTATTCAAATCAGTGTAGGCACTGCAAATAAAATTTTAGAATGTAGACAGAAGGTCTGTGAAGCATAAATTATAGGTGTTTCCCCAACTGGTTTGTGTGATGGATTTGCTAGATCATAAAAGTTTAATTCACTAAAACTTGGTTCTTCTGAAAAATAAACTAACTGGACTTGAAAAATCACATTCGTTCCTTTAAGGAATTTATATCGCTGTCCGCAACCCTTGGCAACATGGAAGACAGACAGAGAGAGAGAGAGAGAGAGAACAATTTCTGACATTAACAGGTTCATAGCCTAGAAAGTTGGTTGCAATTACTTGAAGAAAAGGAAGAAAAGTACAGAAACATACATTCACTATGCTGGAAATCTCAGGAAATCTTTTTTTGTAACATGGATTACATGTTGAATTCCCTTGCCCCATTTTGGTTGTATGTAGCTTGCTTACCAAAAAAAAAAAAAAAAAAAAAAAAGAAAAGAAAAGAAAAATGTGTCCAGTGTTTAAGCATCAGTGAAAATACAATGATGAATAACCCATAATCCTTGTCCTCAAGGAATTGCTGATCTTATAATCACTAATAACTAGGTGGTTTTTAATAAGAAGGGAAGTCTCCTGTCCCCACAAATCAAGAATGGGTAGCTTTGAATAAAATAATTACAGAGACAAAAGAACAAAATAGCTAAGTTGGATTTTGTAGAAAGGGGATTATGTTAAGATTGACAACTGACTTTTCCATGACAAGCTCAACATAGAAGACAAACAGACTTCAGGGAGCCAATTTGAATTCCTGGGCCAAAAACTGGCCGTGGTTTAGGAAGATAATGCAGACCCAAAGAAATCTGTGAGAATGGCCTCTCTATCTACACGAAGCTGGATACTTATCTACACTGGGTACTTACATGTTTTTTTTTTTTTCTTTTTGTTTTTTAATTTATTTTTATTTTTATTTTTGAGATGGAGCCTTACTCTATCAGCCAGGCTGGAGTGTAGTGGTACCATCTTGGCTCAATGCAATGTTTGCTTGTCAGGTTAAAGTGATTCTCCTGGCTCAGCCTACCAAGTAGCTGCAACTACAGGCATGCACCACCACGCCCAGCTACTTTTTGTATTTTTAGTAGACATAGAGTTTCACCATGTAGGACAGGCTGGTCTTGAACTCCTAACCTCAAGTGATCTGCCCGTCTCAGCCTCCCAAGGTGCTGTGAGTCACTGTACCCAGCCTGTTAAAGAGGAATTGGGATCGCCATCTCCCTATAGTAAGTAGTGACCCCTGACCCAGAAAAGAGTTTCAAAGGTGGAAGACTGAATGTCAGAAGCAGAAACTGCAGGATACACACCCTGCACGCCCCCTCCCACCTCCCACTTCAAGTCCCATGACCCTCGCCCTACCTCTCAGCACCAAAAGCAGCAAAGCTAGGCCACCAGAAGGGCTACATCATCAGCAGCAGTAATTTAGACCCTTAGCAACAACCAGTTTAGACCTTAATGACTGTCATTCTGCACTTTTTCACTCTGCAGAATATAGATAAAATAACAAGCACATCAGAAATGAGGTAAGTGAGAAATTGAAATTGTAAACTTGGACTTGAAGCCTGTACTTTAGTGCAACTTTTAAACTTCAGTTTTAGAGATTGTCTGTTCATAATATGAAACTAAGACCCAAGAAAACCTTTTAAAAATCTGGATCAGCCTGAAATCCCAGCACTTTGGGAGGCTGAGGTGGGCAGATCATGAGGTCAGGAGATCGAGACCATCCTGGCCAACATGGTGAAATCTCGTGTCAACTGAAAATGCAAAAATTAACCAGGCATGGTGGTGTGTGCCTGTAATCCCAGTTACTCAGGAGGCTGAGGCAGAATTGCTTGAACACAGGAGAGAGTGGTTGTAGCGAGCTGAGATCATGCCATTGCACTCCAGCCTGAGCAACAGAGCAAGACTCATCTCAAAAAAAAAAAAAAAAATCTGGATCAAAAACTTTTTGTGTGTTCAGTGTAATTGGCAGATTTGAAACATAATCTATGACAGTACCCACCTGAAAACCCTTGAATTACTTGAAAAAAGAATCTCACAGAACCATGGAAACTCAAGTTGGAGAGAACTTGGAGAGTAATCTCCAAAACCAAGGAATAGATTTTCCGGGGAATTATCTCCTTGGAAGTATCCAGGTTATTGGTGATTCTGTACCGAAAGCTACTAAGGTTTGAATGTTTGTCTCCTCCAAAACTCGTGTTGAAACTTAATCCCCAATGTGTCAGTATTGAGAGGTGGGGCCTTCAAGAGGTGATTGGATCATGAGGGCTCTTTCCTTTTGAATGGATTAATCCATTCATGGATTCATGGTTATCACGGGAGGGAAACTGGTGGCTTTACAGGAAGAGGAAGAGAGACCTGAGCTAGCCCATCAACACGCTTAGCCCCCTTGCCATGTGATACCTTGAGTTGACGTGGGCCTCTGCAGAGAGTCCCTACCATGAAGAAGGTTCTCACCACATGCAGCTCCTCGACCTTGGACTCTCAGCCTCCATAATTGTAAGAAATACTTTCTTTTTCTTGTATATTACCGAGTTTCAGGTATTCTGTTATAAGCTACAGAAAATGGGCTAACACAGAAGCTAAGGACTGCTTATCCTTCAATACTCCTCCCACATCATCCTTGACAATGTCTGTCTATGTAAGAAGCTATGCTACTCACATTTCTGAAACTGATTGGTAAATAATACTATATGCTTGCCTCCAAAAACAGGACAAAGTAATTTTAACAATTACAACAAAATAATTTGAACTAGGAAACACATAAGGGAATCTTGCCATTCAAAGCAGTAAAACGAGGCCAAGTATGGTGGCTTATGCCTGTAATTCCAGCACTTTGGGAGGCTGAGGCGTGTGGATTACCTGAGGTCAGGAGTTTGAGACCAGCCTGGACAATATGACAAAACTCCATCTCTACTAGAAATACAAAAATTAGCCGGGCATGGTGACAGGTGTCTATAATCCCAGCTACTTGAGAGGCTGAGGCAAGAGAACCGCTTGAACCCTTGAACCCGTAGGGGGCAGAGGTTCCAGTAAGCCGAGATCGTGCCACTTCATTCCAGGCTGGGCAAAAAAGTGAAACTCTGTCTCGATAAATAAATAAATAAATAAATAAATAAAGTCAGCAGTAAAAAGAGTGAGGGAAAGGAAGACTTCTCATTCCCTCACCTTTTTTCTCAAAATCTCGAACTTCTAGAATGACCTTGTTCATTTTTTTATTTTTCAAAGTCCTTTTCCCTTGAAGCCCTCATCTCCTTAGATAAAGCCAAACATGGAATTATTTTTAAGTCATAACTTTTAAAGAGAAATAAAAGTTGAAGGGTAGTATACACAAAAATCAATCCTGCATTTTTTAAATTATAAACCTGAGGCATAAGCAACTTAATGACTTGCTGAAGGTCGTATAGTGAATATATAAAAATACCAGGGCCCCAACTTCTAGGAAGATTAGAGTCAGATAAGCATTGACTCTAGGGACAAAATAATAATGGGGTAATGCTTACAAAGCCCTTACTTAGCTACAAACCTAGAATATAGTAAACACCTAATAAAGGTCATCATAATAGGTTTCTGTCTTCAACAATCTCTGGGTGATAAATATGATGAAGGAAATAGGTGGGGGAGGACGTGCTGAGTAATAGAGAACTGCCAATTTTATACAAGGGGAATCTTATTTAAATTCATAGTAACCATACCTCCTGCCCCCTGGACATAGCCTCCTTTTAGCCTGGCTCTTTGATTTAAGATAATTTTCAACCTATTTCTTTTGTCTTCTCTACCTCTCTGAACACTAAACTTTGAGTGTCCATTCACATTAAAAATACCAGCCTGATACACATCAATTTGAATTGGAAAAGAAAGAAAGCTTAAAAACAACAACCAAAAATACCAGCGGTGTACTCAATAAAGTGGGAAATGAATGACAGGACTACAAAAATTTACTTCAACTGACTTCAGAGAATGCAACTTAATTTTTGTCAAATGCAAAAGGCATGAATATTTTCAAGCTTCAACAATTCCTAAATATTCAAAATGCCTAAACTTTGTTGAAGAGTCATTCAACAAATGCTCACAGATCTTTCATTTGTCTAGGTAGTCCTCTTGAATGGTAAAATCTATCCAAACCAGCTATGGTCCTGCTATGATTTGGATATGGTTTGTATGACTCAGCCAAGTCTCACATTGAAATATGATCCCCAGTGTTGGAGGTAGGGCCTGGTGGGAGGTGTTTGGACCCTGGGGCAGATCTATTCATGGCCAAGGCTAAGGGGTGCCAGCATGTGCAGATCATATGGGCAACAGAGGAAACAAGAGAGAGGAGGGAGGTGCCCTGCTCTTTTTAACAACCAGTTCACATGCTGGTTCCCCTTCCCCTTCCGCCGTGAGTGGAAGCGGCCTGGAACCCTTACCAGATGCACATGCTGACTGCATGCTTCTTATACAGCTTGTAGAACACTTAGCAAAATAAACCTCTATTCTTTATAAATTATGCATCCTTAGGTATTCCTTTATAACAAAACGACTAAGATGGGTGCCTGCAACTATATTTTCAAAGAAGCAACTCCTCCAAACCTACAATGGTTTGACTGTGTTCCCACCCAGATCTCATTTTGAATTGTAGCTCCCATAATTCCCAAGTGTCATGAGTGGGACCAGGTGGAGGTAACTGAATCATGAGGACGGTTTCCCCCATGCTGTTTTCATGATAATGAGCAAGTTTCAAAAGATCTGATGGTTTTATAAGCATCTGGCATTTCTCCTGCTGGCACTCATTTTCTCTCTGTTGCCGCCCTGTGAAGGGGGGGTGCTTTCACCATAATTGTAAGTTCCCTGAGGCTCTCCAGCTATGTGGAACTGTGAGTCAATTAAACTCTTTTCTTTATAAATTACCCAGTCTCAGGTATTTCTTCAAAACAGGGCGATAACGGACTAATACAAAACCCTCCTGCCAGTGCCTCATTTCTCTATCTTATTCTCTTGAGTGTGTATCAAATGCAATCCTCCCCACTAAAAATAATTAGAGTCAGAGTATCTAAATAACTTTCTCAGAAATCTTAAAGCATTTGGCATTTTTTAACTACCTAATTTCACCTTTTGGATGAAACTAATAAAGTGCAGCACCTCCCCCTACCTCTCTCTCTCTCTCTCTCTTGCTCCAGCTTCTGCCATGTGAACTGCCTGCTGCCACTTCGCCTTCTGCCATGAATAAAAGCTTCTTGAGGCCTCCCCAGAAGCAGATGCTGGCACCATGCTTCCTGTACAGCCTGCAGAACCATGAGTCAATTAAGCTTCTTTTCTTATAAATTACCCAGTCCCATTATTCCTTTATAGCAATGCAAAACTGGCCTAATAAAAGTCTTTTTTTTTTTTTTTTTTTGAGACAGAGTCTCACTCTGTTGCCCAGGCTGGAGTGCAATGGCGTTATCTCAGTTCACTGCAAGCTCCGCCTCCCAGGTTCACGCCATTCTCCTGCCTCAGCCTCCCGTGTAGCTGGGACTACAGGTGCCTGCCACCACGCCCAGCTAATTTTTTGTATTTTTAGTAGAGACGGGGTTTCACCGTGTTAGCCAGGGTCGTCTCCATCTCCTGACATTTTGATCCACCTGCCTCAGACTCCCAAAGTGCTGGGATTACAGAAAGTCTTTTTTAAAAATAAATTCCTTCATTTTCCCAGATCCCAATTTCTTTGTCTATAAAATGATGGGATTATGTCAGTTGCCTGGATTTTCAGCTTTAGAATTTTGTGAGGCAATGTCGTTGATTTCATTTTCTAAATATGTCCTCTGTCTTCTACGTTGTGTTCCACCCTGACCCAGCCAATGCGATCTCTCTCATAACAGAAACACCACTCACCAAGGTGGTCAGACAGTAACCTAGAAGGCATCCTTCATGCCTTTCTCTCATAACCCACATGCAATCCATTTTAAGTACCATGAGCCCTGATTTCAAAACATATGCTGAGTTTGTCTCTTTCTCACCATCTGCGCTGTTATAATTGCATTCCAAACCACCTCACTCTCTCTTTTCTCCTAACTTCTTTTCCTGCTTCCACTTTTGCTCTTATAAGGTTTATTCTCTACACAGAAGCCAGAGAGATCCTTTTAAAACATAAATCAAATTCTGCCCTGTTCTACAACAGAGCCATGTGCAGGTTTCCTTCCATCTTAGAACACCTTGCGAAGTTCTTACCGTGGTCTGCAAGATCCTACAAGGTTCCGCCACTATGATGACGTTCTTCCTTGGCTTACTGCCCTCCAGCCACACTGGCCCCCTGTTGTTCCCACTCAGGGCATTTGTACTTGCTAACCCTCTGGCTGGAACACTCTCTTGGTACCGCCACTTGTCCCCCCTACCCGACTTCACAGGTCTCTGTTTCAATGTTCTCTCCTCAAAGAGAGTCATCCTGACCTCCTCATCTAAAATAACTGCCCCATCACTCTCCATTGATTCCCTCATCCTTTAGTTTTCTTCCTGCCTCTTATTACCAATGTGTTAGATTGTTTCTCTACTGGTCCATAATGAATCATGCATTCTCATATCCATGCCCCTAGCTTTGTGCCTTTCTCTGGCCTGTGGGGCGTTAGGAAACATGACACACACAGAAACTTAATGAGCACTTGCTCTTTGGTACTTGCTCCCACGGAACCCTAAGACCACCCAGAGACAAAACATCATGTGGTCAGAGGGGCTTGGCCACCCAGTGCGCCCAGCCAAGCCCAGCCACCAGCTGACCTTCCAGTTCAAAGGAGCCACAAGTGTGAGTTCAGGTGAGGGCAGCAGATGACCCACTCTCTTGCCCACAAAATAGTAGGAAATCATGAACGATTGTTACTTTAACATACTTAGTTTGAGGGGTTTTTTCAACAAACTAAAATATAACCAATGCAGCTCTTGTAGCTTATTATGTTTTCTTATTGTTATATTATTATTATTATTATTATTCCATTGGAGTGTAAACTCCATGAGTAAAGGGGCTTGGTTTGTCATTATCGTTAATTCCACCACATAGAGCAACTCATTGAGTATATATTCAATGGTGTTGAGGATACTCTTAATAAATATGTATCAACTGAATGACTGTATGAATGAATGAATGAGCAATTTCATAGTTCACAGACAAATATCCTGCTTAGCCAAAGCAAACTTTCTCAGGACCATTCTGTATTTTTAAGTTATAAGAAGAGGCATAAAGGTAGCAGTTCAGGTTGTTTCTCATAATTAACCCTGTTTGAAAATGGAAGCTTTCTTCCCCAAATCACTTGGAACCTGGAATTTAAATCTCCCAACCTCAGTCCTGATGTTTGCACTACACTCTGCTGTCTGTCAGTGACTCCTGTAGAAGTCACTTCAAAGTGTGTGGCTGCCAATATCCGATTAACACCGAAGTGCAATAAGCACTTTGCTGGAAAACTTTTCACCATGCACCCTAAGTGATGGAGAAGTACCAGAGAGGATAGGAAAGGTATCTGACAAGATGAACCTAACCTGAACAAGTGCAGGGCAATTTGAAATGTCTTACAATGTTTCTGTTCCTTTACCCAGTAGGTGCCCATGGCCCAAAGCACTACGGTGCCTACCCTGTGTTTCTGGTAAATCTGAATCCCTGTGAGCTTGTGATGCATGAGCTGAATGTTTGACTGACTACTTTATTGATTTTTAAATGTACCCATTCCTGAGCCTTCAGACCCATGTACAAAGAACAGTATACCTTTTAAGTAACAGTTATTTTCTGGAGGGTATAATTATAGTTATAAACCTGCCATTCCTCCCACCATGTCAGAAAAAATGTCTCCCTGCTCACGAGCAGCCTCTGGCTCTGATGAATGAAGAAGGACCTGTACATGAGAAAGCTCAATAAATTCTATGGGTGACAGAGGAATGCAGAGCAAGAGGCCAGATCTAACATCCTGTCCCCTGCACAGTACACTGGCCCTGCTTCTTCCCAGTTAGACCAAGACTGGGAAACCAAATTGACAAATGAGGCACCAAAAAATAGAACCTTAAATGGAGTCACAAAGCCAATTGAATACAAGCAGACGGTAGACTACAGAGATCAAGTTGTCTAGGGCCATTAGCCTTAGGGACAGCCTGGTGTCACAAAAAGCAGACAGACCTAGGAATTGGGTGCTGGCCTGCTTGGGACTGTGTCCCACTGGTTTCATAGCCTGGAGTCTATTCAGCTGTCTGGAATGCAGTGTTTTTATCTGCAAAATGAGAAAACTGTGCTAGATGAGCTCTAAGGCCCTTTTAGGCTTACAATGTTATGGACCTAAATCAGCACTATCAAAAACATGCTGTTTTTACCGTCTCAAGAGGTGAACCATGAAATCAATATTTTTAGCAATTGCTAAGCACAAATTAATAACCCTACGAAGTGAATTGTTTTTATAAAACTGCCTCCTTGATGTTGCATTATATTTGTCTCTAAAGCAAACAACATGAATTGATTTATTTGCACGTATGTGTTGAATGCTACTGTTACAGAAAGAGCAAGTTCATATGCCCGCTGTGCATTAAGAGACCAATACAATGAGACAGCAGGACTTGCAGGAGAGAAAGAGTTCAATGATCACAAGGCAGCAGAGTGAGGAGATGGGAGGAGCCCCTTCAAATCCATCTCCCCTAGGAATTCTGGGCTGGAGTTTTTAAGGGAGACATGGAGGGTGAGGGGCTAGAAAATTGGGGTTATTGATTTTTCAGGGTAAGGGGGATGTGGAAACTGTATTATTTGGTGTGTCACCTCCTGTGGGGTTCTTCAGACCAGCTGAGTCAGTAGTAGTTTTATTGGTGTGCAGGACCTGAGAGAATATCTCAAAGGGAAAAAAATATTTTGTAATGTTCAAGTTATCTGTAGATCAGTTAAGGGGAACTTTTATCTTGTAACAGGTTCTACATGATTCTGAGGCAACAGGCAGCAAACCACTATGAGGAAGCAGGCTGACCTCATGACTGATGCAGAGTGTGCCGCAAGCTTGGCTTATTTTCATTTATCCCCTTTCCTTCTCCCCTGAATAACTCTACAGTTTATATACACTTTATAGTTTTAATCACGGAAGAAGGAAGGGGGATGGTTTCACTACTGTATGTTGGATTGTCTACCACAAAGCACAAGATAGATGAGGACTCTGCCTCCAATACCCCATGGAAGGCTGTGGACATGTTTTAAAGGATCTTCCATTCCAAGCCAAGGAGTTTGGATCTGAATCTACAGGGAATGAGTTCCTGAAGACTTTAAAGTAAGGAGTTACCAGTCAATGTGGTTCAGAGTGGGATTATTCTGGCAGCAGAGCTTCTGAAAAGGGAAGGAGCAGATGTTAGGGAGGCCAACAAGAAGGCTGCTCTCATAGTGTGAGTAAAAAATGATGGGGCCTCTCTGCTTCTGCTACTGAAGTCTAACTGTTGTAACAAATAGACCCAACCATGTCACAGCTCAACTCAAGAGGCATTGCTCTGGGCAGTCACTCAGGACTGTGGGTAGCTGCCCTCTGGCATGTTCACTCAGAGACCCAGGCTCTGCTATGTGCAGCTCCACCTCCCACAGGGCCTTGTAACTAGTAGCATTCAGCGAGCAGAAGATGAAATGGCAGGAAGAACGTGAATGGCAGTTTCCTAGGGGCCAAACCTGCAAGAGGCATGTGCCCTTTTATTTATCTTTCCATTGGCATGGCCAGGTAGATACCACGGAGCCTTAGAAAACCATGCTCTCTCTCAAGTGCCCAGGACAACAAGGAGAACGGATTGTGGATAACTTTTGGAAGTTTCTTCTATAAGACATGAACAAAGAGAAACTGGCTGGAAGGGTGAAGATGTGGGGATGAAATGAGGAGATCCTTTCTGCAGTATGATCACGGGATATGGTCACAATTTGGAAGGAAGCTAGAAAATGAAAGGGAGAGGCTTGATGACGACCCAGAATTTTCTAGCTTGGAAAACTGAAATGAAAAATATTGCAAATAAGATGTAATCTCTTTTGGAGGGCAATATGGTGTTATCCATCAAAATTTCGGATGGAGTATACCTTTCACACAAACATTCTACTTTAAGAACTTATCCTACGGAAAAATTAACACAATCTATATGCAAAGACATTCACTGAAGTATTACTTGAATTAGCCAAAAAAAGGAAAATTATGTAAATGTCCACAAAGAGGATGAGTTAAAATAAATTATAGGCATATAAGTATGCAACTATTAAAAATAGCAAGATTAATCTATATGTATTGATATAAAAAGATGTCTGAATTGCACTGTCACATTTAAGAAGCAAGTTGAAGAATGATATATACAACTGTGTTTTGGGATAAAAATATATGTATGTATATTCATTGAAGAAAAACTCTAAAAGAGTATACCAAAACCATTAGTGTTTATTTTGAGAGTGGTATATTGTTTAAATGTATTTTTTCTACAGACTGCCTGTTTTCACTTGCATAATAAAAAACAAATATAATTTTGGTTTTCAAAGTTATTATTATCATTGTATAGATTAGATAAAGCCATGCATGCATAGCCTTAAAGGAAGGAGCAGGAGGTGAGTTCCGGGAATGTATGTGTGCACGTGTGGATATGTGTGCTGTTGTTTTTGTTGTTGCTCCAAAGCACTTTGTAACATCAACGGTTTTCTTATTTTAGAAAAGAGAAAACAGAGGATCAAAGAAACTAATGGCTTGAAGATCACACACATCTGAAGGATCTTTATTTAGCCTTCATGTAAAAGATTGTCAAGCCCTTCTCTGCCAGGGCTCTACTCTACACAGACCTCCAGCAGGCAGACATGAGTGGTGGCCTGATGGGCCCACAAGAGTGAGCGGAGAGAGCAGGGAAACAAAGGCAATGAGCAAAATAACATGGGACATGCCTTTTATTGGAAGAACAAGTGAAATGTCGACTAAAATAACCTGTTTGTCTACTTTCGCCTTGCCCAATTCCTCTTATTTCTCTGTGCTCTTCTTACTCCTTCCTTCTTTTTGGATTCTGCCATTTTTTTCTTTTCTTCCTCTCCCTACTAAAAAGAAAAGAAAAAAAACTGAGATGAGGAGACAGGGGAGGAAGAAAGGAGATACAAACCTTTCCATTGCTTTCTGTATTGTCCAAATGTAGCCATAGGGTTTTTTGTTTGTTTGTGTTGTATATGTTTTTATTTTAGTTTGTAATTGTAGGCGCTTGAAAGACACAGGCAGTGCAATTTGGGGTATTTGGTATTCTGCCTTCTACAGGGAAACAGTCATATCCATAAACCTCTATTATTAACCTCTTGATCATAGGTACCATTGAAGAAATAAGTGGCAGTTGTTGATTTGTTAAAATTATACATTGATCTTAGCAATTAAGTTCTGTGTGTCTACCCTTTCTTAATCGATCTAGTCATCTTTATCAAATGAGTTCCATGAAACAAATAACAAAGGCATACATTTAGTTTTAAATTATTTGTGTTGTTTTTGATGAATCATAAATGAATGTACAGTAAAGATTATAAAAGAGATTGTATCTGTAAGGTATTTCATAGTGAACCTAAACATCACACATACTTGTATGAGTTCACAGAAGCCTATTTCCACATAATGAGACACTCCATAATCTACATTTGAAATCTGATCGTTAGCTTTACAGTCACTACATACAGAGAGACAGATAGAGAGAGATAGAGAGAGAGAGAGGGAGACAGAGAGAGAGAGAGGGAGAGAGAGAGAGAGAGAGAGAGACAGAGAGAGAGAGAAACGTGGCTTGGCAAATATCACTAACAGCCAGTACTGTTGCAACTTCATCCCTATTGCTTTACTTATAAAAATGATAAGCAAAAGAGGGGTTCTTGCATTTAATGTAACAATGGGATTGTTATTGTACAGACAATCCTAAAATGCAGATGGCGATATCTAAGTAAAGTTAGTAACAATTACTGAAAATAGTTTGTTATATTCTTTTTTAATAAATGAAAATAATAAGCTTCACCATGTAGATTTGCTTTGAATATAAGAATTCAGACAACTCCAAAGTTATTGCAGTGTATTCAGATGACAATAAAAGGTGTAATATTTTTATTCATAATAAAAATTCACATAATATGCTTTTCAAAAAATATGATTGTGTGTGAATGTCTTAAATGGTTATCATTTCTAGAAATCTTCTTCAGCTTTCTCTGCTCTCAAGAAAATCAAATAAATTAGATGAGACTGAGCATTAATTGGTTGCCAAGATTCATTTTTGTAAAAATCATTTTGGAGTTGTAGATGTTCATAAAAAGGCTAATTGCAAAGTGGTTTAAATTATTTTTATTATGATTTAATTGTTCAAAACAATTTTCCCTTAGGATTATTTTTTCCAAGTCATTTATTTCACTTTATCAAATGACATTTTAAGAACTTCTATAATCAGCATACGTTGTCAAGACAAAATAGAAAATATGCAGATACACCGGCACTGTCAGCTTTCTTTTCTTCTTTCTTCTCTCTTCTCTCTCTCTTTCTCTCTGAAAGCCATGTATCTTCTTATTAAAATAATTCAAACAAGAAAGACAAGTATAAGTAAAAATCAAAAAGCCCTGCCTTAATTTAATCAGCCTAATTTAGCTTTTGTGAAAAGTGAAAATATTTTAAAATAGTATAGCCAATATTTGATATGAAAAAGAATATGAAAACATTCAGACAGATATTGTTCATAATATTCTATTAGTCCATTCTCACACCACTGTAAAGAAATACCTGAGACGGGGTAATTTATAAAGAAAAGAGGTTTAATTGGCTCATGGTTCTACAGGCTGTGCAAGAAGCATAGCGGCTTCTGCTTTTGGGGAGGCCTCAGGAAACTTACACTCATGGTGGATGGTGAAGGGGAAGCAGGCACGTCTTGTGTCAGTGGAGCAGGAAGCCTAGAGAAAAGAGAAATGCTACACACTTTTAAACAACCAGGTCTCATGAAAACTCACTCACTATCATGAGAAGAGCACTGAGGGGATGGTGCTGACCCACTCATAATTAACCAGCCCCATGATCCAATCACCTCCCACTAGGCCCCACCTCCAAAATTGGGGATTACAGTTCAACATGAGATTTGGTAGAGACACAGATCCAAACCATATCAAATATTAATACATCATCTAGAATATATAATGAATACATAATACGATATATATATATATCTATCTTTGTTTCTTTTTCACAAATCTGAATTTTCAATTAAGTGTTGCGTTTTGTATTTAAAGTTTTTTGTATGGGGATCTTTGAAAACCCTAAAAGTTGTTTCTTTCCAGGAATACAGTCTTGCACATTTTCCTTTCTGTGTGCCAACCAACACCAAAGTGTGTCAGTCATCAAAATACATACAGATAAAAAATACTACCTAGTATATTCGCATTTGCCTAATGTGAAAGTTATATTATTTGACATCTGAGTCCCCAAGATAGAGAGGAAGTTGGAGACTGACAGTCTAACTGATAGTCCCCTTTCTACTCATACATTGAGCAAGTCTCCATGGAGTCGATATGAAGATTTGGACTGTCTGCCCTTCCAGTCTTGTGACGACCCCAAGAAAAGTAATAAAGGTGGAAAACAGAATGGGATTCATCTACAAATGATCAAACAAACACAACACTCTCTAATGGCTAAAAACTGAGTGTATTTAATATATAACTTACTCTCAATAATAATATCAGTCTCATCTCTATGTACTCATCTATATGATGGTACTTGGAGACGGGGCATTTGGGAGGTAATTAGATCACAGGGTGGAAGCTTCATGATGGGATTAGTGACCCTATAAGAAGAGATAAGAAAGAGCTTGCTTTCTCTCTCTTCTCCCTCTACCAGGTAAAGTATACAATGAGAAGATGGCAGCCTGCAAACCAGGAAAAGGGCCTTCAACAAGACCCAACCATGCTGCCACTCTGGTCTCACAGTTCCAGCCTCCAGAACTGTGAAAAATCAGTATTTGTTGTTTAAGCTACCCATCCTATGGAATTTATTATATCAACACAAGCTAACTAAGACACATGCATTAATATGTGGCCATGGGGGGAATATGAAAAAAAAACAAAAAGTGGAAACATACACAGATTAAACAGTTTTGTTATGGATTGAGTTGTGTACCCTTCAAATTCACATGTTGATGCGCTAACCCATGATGTGACTTTATTTGGAGACAGGGCCTTTAGGGAGATAATTAAGGTTAAATGATGCCAGGCCCAGTGGCTCACACCTGTTACCCCAGCACTTTGGGAGGCCAAGGCAAGCGGATCACCTAAGGTCAGGAGGTCAAGACCAGCCTGAACAACATGATGAAACACCATCTCTACTAAAAATACAAAAATTAGCCAGGCATGGTGATGCATACCCATAATCCCAGCTACTAGGGAAGCTGAGGCAGCAGAATTGCTTGAACCTGGAAGGTGGAGGTTGCAGTGAGCCAAGGTCACACCATTGCACTCCAGCCTGGGTGAGAGAGTGAGACTCCGACTCAGAAAAAAAAAAAAAAAGGTTAAATGAGGTCTTACGGGGGGTCCCTAATCCAATAGGGCTCATATCCTTATAAGAAGAGGAAAGGACATTGGCTCTCTCTCTCATCTGCATTGTGAGGCCATGTGAGGGCTCAGCAAGAAGGCTTCAGTCTACAAGACAGGAAGCGAGAGCTTACTAGACACCAACCCTAAAGGCACCTTAATCCTTCTAGTCCTCAGAATGGAGAGAAAATAAACGTATGTTATTCCAGCCAGCCAGCCTATGATATTTTGTTACGGTTGCCTGAGCAGACTAATACGGGTTTAAAATGTGTGTTCATCCATTTGCTAATGAAAGGTGAATGGAAAAGGAAAGATGGAAGACACAGGAGAGGTGCAATAACTGGTGGAGCAAGGTACCAGAGGAGACTCGAGGTGATGGCATCCAGAACACAGGCAACTTTTGTTGAAGAGAGCAGTTGTTCCAGAATCTTCTAGATAGGGACTTTGAGAACTTCATGAGCATTCTGACTTCTGGCATGTACAGTATTTTAAAAAACGTTTCAAAGTTGTACCTGTTCCCCTTTAGCTTGGAGGAAATGATCCCTCTTCTAAAACTAAGCCTTCGCCTACGCTTAGGGTTTCAAAACTTCCCACAACCTGGAGATCTCTTGAGCTGGTTTCTTCCGCACCTTTCTGCAGTACCTCTCCTTGACCTCTACCTCCTGATATGGTTTGGCTGTGTCCCCACCCAAATCTCATCTTGAGTTGTAGCTCCGTAATTCCCACATGCTGTGGGAGGGACCTGGTAGAAGATAATTGAATCACAGGGCCAGATCTTTCCCATGCAGTTCTCGTGATAGTGTGAATAAGTCTCAAGAGATCTGATGGTTTTATAAGGGGAGTTCCCCTGCACAAGCTCTCTTCTCTTGTCTGCCACCATATGAGGCATGTCTTTCAATTTCTGCCACAATTGTGAGGCCTCCCCAGCCATAAACCTCTTTTTCCTTATAAATTACCCAGTCTCAGGTATGTCTTTATCAGCAGCATGAAAACAGACTCATACAATCCCCCACTACCCAGATCCAAGCACCCAGTGCACTAGTCCAGCATTTTCCTCTCTCTATGACTCATGAACCCTTTTCATAATAATTTGCCAACAATTTCCTTTAAAATTTTTCATGGTATGAAACAAAGTAATTTTAAGTTGAAAAAGGTTTAAAATTTTTTTTAGATTAGTGTATTATTAAAGACCATATTACAAAATTCTTTTAATAAAAATTTCTATAATATCTATTCCATGTATTAAAAATCATAGCTTTTCTCCATTTATTATATGACATATACTGTTTGATTTACTTTAATTATGTAAGAAAAAAGGATGGTTGAGTAATAAATTTCAAAATGACACTGTATGTGATGTGGAGACTAATGTATATTAAAAATGTAGATTAAAATTTAATTACATGTTACATCATCAAGATTTGACTGCTTTAGTAATTTTTAGGCTATTTGCAAGCACTTTCCAAATAACACATTTTTATTAGATGAAAGCCAAACTAGATATGATTATTACTATATTTTTTCTCTTTTTTCTGTTTATTTTTTAAGCAATTGAGACATCTTGGTAAGCTTTATAAGAATTTTGCTATCTGACTTGTGGATCTGACTTGTGAAAATTATCTTGAGCTAAATTTGCAGAAATATTACTATCATTTGCTTCTCAATAACTTATATTCGAACACTAGTTTTCCTTACATTGTGTTTTTAAAAATTCCCCCTTTACAGCCCCAATATGTAACTGAAAAAAATATCAATTAAAAACTGCGGGAGTCTGAGACCAGCTTGGCTAACATGGCGAGATCCCACCTCTACAAAAAAAGGAAAAAAAGTTAGCCAGGCATGGTGGCTGTCACCTGTAGTCCCAGCTATTCAGAAAGCTGTGGGAGGATTACTTGAGCCCAGGGACCCATGGCTGCAGTGAGCCATGATCATGCCACTGCACTCCAACCTGAGTGACAGAGTGAAACCCTGTCTCAAAAAACCAAACCAAACCACAACAACAATGATGAAAAACCAACAACAACTAAAAGCCAGCAAAATTCTATGAAGGTTGAAACCAGTGGTGTCCACCAAGTCACAACAGCACTGACTCTGATCCCACACATGATTGTCCTTGCCTGTTGGGTGAGGGGCAGTGGTGAGAGGTTGACTCTTGACTTACTCTGTCATTGCCACCACATGAATCCCTCTGCAACTCTCTGGGGATTTGTGGATCTCCAGTGAGAACACAGTGCCCTAGCCCAGTGGAGAACACAGTGCCCTAGCCCAGTGGAGAACACAGTGCCCTAGCCCAGTGGTTCTCAAACTTGGGGGAGCAACAGAACCAACCAGAGAGTTGTTAAAACACAGATTACTAGGATCGAATGATTCAGTAAATCTGGTCGGGCGTCCAACAATTTGCATCTCTCACAATCATCAGGCCAGATGCTGATGCTGTTGGACCCATGACCACGCTTTGAGAACCACTGCTCCACCATCAGACGGTTCATGCTCTCCATTCATTTTCCTGGCTTCTTGCCTTTACTTGTTTCCTTTCTGGAATGCCTCCTGCCTCTCCATTTCCTGAATTGTACTTGCTGAAATCTTACCTGTCCTTCAAGGCAAAATTCATTGCCACTTCCTTGGGCTGCTTTCTGTTCTCTCCAGAGTGCCCCATTCTTTCCTCTAGGAGACAGCTAGGCAGGTGACGGTTTGGTGTGTATACATTGTGCACAAGCTATGGGGTAGGCTCTGTGTTAGTCCATTTTCTCGCTGCTCATAGAGACATACCCAAGACTGGGTAATTTATAAAGAAAAAGAGGTTTAAAGGACTCACAGTTCCACATGGCTTGGGAGGCCTTACAATCATGGCGGAAGGCAAGGAAGAAAAAGTCACACCGCCGGGCGCAGTGACTCATGCTTGTAATCCCAGCACTTTGAGAGCCTGAGGCAGGTGGATTGCCTGAGCTCAGGAGTTCGAGACCAGCATGGGCAACATGGCGAAACCCTGTCTCTACTAAAAATACAAAAAAAAAAAAAAAAAAAAAAAATTAGCCAGACATGGTGGTGCTCACTTATAATCCCAGCTACTCGGGAGACTGAGGCATGAGAATCACTTGAACCGGGGAGCAGAGGTTGCAGTGAGCCGAGATTGTGCCACTGCACTTCAGCCTGGATGACACAGTGAGACTCTGTCAAAAACAAAACAAAACAAAACAAACTCTCACATCTTACATGGCTACAGGGAAGAGAGAATGAGAACCAAGCAAAAGGGGTTTCCCCTTATCAAACCATCAGCTCTCATGAGACTTATTCACTACCACCAGAACAGTATGGGGGAAACTGCCCCAGTGATTCAATTATATCCCACCAGGTCCCCCCCACAACACATGCGAACTATAGGAGCTACAGTTCAAGAGGAGATTTGGATGGGGACATAGCTAAACTGTATCAGGCTCCTAGGAAAACGCCCAGGGCACAAAGATACGTAACTACAGACCTTCCCTTTGAGGAAACCCCATTTATGTATCTCACTCTCATTCACAGAGTTAAAAACTCATTGATTGTGAAAATGATGTTTTATTAATTTTGATATCCCCTGGCCTAGCATACATCTAGGCATTTAATAATGTTACTTCTAACTTTAATTGGCTTGTGAAAAATATTATTTATGTACTCAACAAATACTTACTGGATGTGCCATGATGAATGAGACAGACGCAATCCCAGAGCTCACAATAGTAATGACAATCATGATGATTTACTGAGTGTTTATTATCTGCCAGGCACTATATTAGATGCTTTATGTTTATTAACTCATTTAAACCTCAAAACAAATCTATACGGTAGGTACCATAATTACCTTAATTTTACAACATGAAAGCCTAACTAAGGTCATACAGCTATGTAAGAAAAAGGAATCAGGGTTTAGAACCTGGGAAATCTGGCCCCAGCACCATTTACCATGACATTATAGCCGATGAAACATTCTAGCGAGGAAGATGGCATTAAAGATGAATGAATTAAATTCTGTCCTGATATGTACTGTGAATGAGCAGTACAAGATACTATGATGTTATGTGGCAGAAGGGGAAAACCCAGATGTTTTGAGATGGTCAGGATGGATTTTCTTGAGAAAATGATTCCTTAGCTGAGACTTGAAGGATGGGCATGAGTTAAGAAGGCAAAAGGGAGCAGGTAAAGTGCTATTACCAGTCAAGGAAAAAGCACGTGCTTAGTTGAAATGGGCTGTGAATCGTCTAAGGAACCAAAAGAATGCTTATGTATTATGGTGCAGCTGAAGAGAAACATCAGGGCCAGAACATTCAGGGAATTAAGAGTCCTGTTAAGGATTCAAAAATTCACCCTAGGCCAGGCGCGGTGGCTTACGCCTCTAATCCCAGCACTTTGGGAGGCCAAGGCGGGTGGACCATGAGGTCAAGAAATCAAGATTATCCTGGCCAACATGGTGAAACCCCGTCTCTACTAAAAATACAAAAATTAGCTGGGCTTGGTGGCACACGCCTGTGGTGCCAGCTACTTGGGAGGCTGAGGCAGGAGAATCACTTGAACCCAGGAGGAGGAGGTTGCAGTGAGCCAAGGTCGCGCCACTGCACTCCAGCCTGGCGACAGAGTGAGACTCCGTGTCGGAAAATATAAAAATAAAAATAAAAATAAAAATTCACCCTAAGAGCAATGAGAATCCACTGCAGTCGTCTAAGTAAGGCAGCCATGTTACTAAGGGTCAGGTTAGAAGGGAACAAGTACAAATGTGGGGAGATGGCTGGTGGGTTACTGCTACAGTCCAGACAAGAGAGGAAGGGGGCTTCTATTAGGGTGTTGGCAGTAGGAAAAGTGAGGAATGGAGAGAAAAACAAAACTTGTTGACTGAGTGAGCACTGAGGGAGAAGTGCCAACAAGAGCTCTAATTGCTGTCACAGAGAGGGATATGACAGAGAGTGACTGCAGGGGTGACTTAATTTGAAACTTGAGTGCCAAAGGGGAACCAGTCCTGTAGAGATCTACGAGGGGAGAGGTAAGAGGAAGCTCCAAAGCCCTGACGTGGCAATGAGCTTGGTTGGTATGAAGAAGAGGAAGAAGGCAGCATGGCTGGGAGGTAGAGGGAGAGAGGATGCTAAGGAGGGCAGGAAAGGGAGACTGGGAGATGGGGTTTGGATCATGAGAGCGCTGTGAGCCAACACAAAGAGTCCAAAATTATCCTAAGTGAAATGGGACATAGGAATACATGAGCATGATTAAATACAGTATTTGCTACTCTGTAGAGTCAATTATAAAAATCAAGAGAGTGCAGAGGAAGAAGTGCAGGAAGGTACCATTATAGTTCAGGTGGGAGATACTGGTGGCTTAAACTAAGAAAACAGAGAGAAAGGAATAAAATCAGGGTGTATTTTACACATGGGAATGGTGAGACCTGTTGCTGGATTATATGTGGCAGTTAAGGGAAGGAGGGAGTTAGATTCTTGAATGACTGGATGGTGGTGCTCACTAAGATGGAGGGTACTAGAGGGGGAACAGTTTAGGAGGTGAGTGTCAAGAGTTCTGTGTTTGGCATGCTAAGTTTGAAGTGCCTACTAGTCTTTCAAGTAGAGAGTTACACTGGCAATTAGATAGGTGAATCCACACTGGCAATTAGACATATGAATCCCGAGCTCAAGCCCAAGACTGGGGGTGTACTTTTGGAGGCTTATTTAAAGCTATGGAACTGAGTAAGATCACCTAGGGAAATAAGGAAAAGAAAGGGGTACAGCACTGAGTTCTGGGACACCCCAACTGAGGTTGGACAGGTAGCAAAGGATGTGAGAAGAAGGTCAGGAAAAAAAACATCAGGAGATTGTGTTGTCACAGAAGCCAAGAGAAGAAAATGGTTCTAAAAGACAGAGCTCAAATGTGGGACAAACGAAAGGCTTAGACGAGGCTTGAGAAGTGACCACTGCCAATGGCCACCTGCAGGTGTCTGGGTACCCTAACAAGACTAACATCAGTGATAAGGTGGCAGCGATCATCTGATGGAACTGGGTAAGCAGAGAAAGTGGAGGGAGTGATGCTAACTTATGTCCTAAGTTGTATCGTGATAAAAACCAGAGAAAAGCATGAGAGCTGGAGGGGATACAGAGAATACTACAGCATGTTTGTTTGCTTTAAAGACAGGGTCTCGTCTCACACTGTCACCCAGGCTGGAGTGCAGTGGCACCATCATAGCTCACCGCAGCCTCAAACTCCTCTGCTCAAGAGAACCTTTCTCCTCAGCCTCCTGTGTAGCTGAGACTACAGGTACACACCACTATGCCCAGCTAACATTGTTTTGCTTTGTTTTGAAAGATGAGGTCTTGCTACATTACTCAGGCTGGTCACAAACTCCAGGTCTCCGGGAATCCTCCTGCCTCAGCCTTCCAAAGTGCTGGCATTACAGGTATGAGTCACTGCACCTGGCCACTACTGCTTATTTGGGTGCAGATAAAAAGGAGTCAGTGAATAAACTGATGATGTGGGAAGGAAAGAGAGAGAGAGAAAGAATCATAAATGTAGGACTGAAGTTCTTGAGAAAGGCAGAGGAGGTGACAAAAGTGGAGGGGCTGGCTTAGCTAGGAACAGCGATAGTTTGTCCATCAAAATAGGAGAGAAGGAATACTACATGGGTACAGATGCAATTAGGTTCATCGATATGGTGAAAGAAAGATTACTTAATTCATTTTCACTTTCTGCTTATATTTTTTCAATGAAGTATGAATTGAAAAAGCTGGCAAAATAGATCAGTGAATATAGACATTTGAAAAGGTCATAAGAAGGTGTGACATTGTCACATAAGCATGCAACAACCCGGGAAATAAAGCAGGGCTGCACAACAACAGTGTCCAGTTCAGTTGTGGTTATGAATTTAAATGAGACCAGTCAGCACAATTATGTGATTCCTCCCCCCAACAATGCTCAGTTGCTTCAGTGACAGCATAGGATAGATGGATCATTGGTGGACACAGGGATGGAGACATGCCAGCTGTGTGCAATGAAGAACAAGAGGGGCAAGAAAATGAAAGAAGCGATTGTAATGATGAGTGGAGAATAAGGAGGGAAGAAAATAAGGAGGGAAGAAAGTGGGAACAATCGAGATCTTTAGATTTGAGATCTTGATAACATACAAGAATTGCTGCTGTGGCGTACTAGAGTACATGATTGGGGGAATATGATAGGGCATAAAGACAGAGGGAGGTTGAAAATCAAGATTCTGATTTTGGTTT
Source organism: Macaca fascicularis (assembly GCF_037993035.2). Classification (NCBI taxonomy): domain Eukaryota; kingdom Metazoa; phylum Chordata; class Mammalia; order Primates; family Cercopithecidae; genus Macaca; species Macaca fascicularis. The sequence continues at coordinate 34,108,743 of NC_088383.1, read as the reverse complement.
TGCAGGATTTTGTTTCTCTTGCATTATAGGTCATAATCAGTTATTCAAAATCCCTTTGACCAGGCACATTCACCATTCAGAAATTTTCCAATGTCACAAAAAAATAGGATATATATGCCCTATGTTACATAACCCCTGTGAGATTCAAGGCCCCATCCTCTAATCAAACACATGAACATTTCTGCAGCAACATCATGGATTTTTACACTAAGTGGGATAAGGAAAGACTATTCATAGGCTTGCAGTAAGTCAGGTCAAGTCATCTTGCCAAGGAAGTTCAGATCTGGTCAGGTTTGGTCTCCAAATGAGTGGCCAATAAATAAATAAATGCAGATGTTAGTTCTATTTGAATTTTAAGACTGCAGATAAGAGATTGTGAACACAATAACCCTCTGTGCCCTGAGGCATTTGATATTTTAAATATTTCTCTTCTTTCTCCTAGGAGAGTTCACATACTTCCATAGGAAGAGAGCCACACTGCACAAGCAACAGGTGTAATTCTAAGGTGCTATTTCTCTGAATGCCACACATGTTTACCATTGCTCATCTCGAGGAATAAAAACCCAGTTTCAAGTTTTATACACAACCCATGAAAAACTTAACCTTCAATAAAAATATGTGAACAAAACAGACTCGCTTCTGGGACGATGGGGAGGGATGGAGGAAATTATCACAGAGAGTGCCGGCTCAGGAGTCGCTCTGAGGTCAGCCCCAATCCTTTGGTTTACATTTGCAGGGAGGATCTACCCAACAGCTGTGCTTTAGTCATCTTTAGAGATACTCTCTCCCACCCCCTACCCTAAGTCAGTGAATTGTCATTGAAAAAACACAGAGTTGAATGTGCTGAGAAGTATACATTATGCTGCATTGTGTGACTGTGTAATTACTGTCCTATACATGCTGGACCAGAGATTGACTGAAGACTGGAGAATTAAACAAAGTTGTGACTAATTCTGGACTAAATCCAATGGGCAGATGAATAGGGCAATCCTGATATTTTGCCAAAGCCAGGGCTATAGATAACTGCAGTGGGCAGGAGGTAAGTGAAAGAATTAGTTGAGCGAAAGTTTTGATTAGGAGGTTGATGATTCTGACACATTTGTTTAGAATGATGTCTTAGGCTAGATTCTTTTATTAAAAAAAAAAAAAGCAAAACAAGAAACTTTCTGTGTTCTTAAGTTTTAGCATTGTTTCCAATGAATTAATGAAAGGTATTATACTTAATTTTTTTTAAAAAAAATTACTGATATGAACATTTTTTCCTTTAAGAGAATTTTTTCTAGCCTGAGATTCCTGAGCCACCAGAGAGACATAGAGTTTGCAATGGTGGTCCACTTAGAATTTAGTTTTTCCAAAAGCTTAAGAGAACCATCTATTTGATTATGACAAGCCTAAGTAAGCTAACTAATATTGCAAGTATATCCCTGACAAAGTGCATTCCAGGTGGGAGAAAGAGAGTGAGCAAAGGTAGAAAGGTAGAAAGCTGCAGATATCCAGAGAGCTCTGTCCAACTGGACAGAGTATCAACGTAGAAGCAATGGGATTGAAGAACAGAAACAAATATCAAGGCTCTTAAGTGCCAGGCTGAAAAAACGGAATGTAGTTAGTTGGTTTGCAAAAACAATGCTCTTGAAGGGTTTTTGAATAAGAAAATGGCATTATCACATTTATATAGCTTTTTTCCATATAATTCAAACCACTTCATGTACTTCGGTGTCATTAAATATGTCTATGGCTTTAGGGTAACATTAGGTAAATTTGAGTCCTCATTCTAGTTTTCACTGACTTCCAAGACCTGGAATTTATAAATTAGACTCTGCCAGTGCCTCAAACTATCTGAACTTCATTTTACTCATATATAAGTGGGGATGATAATACCAACCGTCCATGCAAAGATCAAATGAGAGGATTTATAAACCACATTAAGATATGGCACCAAGTGGATGCTCATTAGAAATCAGTTCTCCTCCCAGACCCTCCATGGCTTCTAATAATTAGAAACATCAGAAAGAAAATATACCCCCATATGAAACTTTTCATTATTTTTTTTCTTTATTCTTTATTCAGCTGAACAAACTTTTATATGGCCACTTACTAGGCCCTAGGATACAAAGATGAATAAGATAAAGCTCTTCTTCTCGAGTATTGTACAGCCCCATAAAGGAAGCAGAAGCTACATCAGTAATTAAAATGCCAAGTGAGGAGGAGAATTAACAAAATATTGGTGAGCAGAGAGACAATAGGGGACAAATCCTGGCCAGGGGATCTGTGAAGACTTCACAGAAGAGAAGATATTTCAGCTGGGTTTTGAAAAATGAGGAGGTTGGTGTGTAAGCAACTTAGAAGCATAAATGTGGGAGTTCCTAAAGCAAGAGGGTAGCCAGGGTAGGCTGGCACAGTAAGACTCCAGGAGGAATATCAGACCAGGTTATTAAGGAATATATCCTACTATGAGTGTGAATTTTTATCCTCTACACAAGCAGAAGCCACAAAAGGTGGTCCAGTACATTGGATTATTTAGACACTGGTAGAATAATATGCGTTGGAGGTAGGAGGCGAGTAGGGGGAAATCTACATGGGATTGGATTATTTAGACACTGGTAGAATAATGTGGGTTGGAGGTAGGAGGCGAGTAGGGGGAAATCTACATGGGCCTCCATGTTCTCAGCTTTGGTACAGTTTTGATGGAAATCATAACCAAGATAAAGTGTCCAAGAAGAAGGAACCTTAGGAGAAGTAGATGTAGGCTTGAGGTGAGATTAACTGGGGCCCTTTAGATTTGAATGGACTGTGGCCCATCCAGATAAAAGTATAGAGCTGAAGTTCACTAGAATGATCATGATGGAGTCAATGAACCACCAGGTACCAGTAAGCACTTAAGCCCAGGATGTGGCTACATTCAAACAGGAAAATATGGAGGGTGAAAGAAAGTGGGCTAAGGGTGGAATTATAGAGATCACAGTGTATAACACAGTATATAAATGTATATTTGTATATGCACCTACTTTCCACTCCTATTGGAAAGGAGTGATACCAGTCATACAGAGGGAAAAAGAACAAGGAAAAAGAGTGTCTGGGAAGACAATAGCGAAATCCAGAAAACATCAGCTGTACTTCAAGCAGAAAGAAAGCCAAAACATACTTAGGAGCTTAAAAAATCTTTTTATAGCAATTTAAAAAACAAGGTGAGATGCTTTTCTGATTCTTTTTTTCTTCCTGACTTATTATGTAATGGCCCCAAATAGAAAAAAAGAAAAAATCCTAAAGAGAATACTAGTTTTTCTCATTTTAGATGATTTCAATAGCCCCATTTAGTCTTCTTGTATCTACTTATTTTATAACACAATAAATCTCATTTAATGACAGAAGATATATTTTCCTGAAACTCTACCAAACATGCTATTTTCCTCCTGAAGAAACCCTAGATTACACCCCATTGCTTACAGGATAAAGTTTAATAGTCTATTACTCTTTTACGTGAATCTTCTTTTTCTTGTCTACTCCTGTCATCAAACATATTTTACACATTTATGCCTCTTATAGTTTGTTGATACTTCATATAATTCCCTCTACAAATATAAGCAAATATTAGGTTGGTGCAAATAATTGCGGTTTTCAGCATTAAAAGTAATTGGCAAAAACCACAATTCCTTTTGGGCCAACCTGATAGAAACCTTGCTATGTCATTTCTAGACATCCTTGAATGCTCACCCTAAATCCTTTTCCTACCAAAGTCTACTTTGCCTTTCTCCACCTTCCATAGTTTTTGTTTGGCATTTATCAGGCCAGAGGCCATTAGACCCGAGCTGGGCTCCTAAACGACCACGTGACCTCTGGAAATATTTCCGGGCCCCAGTTTTTTCATCAATAAGTTACCTTTTCAGGTTCTCAAACTCCAAAATCCTTTGATCTTATATGCTGCAGTAAGTTCATAGCTAAAGAGATGGGAATCTCTAAAACAGAGCAGAATAAAAGCATGATACTGTACACACCCGTACACATGTGTGTGCATGCACACATGCGCACACCCATGCACACTCTCCCAGCAAAGAATTAAACTGAATATCTGCCAAAGAAATTAATATGAAACACTAGGATTTCACCAATATCCATGGATTTGAGAAAGAACAGCACACAGGACAGAATGATGGTAACATAGTCCTGGGTCAATTCAAACATTTCCCACAATTGGAAGCTAAAGTCCAGAACAAACTCAAGCTTCTGAAAAACACAATCAGTAAAATAGACTTAAAGCCTCCATTGTCTGACTCAGGTGGCCTCCTGAGACTCATCTCCTGTCACTCCCTGTCTTTTGCACATTGCCCTGTCATGAGACACGATATCTTCTCAAGCCTCTTGGAATATACGATAGTTTTCCCAGGAAGGCTGCTTTTCCTCCTTGAATTACTGCTCTTTCCTTGAGGGTCAGTTTTCCTTCCTGGCATCTCTCTTTCATGCTGAAGGCTTTTCTCAAATGGCCTTTCACACTTAAATGAGACAATAAGAAAATCATGTATGCACCTGCCTTTCCTACTGGACAGTTAGATCTTTGAGGGAGAAGTCTGTGTTTGGTTCACCTTTTTTCCTGAAACATTCTTGCAAGCTTGGGATGCAGTGTTAGTAGTATACTATTTAGAACATAATAATTGGCCCACTTTTTTACTATTCATACCATATGAAGGTGGCATTAAAAACCACTAAGGAGGACCAAGTCAATTATGAAATCATATTCTGTGACCAGAGTGGAATAATCACACAGATAAAGAGGTTTTACCTTTAAAAAAAAAAAAAAAAAAAAAAAAAAGCAGGTAGATGGAGCAGGGAAAACAGAACATTAAAAGTTGAGTCAAATATTTGAATGACGGTTGTACAAATACCATTTAACGCGATGTGGACTTACTCTCTATCAGGGCTATCCTGAAAATTCAACAGCTAACTCTCCCAACCCTGAGAGGAAGATACTAGTATTTTCCCCCACTTTACGAATATGAAATTGAAAGGCAAAAACATTAACAAACTTGCCTGAGGCCACACTATTAATGATTGGTAAAGCCAAAATTTCTATCCAAGCTGACAATTTCTAGAATAGTCATTTAACTTCTATAGACTTGTCATGCATTAAAGCCTTTAGAATTTAGAAACAGGTAGAATTTATTTGCAATTAGAATTTCCCAGTGATGAACTGATAGGATCAAATGGCAGGATGTCAAGACTGCATACTTACAATGGTCGGAAAGTTAGATCTTCAAGACCTATTCCAAATTCAGAAGCTTTGATGGTGGTTTTTGTGTACGTATAGGTATCTATTCTTTCCAAATGAAGTGCAAGATTCTTGGGGGTATGAATAATGTCTAATAGTTTTCTATGTTCTTTTATCCATACTGTTCCATGTACATAGTAAGCAAAAATCCTTGTTGGTTGATTTTGAAATCCTTTCCACTGGCTAGCCTTTTAAAACAGGGTTGATTATCCCTCCTCTGTGATACTGAGCATGAAGGCAACAGAACATATTTGTGACTTCTAAAGCTCCCTTCCAGGGCTGTGATTTGGTAGGGGACAAAAATAGACAGGAAAAAGCACCAGCATCCTTATGTCCTTCTGTGGCACAGTTGGAGAGTGCTATGCCAGAGTTTCTGATTTTAAAGGTTGTTTGAGAAAAAGAAAAAAAAGATAAAATGAAGTTCTGAGCAATTCTCAAAATCACTTATTGATCATGTCACCCAGCTCTTCTAAATTCCAACCTGTATATATAAGAAATATCAAACTGGTATTGGGAAAAAGAGCTAGGCTTGCTGATGGTCTCAAGGATATATCAGCAATAACAGCAAGCAGTCTAAATAGTTCCAGACTCACAACATTCAAAGACAAGATGACCAATCATCAAGATTTTACAAAACAATTGTCAGCAATAGAAACACATCAGAAAAATTACACTAGAATTGTAGCTAATATTTCTAAATAGTTCTCTAGATTGTTACAAAGATTTTGAAATGATCATTTTGCCTCTAGACAGTGGCAATTTGATATTATAAGTAGCACAATATAATAGTTTTGAAGCAAAAACTACAGGAGTCACTTTGCAATTGACCTTATACTTGGAGGTATTATTGTTCTTTTTTTAAGGCTAAATGAAAGTGCAAAAAATATTATGGAGTCACGAAAGGAAGAGTGTAGGATGTTGATAATAACCTTCCAAATCTACTCCTGACAATTTAAAAATAGCACACTGTACATAGCCATTTTCACCTAATAGCTAAAACATAAAAACATGATTTGAGAAACAAGAAATGCATACACTTGTTGCAATTATTTTATAAAATCTTTAAGATTGGTTCTCTTACCTTATCTTTGAATGTTGTAGTCTGGAAATATTTAGACAGCTTGCTGTTATCTCTAATACATCCTTGAGGCCAACAGGAAGGCCAGCTCTTTATACCAAAACCACTTTGATATTTCTATTTTTTTTTTTTTTTTTTTTTTGAGACAGAGTCTTGCTCTGTCACCAGGCTGGAGTGCAGTGGCGTGATCTCGGCTCACTGCAATCTCCGCCTCCCGGGTTCAAGCAATTTCCCTGCCTCAGCCTCCCGAGTAGCTGGGACTACATGTGTGCACCACCATGCCCGGCTAATTTTTTGTATTTTCAGTAGAGACAGAGTTTCACCATGTTGGCCAGGATGGTCTCGATTTCCTGACCTCGTGATCCACCCACCTTGGCAATTTAATATTTCTTACGCATCCAGATTGGAATTTAGGAGAACTGGTGACATGATCAATAAGGTGCAAGCACATGGAGACTTTGAAAGCATCAAATAATGATACTCTAGTAGTGAAACATGGTTGGTTTTCAAGTCATAATTTTACCTTCATTAATAAGATGAGCTCCAACTCCCAAATAAGCCATGTACAAATAAGAAGAAATTGCTGTCCACCTTTATCCCTCAACGCCATCCTGGTCCCATGAAGGACACCCAACTCTCTGTGAGCCTCTCCTTCAAATTGATGTGCTCAGCTCTTACAGCACCTCCTGCCAGGAGCCTCAGGTATGTTTAGGACCTGAATCCATTCACCACTTTCAATTCCTGCTACCTAGAATATGGGCCCTTGTAATCCTGTGAGAGCAGCCCAGATGCCAAAGCCTGGCTGTTTCTAGCCTACTTCTATCACTACCCTCTTGCCTTACCTTTCTTGCCCCTCTTAAAAATAACCAGGGCCAGTGTCACAAGAGACCTCACAACTCAGAGCTGCCAATGACGAAAGTTCAGCTACATAGGAGTTTAAAATGGCTTGGTGGACTGTCTTGTGGCCCATCTTTTATGACATTTTTCCTGTGGGGAACCATGCAGAATTCTAACTAATTTAAAAACTGGTATCTACAGCAGAATTCATTCCTAGGCTAGGGACCACATATAATAATAATCACCCCAAATAAGCAGCAGGAGCTGAAATTACACAACTGAAAATATTCCACCAGGGAAAGAAGAGGAGCTAAAATATTGGGAATGTATGTTTAATACAGTTGCAACTATAGAAGGAGAACGTCTACTGGCCAACAACAAAAAAAAGGCAGCAAATTAGGAAGACCTTTAAGTGAAACTGCTCACTAATAACGCTGTCATGGGAACCTCTATAAAATGCTTACATTGAAGTCTAGCAGATTCCAGAATCCTCCAGTGCTTTAGGGAATCGAGTTGTTGAAAGCATCCCATCTTTTGTATTTAGAAGGTACTCTCTCTGCTTTAGGCTAAAAAGTGTGTCAACACAACATATTGACAATAAACCAGAAAAAGAAAAGAAAAGTAAGCAAACAAATTTAAAAAAAAAAATCACTTCCTTAGTTCTTCTTTTAAAGGAAAAGCACTAGAAAACAAAACAAAACAAACAAACAAACAAAAAAACAATATCAAGGTGAGAGCACAGGACTAATCTAGCTGAAACTGAATGGGACATATTAAAGGTCACCACTGTGTAGGACACACGAACTCAACACCAAGAGGATTTGGGAGGCATTCGGCTTTGACTTAATACTGTAAAAGTGTTTGTGCTTAATTATGGGAGCCCTTGGGGGCCCTTCCTTGCCCTCTTCCCAGGTGGGATGTCATCAGTAATGGAAATTACCTGGTTTTGAGATTAACAAAGACAACACTCGAGATGCCAACCAGGGGCCACCATTGTTTTGACAAATGACAACCAAACCTCTATTTCAGGGCAGCAGGATGTCACTCTGGGAGATTTTTCCATCAGCCAAAGTACACCTACCTGGACCTTTGTAGATGTGACCTTCAATTAAGGCAATGATTTCCTCATTACCCATTTTCCACAGGCTTATTTTACAGAGATGCTCCCAGGGAGCATGAAATGGGAAAACTCGGAAGGAATAAGAAAAGGGATTTTTAAACCAGGGTAGTCATTATAGCCTCTGGGGAAAGGAAGAATGTTTGGGAGCCTTTATGAAACTATTTTATTTATATTGTTTTTCAAGTACATCTTTTACTAAGGGATGTGGTTGTCAAAACAACAACAAATATATGCTTTGTTTGATGGATGAAGTTCCCCTCCTGCTTTGGGCCAGCATGGAGCTGCAGAATATTTTTATGTTAGCAACAAAACCTACCTCCTGGACTTCATAATATTGAGCATGTTTGCTGGAGCCACAGCTTAATCAGTATGAGCCTATCCAATACCTCTATGAAAAACCAAAAACTGCCCAGAAACCTTCTCTATCAAAAGCATGGTACACTGTAGGTAGAGCTTCCAACCCCACAAGCAAGTCAGCAATTAAGCTCAGAATTGATCTGAAAAAGACTCTGAAAAATAATATACCGCTGGTCCAGAAGCTAGAGATGACATAAAAGAAAGTCCACAATGAAAACGTGGCATCATTTGTCTTCCACTTGACCTAGCACCAGCGGTGCTCCATTCCTGCTCCCAGAACCGGGGGAATGATGGAGCAGGGACCCAGGCTAGGTGTATCTGCTCCCATTTGCAAGAGTATCCAGAGAGGAAGAATATTTCCAGTAGCAAAATAGCACGAAATCAGAGAAACATAAAAAGGAACAGCCACACGTTGACCCATATTTTCTTGATAAGCCTTTTCCTTAAATTTGCAATTTAGTTAACTCTCAAAGATCCTCCGTGAAGTAAATACTCTTATTCTCAGCTGAACAGGAATATTGACTTGCCTTGTGTTTTAGAGCAATCAGGCAGAGAAGTTTTGGTAAGGGGTGTCTGTGTTTGCATTTTGCTGTTTCCTTGCTTTGTTTTCCTTGTGGTTTGGTCATCCTCTGTCACTCCTCTGATAGAACTTCATTTTATTTTCATATTTCTTATTGCAAGCTGGCAATATGTACAGATAGACGTAGGGCATGGTATCCATGTCCACTTCAGAGATTCATGGTCCATGTTAGGAAAACAAACAATTCAGAAAGAAAAATATACGAAGAGCGTTTCAAATATCAGCTGTGCAAAGGAGTCAGTGTCAGCATAAGTCACATCATGTGCTGTCCTAGTAGAGCACTCCATACTTTCAAGGCCTCCCATAGTATTGGGTAAAGACAAGCCTACACTAATGTTTTATCAAAGCTGCTGAAAAAAAACAGAATGATTCAGTTTGGCAACTGATAAGGTCCTGATAGATCACTTAATTCAAAACTTGTCCTTCACAGATGGAAACACTGGAAACCCAGCTGCATGAAGCATGTAGTGAGTTCTATAGTTTTATGTTGCTCTGGCATTGGTCTTGAATCTAGGCTTGACTTTCTCATACCGGGAGTAGGGCTTAGTCACCCTTGACATAGTTTTCCGCTCTCTGCTTCCTCCCAGTAACTCAAGGTGGTTGACAACCACTTGCTGGTGACCACCTCCCTAAGGGAGAGCTGGATACAACCTACTTGACTGGCCCCACTGACTCCCCGACCAACAACCTGCATAGAACACACAGACATGCTGCAGTGACCCCTCTCGGTCGCAACGTCCACAAAGCTCACCTACCTATTAGAACTTCCCGCAGGAAGCCTGCTTGGGCAAGGCCCTGGACCCCAGTAAAGGCTTTGGCCCACGGGTTCCCCCTACAACTCTCTCTCTTGCTCCCCACTCGCTGGTTGCATGTGTGTGTCTCAGACAGTTCCCCACTTCCAGCTGGCCCTGTAAGTCCTGCTCCCCTCCTCTCTGGGACCTGTGAGTAATACACGTCCTCTGCTGTTTCATGTGCTTGATTGAGTTGCCTCCTCTGTGTCTCCCCTGCCTGACACAGCTGAACCCAACCTCCTTCCGGGATCTCCTAGAGAGCAAACCGATCAGGGCTTTCCTAGAGAGTAGCTACCTTGGTAGGAATAAACTGAACACAGATCAAATAAGAGGCACAAGGGTGTCTGCTCGTCGAAACGGATCCCTGTGAGAGAAACACCTGCTCACAGGTGGTCACTTAGGCACTAGGCCTTCCCCCAGGATGAAGAAGTATCCCAAGAAAGTCACACTGTAATCAGCCATGCCCACTTCCTCCACAGCCCCTTCAGGGCAGGGGTTGAGTTTGTAGCCGCTCTTGAGAGAGACCTCGGGAACAAATTAGTGGAAAATATGACAAAGTGTTGTGTTCAGAATTGCTCCAAGAGTTGTGGAGAGCGGAGACTGGATTCCCAGTGCAGTGCTCTGAAATTAAGCTGTGCTTTTTGCTTTCATAGGTGAGACTCTCCCTGACAGTGCTCCCATCTCCATTTAAGTGTGTATTTAAAATACTTTTTTAAAGGTAACATTTTGTAAAAGAATAAACTGGCACCACAGATGTGTGTGGGCCTGTTCCAAATACATCTCAATATAGTCAAGTAATTCTTTTGTTCCAAGACTCTTAACATACCTCGAAAAAACACACCACACAAGATATGCTGTGCAGAAGAACAGTCTGTTCCAAGCCTTTCCTTTTATGATGCTATTGCTGTTATACTGCACACTTTTCACACCTGGAGTCCACCAATCATAGCCCCTTAAAAATGTTTCATTTGTTGTGGAAAACTTTGGATTTTAAAAGTGCTTCTCGGGCTCTGTCTTCATGGCAATCTCCCCAGAGTAAATATAATCTCATTTCCTTTACAAAGGCAGCTTTAAATGTCTGAACACAGCAGTACACTCCAACTCCAAGTATGTATAGGTTCCTTACATCCTTATGAAGATATTTTGGAAGGTTCTTTGCCTCCAAAAACCTTCCTCACTTGGCTAACAGTAGTGCCTGCAATCTCACCATTCTATGAGTTAGGTATTGTGCTCTGCCACTGATCTATTTAAAGATCCTTGTGAGAGGACAGGGAAGAGCAAATAAACATTAGGAACATACACCCAAAAGGAGATGGAGTTAAAAATGAACTCCTCTTGGCCGGGCACGGTGGTTCATGCCTGTAATCCTAGCACTCTGGGAGGCTGAAGCAAGTGGATCACTTGAGGTCAGGAGTTCAAAACCAGTCTGGCCAACATGGTGAGACCCCATCTCTACTGAAAATACAAAAATTGGCCAGGCATGGTGGTGGGAACCTGTAATCGCGGTTACTCGGGAGGCTGAGGCATGAGAATCACTTGAACTTGGGAGGTGGAAGTTGCAGTGACCTGAGATCGCACCACTCCACTCCAGCCTGGGCCACAGACCGAGACTCCATCTCAAGAAACAAACAAAAAACTCCTCCTGCTTTATAATTTTAGTGACAGCTGACCCTGCATAAAGCACTGGCCTCAGATTTTGAAGTAAAAACTATAAATTCATGCTGTCTGCCACAGCTGGATATTCAAATAAAAAAACTGAAAGCAAAGCAAAATAAAACAAACACGACAGACACTAACACCAACCAAAACAAAAACTAAGAACATGTACAGCTGACCTTGAACAACACGGGTTAGAACTCTGCAAGTTCACTTCTCTACAGATTTTATTCTGCCTCTGCCTCTGCCACTCCTGAGACAGCAAGACCAACCCCTCCTCTTCTTCCTCCTCCTCAGTCTACTCTTTATGCAGATGATGAGGATGAAGACCTTTACAATAATCCACTTCCACTTCATGAACAGTAAATGTACTTTCTCCTCCTCTTTATTTTCTTAATAACATTTTCTTTTCTTTAGCTTACTTCATTGTAAGAACACAGATATAATACATGTACACGATATGTGTTAGTTGATGGTGTTATTGGGAAGGCCTCTTGCCAACAATAGGCTATTACTAGCTAAGTTTTAGGGGAGTAAAAAATTATATGTGAATTTTCAACTGTGCAGGGGAGGGGTCAGGACCCCTAGCCCCCGTATTGTTCAAGAGTCAACTGTACTCTCACTTGAAAACAACTAACTATAACAAAGAGAATGGGCTGCTGAATGGCGGTCACCTGTTCCCACTGACAGCCTGGCGTCCTTTACCCTTTATTTGTATCACAGAATCCAGAGACTCCCTTTTCCTCTTGGAGATGGCCTGTCTGCATTCTGTCTACCACGTGTTCTCATGCTCACAGCCAGGGTGGGCAAATAAGAGTAACCCATCTCCCTTGACAACTAACTGGCCCAGGGATGGGCACACCATCCAACTGGAGCAAATCAGAATTTTATGAATGATAATTACATACTCTGAGGGAGAAAGCACCCTCTGCCTGAACACTTTCTCAATGATCATGACCTTGAAGGACCACTTAACTATGGAGCTGTCATTACTACCTTTGACACTGCGTGGAGAATGCTTGCTTGAGAAAGAAGCCAGCTCAGATAAAAACACAGAAGACACCCTGCTGATTGGCATCCACTGAACCAATCAGCAGGGTTACAGCTATGCCTGCAGCCAAGCCCACTCCAAAGTTTCCCTGTTATGACCACTAATCTCTTTTTTCATTAAGCTCATCCAGGTTGTGTTTCTTGATATGCAACTGAAAAACCAGGATCACCACTCACTCACGTACGCAGGACCTTAAGAGATGCTTCCTCTTTTATGTGACATGCAAGTTGTTGTCCTTTTATATAATAAAAGATATGCACTTGACATGACCAGAACTAGTATCAAATATGTAGATGTCAGAGTTAATCTATCTAAGATGGATAACTGTTTTGAAACCCAAGGCATACATTCTCAAATCAAGGTCCAGAGAATTTTAAAAATCAATGAGACAGAAGTTTGCTTTGGCACACAACATTACATTTGAATGTTTGAGTACATTTGAATGTGAGTCAAATCTGAGTATGTTTAGCTACATCCAGTCCACGCCCCAACATCCCAACGTAATTACTAACTCTGTGAAATCACAAAAAGGTTTAAAAATTCAGCAAAAGAACTACAGAAGAGAAACGTGCCAGACTAGACACAATAGCACAGTATGAATTTAAAGAAGCCATTTGACTTTGTAAAATACAAACTAATGGAAATTCCTGTTAATTTTCAAAAGGATACACCATTTGTGTATGATTTAGCCTTATTTTATTCTAAAGTTTTACTTTCACTTTCTTTAAGATACAGACTCAATTTCAAAACATCCATTTCCCATGTTTTATTCCATCACAGAATTGCTGCATAGTTTTGCCAAATTTGAACCCTCAATATGCCTCATTTCCAATACCTGTATCTTGTTAGGGAGAGAAGCAAGAGAATGGTAATACCAAGTTCCACTTTGAACTTTGTGAATGCAAATTATACTAATTAGAGGGTCTCAATATGTGCTTGCTTTATCGCTTTACATTTTAAATACAAACTGATATGTTTTGTTGTATCACCTGTCACTTTATAATTTTGCTGTTTCAACTTTTACATTTCTATTTTTTCCAGTTTCTGCAACTAAAACTTACAGGGGAAACATCAAAAAGAGAAAGTGCAGGAGTATCTTTTAGCAAATATTTTCCCTTGCTGTCTACATTGCTATTTATCGTCCCTGCTGGGGTGTTTATAGCATTTGAGCAGGAGGAAAATGTGCCTGCCAAAAGGTAACCTGTTGTACTAACAGGCTGAAGACTTCTGAAAATATAAAAGTTCCAGAAAGGCCTGTTCTGTTCTGCATGACTTCCTCATGTCATATAGGCTTTAGTGTGGATTAAAGCAAGTCCATCAAGGCAGTGCATTCTGTAGCTGAAAATCAACCAAAAAAGTATTAATGTATCACCCCTTACATAAAAGTCAAGATGCTTTGGCAGTCTGATGCTTTAACAGAATACATTGAAGGAAAAAGGCTTTGTTGAAAACAACGCCCTCTGATAACCTACCCAATGCATTTGACTGAAATATCAAGGCAGGAAATTGTATAACAATTCAAAAAACATCACATATATATCTGAAAAATGTGTGTAATATTGATGTTGAGTCTAGACTTCACAAAACTAAAGAAACATCTTGGTTGTATTTCACTTGAATTATCCAAATAAGCCAGTCTGTGGAGGTCTGGTACAGGATATAAATGATAACTTTAAATTCTTCTTTGGTTATCTCTAGGAGGATAAAGCACAAAGAAGAAAATGCAGGGCAGGGAGGAAGTGAAGACATTATTACAAAGAATTATTTGGTTGGGGGGAAACTTTTCCTGCACATCAATAGACGCATTCCTTAATGTGCTGTAAATAATGGTTGGAAAATTTTCTTTTTAAAAAGGAACATTTATAGAACACCTACTTTGAGTCACTAAAGCTGAAGTAATACCATTCATATTATATTACTACTTCCTTATGAGTTAAGCAGACTTTTTTGAGTTTCATGAAAAACTAGCCAATTTTTCTAGGAGAATGCATTCTATAGAAAATGTGCTCCCAGCTCAAATTTTCAACTTATGAAGTTATCAAAACAATAACATGATAACAACAGCTTCTTTGGTCAGTCCCTTCAATTTTTTTCTGTTCTCTAGGGACTTTCAGCTCCTCTCCTCCACTGTCATTCTTACTCAAAGGTATGACTTACTTCACAGAGAAAACCAGAGTAGAGAGAAATTGCCCCCCAACCCACCCACTGAAATGACAAATCTTCTTGTAATCACACCCATCAGCTCCTCTTTCCCCAATGCTATAACAGAGCAGCTGTCCCTCTTTCAACTTACGGTAAATCTGTCTATCCGGGCAGTAGATTGTATCCCTTCCTGCCATCCCAGGCAATTAACACCCTGATTACCTTTTCAGTAGTTTAATGTCAACATATCCCCCAATACGAGATTCTATCCATTGGCATTCAAGAATGTTCACAAGTACCCTATCTTAAAAGCAAACATAAAATAAAATAAAAAGTCAACCTCCCTCCACACCTCTTCTTTCCAGAGCTATTGTCTGTCTCCTCCCCCTTAGTAGAAACTTCCAGAGAGAATTTTATCTTTACTTGTTTTCTCTCTTTCTTTACCTTCTATTGACTCTTCAGCCCATTGCAATCTGGTCTCTAGTCCTGTTCCTCCATCGCCCCACTGAATGACTCTTGGAAGAGTCAACTCTCAGTAACCATCATACCACTAAGTCCAATTGCATTCCAGTCCTCATTGGAGTGGAACTCTTAATAATGTTCCACTCTTGTCCAGAGCTTCCTTTTAGAAATTCCCCCTCCTCTTGGCCTTCATGACAATAGGCCCTCCTGGTTTTCCACTTACCTCCCCAGCTGCTCATTCTCAAGGTCTTTTATTAGTTCATTGTGGCAATCCAGGCTTTAAAGGGTCCTTAACATCTTATCCTGGGTCTCCTGAAATTTCCTCAGCAATTTTATCCATTTCTTCTACTTTAATTGCCATCATCTACAGGTCAGTGACTCACAAACTTAAAATCTGCAATCCAAACATCTCCTCTGAATTCCTAACTCATTTGATTTTCCTCAAAGAGACCGGAAGCTGAACCTAACCCCAATCAAATTCATGATCTTCCTTCCAAATTAACCTTTTGCTAGTGTCCCTTTGCTTACATGAAGGCAATTGCACCCATCAGTGATGAGGGCCTGAGTCTTATGCATCACTGTTGGTAACACCCTCTCCTTCATTGGCTTATCCACCACCATCTGTCCTGTTAGACTTTCTCAGTACATCTGGAATGCATCTTTTCCAATCTCCACTGCCAGGTCCTTGTTGAAGTTCTCCTTTAGATTCTACTATGGTTACTTCAGAACTGGTCTTTTCATTTCTTCCCTTGCGCCACCCATAACCCATTCTACAGGCAAATGCCAGAGTCATCTAATAAAAATACAAAATGAAATCACATTCTTTGAGAGTAAATTCAACAATTCTTAACTGTTGTGGCCATTGTTTGATAATTTTAAATTATTTTTTATTGATTTCTTTCAAAATCTCTTAAAATTTTAGCTACTTACATAAAACTATGATTAAATATTAAGAGGCAGCCACTTTTCTATTTTGGTTGCTCAAATTATATTTTAAAGATTGCCCTATTTAAAACAGTCCTTTCAAATTTTGAGTATGTTCTCTCTAATGATGTCTTTATTGGTTTGATGAGCGTTTCTGTTGGTTATAATTATTTTAATTATCCCAATTTAAAAGTAATCCAATGAAGGCAAAATCATTTAATATTGTTATCTCCGACAAATAATATAGTTTTCAAATACGGCTATAACCTCTAGCAAATGTTTTGAATCTAGCGCGATTCAAAATTTAGCGTTGTCTTTCTTCATCTTGTTGGTTATTAAAAATACTGTATTACAAAAACTTCACAATGTAACTTTGTTTTAACATTTTAGTCGGTAGTCGTTTCTCCAATATTTGATGAATTTTCAAGGTAAATTTTAAAGGGCTAAAAAGGTAGAATCAAAGTGAAGATTCATTTGTTTATTTCCTTCCTTCTCTGTTAGTACAAATCAAGGAGATGGACAAAAATGAGGCCCAGATGACACCCTTGCATGACAGAGTCACTTGACAGAATAACCACATTTAATAGGCTTATTTTAAACACTAGTTAATTAAAATTCCAACTTTTAATGTTTTTCCAGTTTCACTTCATCTATTCATACATTTCAAAACTAGGTTAGCTCCTACTAAAAATATGGTGTTGTATTGCTTTTCTGAAATATATGGGTTTGATGTTTTCAAAAAACTTGACTAGACGTGATGCAGTTTTGAACTTTCAACCCAAATCTCCATATTGCATGAATCTAGAGTACTTTGAGGGTGTTAGTGGTTCAAATGGCCTTCTGGGAGCAATCGATTTCATCTATTTCTGACAAAGGGATGAGAGCCTGATGAAAGGAATGGAGCAGTTACCACCCAGTCTACTCTTACTGATGGACCACGGTTCTAATCTGACTCAGGGAGCCCCAGCTGAAGGCCCTATTTCTGCATCACCCCCTAAGTGGGAGTCCAGGAAACTGGGCATTGCCCACTCACAGCCTCTGCAGGGCGTTCTGGGGGTGCGGTAGGGTACTCTTTCCTTCCCTGGAATTGGGTCCTACCAAGTCCAGGGATTTGTTCTATCAGGAAGAATAATGTGCTCAAGAGACCAAAATAAAATCAACCCGGGAACACTGCCAAATTCTTCCTCTGTCTATCACTTATTCTCATATAGAGCCGGCCTGTCTCCATGCTGGGGAATTGCAAAAATCTAAAACTGACCCATCTCACCACTTAGTGGAATCCAACAGCAAAGGAAAAAGGTTGTTAGCAAGGACAATTTGCTCTGTACCAACCCACTGGCAGGCAATTCTCAATCAGTACGGTAGGGCTCCATTACCCGGCACTGTGTGTGGAAGCTAAGGAGTCTAGAAAAACCTCAGATCAGCTAAAACCAGGGAAATCAGAGGCAGAACTTAAATATGACATTTCCTTCTGAGTCCATAGTGCATCCCTTATTCGCTGGTTGGAGAAAGCTGGCAAAAGCGCTCAGCTGGAGGCAGGCGTTTTCTGTGTGTTGAGGCGCCGGAGGAGCCATTCCCCTTGGGAAAGGCAGTAGGGAGCGGTGGGCACAAGGTTGGGGTGGGGGCAGTCGCTCCGGAGTGCAGGATCCGGTGGCTTTATTTGCTGGCCTGGCGGGTCTAGGCTGGGAAATGCACACTCAGCAGGGAAAGGGGAAGAGAGATTGGCGGCAGTTTTCTAAAAACAACACAGCTCAAGTCTTCCGCGTGTGCCCGCTCGCTCACCCCGCCGAGGCGCAGAGAGATCCAAACGGGGGCCCCGGAGCGAGTGCGGAGGCCGGGTCCCCCCAGGACGCAGGCGGGCCTCGGAGACTCCAGGCCGGGTGGCCGCCGCTCCCGCCGAGTTCCCCTTCCCTGTCAACCTGCCAGGTCTTGAGAGGCGCCTCTCTCTCCGAGCCTGGACCGAGGTCGCTCCGGGTCACCCTAAATCTGATGATGCCTCTCACCCGGCGCAGTTAGGGGCTGGGACGGGCGGGGCTGCATTTGGGGAGGCGGCGACGCGCGCGGGTAGTAGCCGAGAGCCCGGGCTGCCTCTGCGGCTCTCGCTCCCCCGGGGTCTGCGCTGGGCGCGGTCGGCGCCCCTGTCTCGCCTCCCGCCTGTCTGGGCGCGGGGCTGCCCACGGCTTCGACACTGCTCTTCCGCTCAACGCAGGCATTTAACTCCCAGCCCTTCTGTGCCCACTTCCCACTCCGCGCCTTCCAAGGGTCCGACGGCTGAGAAGAAGGAGGAAACTAGCAGAGGAAGGAGGCGCCCGGGGGGCCGAGTCTCCAGCTAGGCGACCGGGAATCCCGGAGCTCGTGGGGAGGAGAAGACAGGCTTGACCCTGGGCGAGAGAGTGGCGAGTGCGGGCCCCACGGGTGCACCCCCCACTGACCCGGGACCCGCCTGCACCCCGAGGGACGCGCGTCACTGCGCCCAGCCGGAGCCGCGAGCGCGCAGTCCTGGCCTGGGGCCCGCGCGCCTTGGGCTTTCTCCCTGCCCGCCCCTTTTTCTTCCGCCAAAACCTTTGACCAGAGTCTCCTTGCCAGCATTCCTACCTCCCTTTGGCCAGCTATTTGTGCCAGGTAGGAATCAGGCTGCACTTTGGCTGTGTGTGTAGACGCCAATCCCCAGGAGGTGTGTGACCTTTTCACCTTACCCACAAACTCCCTGGGAGGTGGCCCGTGGGCATTGACCCTTCTCTGGGGACAGATCGGTGACCGCAACCTGTTTGTTCCCTGAAATGTCCTTGCTTTTCCCATCTACACACGCTTCCTGCAACAGTTCTCGGAAAACCCTCGGAGATGGGCCTGGGGGGCATCCAGCGGGCTGGGGGCACGGGCCGCTGTGGGAAGTGGGGGTGGCAGGAGCTCGAGGGCCGGCGTGCACGTTGCCTGTGGTTGGGAGCGGGCACTGTGAGGGCGCAGCCAAGAGCACCCCTCCCCCGTCACTCTTTCCCTCCCTCCGGATGAACAGAGAAACGGAGGTCACCCGACCCCTGATTTCCACACCCCTCCCTAGCACCTGGGCTCCCAGACAAGGTTGGGCGGTGTCGGGAGGCGCTTGCCCCCCAGCTTGGAAGGCGCAGCACCTCCCCCCTCCGGTGTTCCCTCTGCCCCAGAGGAACGGGCACCAAATCTCGGGAAACAATGAAGCCTCCGCGGCGCGCAGAGGGCACCCGGGAGCGATCGGCACCCAGCCGCGCGCCCTGATGCGGGCCAGTGAGGCCGCGTGGGGCTGTAACCCGGCCTCGCCCGCCAGGCGGTCTGACTTCGCTTCACACTGCAGCGACACTGCCACCCCTCTCCCGTCTTCGCGGTGCGGCTTCCACTCCAGCCCGGCTTTCCCCTCCTCGTCCTCCAGTTCTGGGCGGGGGCCTCCAGGGGTGCCCCACTGCTCCCCGCCACAGGTCTCAGGCTGGCGCGATGAGGAGTGGCAGGGGGTGACCCTGCGCTCCTCGCCGCCGCGGGCGCGGGCCCCAGGATTTGAAGTTGCGAGAAGCAGCCGCCACCTCCCGGGCGCTCCGCACTGCGCGGCAGCGGGATCTACGCCTCCAGGAGCTGCCCAGCTCTCCCTCTAGGGGTGCAGAGCGAGCACGCGAGGTGGGCTGGCCAGACTCCGTGGCTGGCACCGACCTCCGCGCCCCTTCCTCCGACGCCCGCACCCACGCGCCCGGGGCGCAGACTCCCAGCGCCTTCCTTCCCGCGGAGATCCCTGCAGGATCTCCGGGAAAGACAGACAGACGGACGGGGAGAGCACTCGGAGGGAAAGTTGTTCCTCCCAGTCTCCTGTCAGGCAATTACAGGCGAGCCCGAGCGGGGAGAGGGGCGGGATGAAGCGAGGGAAGGGCTCCGGAGTGGGGGGAGGCCGCAGGAGGGGAGGAGGGGGTGCAGTTGGTGAAACTCCTCTGTCTCCCGCTCATCTTTTCATTGCTCGTTCCTCTCCTTCCCGCAGACACCCGGACCTCCCCTGGGCGCCAGCTCCGCGGCTCCAACGGGTCCAGAAACAAGCCGGATTTTTTTTTTTTTTTTCTTCCTGGAAATTGGCTTTGGTGTGTGTTGCCCTACCTCCCTCCTCCCCCTCCCACCCACAGCCCCCCCTCCCTTTTTTTTTTTTTTTTTTTTTTTTTTTGAGACATGGCCCGGGCAGTGGCTCCTGGAAGAGGAACAAGTGTGGGAAAAGGGAGAGGAAGCCGGAGCTAAATGACAGGATGCAGGCGACTTGAGACACAAAAAGAGAAGCGTTCCTCTCGGATCCAGGCATTATTGCCTTGCTGCTTTCCTTTCTCCAAGACGGGCTGAGGATTGTACAGCTCTAGGCGGAGTTGGGGCTCTTCGGATCGCTTGGATTCCCCTCTTTGCTGCATTTCCCCCCACGTCCTCGTTCTCCCGCGTCTGCCTGCGGACCCGGCAAAGGGAGAATGGAGAAGGGGTTGCCGCTCCTCTGCGCCGCGCTCGCCCTCGCCCTCGCCCCGGCCGGCGCTTTTCGCAACGGTAAGTGACAGGCGGAGGCGCGGGTGACAGCGGCGCCCAGGCTCCCAGCTGCCCGCCCCGGACCGGGGCTCAGGCGGGGCTTCCCGGGATCAGCCGGGAACAGCCGACTCCCGGGCAAAGGAAACTTTTATCTGGGAGGAGAGATGAAGAAATGAGATCAGGCGGTTTAGGGCAGGAGGATTTCAGGTCTTTGGGCTCCCTCCTGACGTTGATCGTTGGGCTGCGGGGCTTTTCCTTACCTCTGCTACAAGACAGAGCTGCCTACCTTCCCGGATCAGCACGCCAATTATCTTAATAATGTTTCCTCCCAAAGGCAATTAGAAGAGACTCCCTTTCAAAAATCTGATGGCTGTTGAAAGTTAATGAACACTTTACCAGGAGATCTTACTTCCTGGTTCCTTTGCTGTGCCCCTAAGCCGTTTCCTCTGGTGGGTGATGGCCAGAGATACCGGTTTGTGGGTTGATGAAACTCCCTCCCCCGCCTTTGTACATCTTCCCTAATCTGTCTGGAGTATGACTGAAAGTTACATAGTGTCAATACAGGAATCTGATATATACAGTGTAAGGCACCAGGATATCTGAAAATCCCTAAGCTAGTTGCAGCTTCCACTCAGCTTTTAAAACCACTCACTGTCAAGTAAATGAAAAACTATACTGGGGTCTAAACAGTACCATGTAACCTAAATAATGTGTTTTAAAATGGGATCTGGTTGTAGGCATGTTTGACTTCACACTGTAAAGTAAGTGCAGGCAAGGGTATGCAATTATCTTTACAGTAAGTCGTCAGCAATTGTTATTAACTAATGATCAAATATTTACTTTTGTCTGGCTTAGATTTCAATCACAGTAATTAGAAGAAAAGAACATCCACTACTTACTGTGGTATATTGTTTTAATAAGAGACCGCGAGTGGAGGGCCTCATACCAACAGGAATTTAAATCACATCTTTATGATGGAAGTTAATCTCTCTAATATGCTTTTTCAAGGTTTTGTGATTTCAGCAATGGATTTCCCTCAGCAGCTACCAAGCAGTATTCTAAAGAGATGCTTAAAGCAAAACACATGCAAAAAAAATTATGAACATGGAGTTCAACTTATTAGTGAACCCAAGTTGATGGCATTTTTCTATAATCTGGCAGGAAAGCAAGACACAAAAAATTATGAATGTAGAGTTCAATTTATTAATGAACCTGAGCTGGTAGCATCTTTTTATACTCTGGCAGGGAATGAAATAGCATTCTCGTCCAACTGAAAGAGCTCAAATGGTTGGACTAGAAATTATAGTAACCCTGTCCTCCACAACTCTTTGAGAATAAATCCATAGCAGGGGTGTTCACAAGCTCAATGCAAAGAGCTATCAGACTTTAGGTTGTAAACTACACAAATATATATGCAGTACACACACACACACACACACACACTTCTTAATTTTCTTAGCAGAAATGTGGGGAATGCTGAAAATCTGGCTTTAGTTGGTGAGCTTGACCAGCAAAAGCCATGTTGCTATGCTTGAAGTGACCAGAGCCAGAAAATGCCACTGTAACTCAGCAGAACCTCTTAAAGCCATGTCCACCTCCTCTAAGTAACCAGTGTCTGCTAAATTAGTTCATTAACCTTATTTAGGACTAATGGTCCAGAGTCATTAGAAATTGCTCTTTCTTAATCAACTGCTAGAGAGATTTAACAGAGCCAGAGAGTCTAGCAGTCCACATTATCTTATTACACTGTCACTTTCTCAGAAGTCACAGATTAAAGAGCTCTGGTGTGGTACCAAGTCCACCTAAATGTCTTCTGAAGTGACTCTGCTGAGTGACTAGAACCAGGGCTGTTTTATTTCACTCCTGTAACAGATGCCAGACACTACCATGATGTTTGTCCAGAGCTGGAGGAGACTTAATGAGACGAGGTCACTTTCCAAGTTTTCTGCACATTCAGAATAATGCAAGAGTCTCAGTAGAATCACAGAACAGAGTCCAACATGATCATTAGCTGAGATTTTGAACTCCAGTTACAACATCATTTCTTCCTGGCAAACCTTACACTTTTACAAGCCAATGCAAAGGAAACCAGAATAAGACTACCCCCAGTCTAAGGAACAAAGTCAAGCACCTAGTGATTGAGAAAAACAATATAACTTATATTGTCTTCTTTTTTAATTTATGGGAAATGATTTCTGTGATGCATGTAGCTTTACGCATTTTTGATGTGCACTTCATCTTTCATTTCCATTTGACCTGGTTTTCCTGTAATAAAATTCTGTAGATTTATAAATTCATGCTGAGAGCAAAGAATGCCATTCTCTTTCCACAGAGAATCTATTAGATGCAGTGTTAAAATCTATATATACCATTACTGAAAATTTGTGATTGATAGGCTTATATATTTCACTGCTTTCATACCTGTTTCTCTTGTATAGTTTATGCACCGAATTTTTATTGCTCAAAATTAAGCATCAGTAAATGTGGCAGCATTTCAGGCTGAGGTGCTCCAGTATGAAATCCATCATAAAATGTGACAATGAGAATCTATGCTGAACAATAAGGCAGTCCAGAGACTAGTTTATTTGGTTTATTTGGCTTCACTTGAGCATTTTTGAAGTGAAGGCTCAAAACGAGTTAGCTCACCTTTCCCAGAATGTGAGAATGTGGGTTACCATACATGATACCCACACCTGTGTGGTGGGTTATTTTTCACCCAACATTTAGGTAATTAGAATTAATGCCATGTGGCTATTTACCTTTTTTTTTTTTCTGCCCCTTTGCTTTGATCTGATTTTTAAGAATGAACAACCTTACTTGGAGAAGTAAAGCAGAATTATTTCTGCTTCACCAAATATACTTTGTTCTCTGTTGATTTGGATCTCAAGAGCAGAGAGAACTCAAAATCACTTAGATTTATGGGCAGATAAAACAACAACAACAAAAGGTTTGGCTTTAAGCCAATCAAAGACAATCCCCACTGATCAATGACATAGACCAGGCTTATCATCAAAAAACAACACAAGGGGTCGAACAGCATCTTTCAGTCACTTTCCACTTAGAACTTGCTACTTAATGTGATTACACTTCTTGGGGGATAATTAAGTCTAGCAGAAGCTCCCAGGGGACCATGTTAACATCAATTGAGGGGATTTAATGTTTTTAATGCTAGAAGACCTTTTCCTTAGGAAGAAACTTCGGGGCTGGGCGAAGAGTCCTCTCAGATCTCAGTTGGCTTTCTGCCTGAGTCAACCTTCCTGAGATCAAAGAGTGTTTTTTTTGTGGAGTGTTGCAGTCAGGGCCACACGAAGGACTTACGGGGACCTTTTAAAGTTCCCCTTAAAAAGTTAGGGAATGTTTAATAACCGGTAATTTATATATAAAGCTAGATTACCTAAGAGGTTGTCAGGAAAGATCTACTAAAATCTTACTTTTATTGCAGATAAATGTGGCGATACTATAAAAATTGAAAGCCCCGGATACCTTACATCTCCTGGTTATCCTCATTCTTATCACCCAAGTGAAAAATGTGAATGGCTGATTCAGGCTCCGGACCCATACCAGAGAATTATGATCAACTTCAACCCTCACTTCGATTTGGAGGACAGAGATTGCAAGTAAGTGGGGATGTGTTTGAATAGGGCACCACAGCACCATCTAGTGGTCACGCCTGTCTACGGGGGGAAGTCAGCGTGTACAACGTAGATTATAAATGGATCCAGGAGGGATTCCAATCTCAGCCAGATTATATGTCAATGGTATAGAAATTGAATTACGTTAAGTGATTTCTGAGTTCCCCAAACCAGGAAGATTATAGTTACATGTGTAATCTCTCATACTCCTTCCTGTTAGCACTTTTGGTTTGGGAACTCTTTTGTGAAGAAATGTATACACTATGTATGTTTCTTTTTGCTTTCTTTTTTTTTTTTTTTTTTTTTCCCTGGAGAGGGGAAGAACTAGAAACTCAAAAATCTCACTTGCATTTTTATGAAATGCAGTGGATCTCTAATATACATCACATCCACAGATAGTGGGATTGGAGATCTCACTATTTGAGATATATTGAACTGAGGCACATCTTATGATTAAGAACTGCATCTTACTAAGTTTGACATGGGAAAAGCAAATTGTCATTGAATAATGACAATTATTCTTACTAAGTTTGACATGGAAACAGCAAATTGTCATTGAATAATAATAAGTCCTACATGATAAGCCAGATGAGGGGTTTTGTAAATGGTAGATTACTGATTAAAATACTTTTATGGAAAATGCTAGAAAATAATTGGTAAGACACGATGAATACAATGGGAACTCAAATACACATCAGTGTTTCATCCATCTGCTTAGTCTTGCTATGTCTTTCTATTGTTAAGTTTCTAAACATTAACTTATGCCAGATTTTGTTATTATGAAGACATTCTCACTACGAGACAGTCGAAATTATATTTCCTCACTTTATGTGAAAGAACTGGTATGTGGATATTGCTTTCCACAGTATTGAAATTATGTTTTTACCTTGCACGTAGCAGTCCACTCGGATACATATTTGCTAGTCTCTCTTGACACCCAACAGACCCCCTGTCTTTGTCTTTTACACGTTATCCCATTCTGACACACTGAAAGTGGTGTAGTTTCCAGAGACTTGAACCTGAATATCCATCTTTTATTAAGTTTGTACCTATATAAATAGTTTTATCAAAGAAAACTAATCAATTTAAATCTCAATTCTAAAGTGTTTCTCAGGGACTGAGAGGTTTTTGCAAGTTTTAAAGTGGGTCAGTTTGGTGTAACTGTGTATGGTATCTATAGACTACTGCTACCACTGGACCTAAATATTATTTTGCAAGTATATTCATTGTTAAAGACAGTCTATTTGAACACACGTTTCTTTTGGGAAAGAACAGAGTAATATCAAAATCTTCCTACCTGTAGAAAGCGCTCAACAACCTGTTGAGTTGGTGTAGTAAACTAGCTTTTCATGGTCAGACAGATGAGGGCATCTGGTTCATTCAACATTTTGGTGCCTAGAGAATTAGTATAAATCCATAGGCTGATGATCAGTTTCCAAATAATCAATGTATACTACAGTGCAATAAAATTACACCAATTCCAATTTAATCTTTGCTTTGTGATTCAGAAGTGCTCCAGGGCATTATATTGACTTTTTAATTGCGTATGGAAGTTGCCATTAATAGTGTTACAGTGACTGCTTGGAAACAAAGAGTTCATTGTATTTATTTATTTATTTTGCTAATATTCTTTATGGTGGTTTTTACAGTGTCAATCACCTACACAATCTGGATACTTGTTTTCTATTATATTTCATATACTTCATTATTATTAGTAGTAGTAGTAGTAGTAGTAGTAGTATTTGCTTTTTGACCATGTTTAAACTGCTATAGGAGAACTTCTGGTAAAACTTACTCAAGTAATAACATTATTCCAAAAAAATAAAGTGCTGTTAGAATGCAATAAACTGACGTTTACTAATTTCTAATCTGGAAATCATGACCATCAATACATGTAACATAATACTTAAAGAATTCAGAATAATCACTAGTTATTGGCACTGGTGTGGTGGTAAATGTTTAACAGCTGGCTCTTTGGAGAAGACAAGTCAAGTCCTGATCTGTATGTAGCACATGCCAATTTCTGTGGTGTGAATACTCTCATCATAGCCAATTTCAAACTACCCATGTGATGTCACTGCCCAGACTAGCAAAGAAATGTGCACAGTTGGTTCTTATGAGCTGGTGGGCGCCAGATCCAGCACACAACCATAGTAGAAATTTAAGAAGGGAAGCCAGTTGAATCACTTAATATATGTAAAGGGCTTACAATTCTATTTGCACACACATTTCTTCTGGGAAAGGACAGAGTAATATAAAAATCTTCCTACCTGTAGAAAGCGCTCAACAACCTGTTTAGTTGGTGTGGTAAACTAGCTTTTCATGGTCAGGGAAATGAGGTCATCTGGTTCATTCAACATTTTGGTGCCTAGAGAATTAGCATAAATCCATAGGCTGATGATCAGTTTCCAAATAATCAGCATATACTAATTATTACAACAGCATCTCACACTATTACGATAGTGTCTAGCTTGCAGTGGTGTCTAGCTCACAGTTAACCTTAAATAATGTTTTGTCATATCATGGTGTCAGGTGGGGTATGAAGGGATTAAAGGAGCACCTTTTTGGTTAGTTTTCTTTTTAAAAAGTACAATAAAGGATTATTGTAATTCACAGAAAATGACAATTTTAGTGATATCAGCAAAGTATTTGAGAAACTGACATGACTGAGAAGATGTTACGTAACAATCTTATGATGGTGACTTTGCTTTTTTAATGCTATAGAGTAAGGTGATTTCTTAATTGTCCCAACTGAGGCTTTGCTCTCTGTGAAGGTGCCATCTCCTGACCAAAGTTGAAAGGCTGATATGTTTAGCCTGATGAAGTCACTGGAGATTAGATCCATGGAAAATATCTTCACGCTGTGTTTTGAAGTGTTGCAATGTGATCTTTTTATCAATGAGAAACTCCAGAAAGATACAGGAAGAACAGCATAAGGCATTCCCTTCACTATCTTTCTAAGCTGATTCATATGAATGACTCGTGCTCAGTGTTGAAGGGTGCATTTGAGATTCTACAAATGTGGCAAAATTCTTACCTCCTTTTGTGAAGGCTTTGAGACGAATCCACAGTTCTAAATTTTACAGGGGATTGGAATACTCCAAGAAACAAAAAACAAAAAACACAGGAACACCAGAAATTCTTTGAAGAACAAATTCATAGACTTCAAAGTTTAGATTAGATTCCTAAACACATACTTTTGTTATTAGGGTTTTTTTTTTTTTTTTTTTTTTTGTACTTTATATCAGGTTATTTACAAAAGTGGATTTGAAGTGGCACAAAACTAGGCACAGTTAAAACCACATTCAGAAAGCTGGTGAGCTTTTAGTTATCACTCCTTTTAAGAACAAACTATTCATCTTATTTAAGATATTTAATACTTTTCCTTGTTTCAGCTACATTATATGTCTGTTGGCAGTAAAAAATATTTGCTATACTGATGTCATAGGGTTACTAGTAGAATCAAGTAGTAGATAGGAAAGCCCTTTTAAAAGGTAAAAGTGACCCTCAAAATAAGTTATCATTATTATATCTTTAACAAGTTGGTGATTATTAGAACATTTGGAAATATGAAACTAAACGTACGTCAAACTAAATCTGTTGATCCAGTAATGAGATGATTTGCACATGATACACGCTGCATTTTCTGTTGAAATGGTCAGTACTCGTATAGTCAACTTTCACCCTGAGAAAGCTTAAGAAATCGATGTCTTAGCACATTTGCTTATTGTGAAACACCTTTGAAACCCAAGTAAACAGTTTTCTTTTGCAGAGTATAGGGATGGTTAAGTCATTAGACCAGCCACATAGTTCTGGCAGAAAAAAAAATATTTTTATTCAGATTTTTACTGTTTTATGTATAATTAGGTAAAAAACATCATTTCATAATCTTAACAATACAGTATACAGTCACAACTTCTCATGTGAATAGCACCAAGACTGACCCAGTTCATAAGAAATTCTGGACCATACTTTGCAAAATGGTTGTTAAGTTTTTGCAGTGGCTATCAAAGGTGGATATTTCATTAGGAAAATTAAATGTGTAAGTTGTGCCCCAGTTAGTTTTAAAATGTAACATTCTGTGTCTATGCCACCACTGAATGAGGTTTCATTTCAAATAAGCATCAGAACCATAATACTATAACCCCTTAATTCTTTCATTGAACAAGAATTGGTGTAAATCAGTCAGTCAACAGAGCAGTGGAGCATCTGTCTGCAGGGCTAACACAGGCTTGGGATTTCTAGCTAGATATATGCATGATTTTATTATTCAGTTGAGAGGATTCTAGAGAATGCTCACCGAAGCAGGTGTTAGGGGAGAGGAAGGAATGTTGATTTCTTTTTTGCTAGCAAAATCCTGCACACTTGTGAAGTGTCAAAACATAATTAAAAGTAGAAAAGCAACAAAGAAGTGACCAGTGGAGAGTTCTCGGAAAGACATGTTCATTGCACATTGAAAATGGCTTTCAGTATTTACATTGAAGTAGTTAGATCTTACTCCACTAAAGTTTTCTTCAATGGTAAGGCAGATATCTTGAATCTCATAAAAGTTTATATCTGTATAATAAACAAGAATGTCATTGATACGGTAGTTAGAATTTATGAAACTTCTCCAGTTTCCCAGCAATGCACACAATCAGCATGATAATTTATAATGGTTTGTGACAAATACTGCTGAGCAAAGAGGTGTGTGGTTACATTCAGATCAGATGTCACCATCCAGGGAGCAATAAACATTTCACAGACATTGGGTTAAAAACATTAAGGAAATGAATGCAAAGCTCTAACAAAAGTCTAAAAAGGTGGTAGCGTTGGGGGAATCAAACCCAGTAGTGTTTTTCCTACCGACAAGAAGAAAATCTTACTTACCGACGTCAGTGTCTGATTTGAAGTGCTGTTTCATATCATGGCATAGTTGCTTTTTTCATCTATGATTTAGATTCGTAATCTCTCCTATGTGTAACCAATAATAGGCATATTTTTCCTAACTCAATGCATTCAAAGGATGATTGCATTCTTGTAACTTCATAAGAAGTTTAACCGTAGTGAAATTATAAGCAAATAGAGATGATATTCTTTTCAGAATTTTGTTGGAATAATTCACACATTGTTTCTTTAATGCTACTTGTTAAATTACCTACATTATTACAAACTTTGAAACAGTGCTAATGTCTTTTATTTTCAGAGGATATAAACTTATGGAATGAAAAATAATCTGCCCCTTGGTTTCTCAAATCTGATTTTTCCTGCACATTTACATTTATTCCTGCACATTTGCACTTATTGGCACTTTTTGGAGTATAAATTCCATTTTCTGTTTTCCTGAGTAATATTTTCTGTTTTAATCTTTCCTTATTATTATTAGCATGGATTTTTTAGGATTAATTTGGATTTTTTAAGAATGTTACATTAAAATACTATTTATCTCAATCACTGAGTTTTTGGCTTTTTGTATCCAACGGAAGTGCCTCACTCTAGTCCTGTATTTCAGAGCATCACTTACACTAAAACAAAATCCTTGTTTTATGGGAAACTGAATTTTTTAAGCCAAAATACATCTCTATTTTCCATATGAAATAGAGAAGAATATATACCTTTAGTAAAGTATAATATATATTCAGAAAAATACACAACACAAGTGTAAGAGCTGATAAAATTTTGTAAGGTGGATACATCCACAAAACCAATCTAGAGGCCAACATTTCCAGCTTCCTAAAAGCCCTCTGATGTCACTTTTAGTCACCAACTTTTGCCCTCAAGGGCAACTGATGTCCTAACTTATGCAACTTCATTTTTATACATTTCAAAATCAGCTAAAACTAAACTAGAGTCTTAGAAGTTTTTATGTACCTGCCAGGCACGGTGGCTCACTCACAAATTTTGGGAGGCAGAGGTAGGTGCATCACTTGAGGTCAGGAGTTCAATTGAAAACAGCCTGGCCAACATGGTGAAACCCCGTCTCTACTAAAAATACAAAATTAGCTGGGCATGGTGGTGCATGCCCATAGTCCCAGCTACTCAGGAGGCTAAGGCAGGATAATCACTTGAACTTGGGAAGCAGAGGTTGCAGTGAGCCGAGATCTGTGCCATTGCACTCCAGCCTGGGCAACAGGAGCAAAATTCTGTCTCAAAATAAGAAGCCTGTGGGTACTATCCTTGAATACGGACAGTGGAAGTCTTTGGAGTGGATATAGAAAAAAATAGGCACTATTTCTAATCAAAAAGCAGAATCCTACTGATGCATTTTCTAATTATTTTCAGTGGCTACTGAAGGAAGTATCTCGTCTTTATTTCAAAGTTTTCCATCTGGAGCCTGCTTTTTATGCAGGCTTTATGTGCAAGCAAATTCAGAAACATTCTCCTTTGCCTTACTTTTCTTCATCTTTTTATTTCTGGGTTTGATCTCTAGTGACTTCTCAATATAAGAGGCACCGCCACCAAGCTCAAGTCAATTCAAAAACTATTGGTGGAAGAATGAACCCTCCTCAGAACAACTGCAGGCCAAAGTTGTTACTACTACTTGCAGCATCCTTGGTTATTACTCAGGCAGATAATTATCTACTTTCTTCCTTTTGATTTTTTTCCCCATTAGCACTGAATTTAATTTGAACAGAGCCTCCAGTGTTTAATAAAATTAATGTACTTTATTATTCTTTAGTATAAGCAATCACATTTGATCATAATGAATTTTGAGTATTACGAGGTTGTTTTGTGTTAGGCATTTCTGTAATTTAAAGGAAGCAACTTTTGCGAGTTAAAGGAGAAGGCTGGTTGAAATCTTATCAAACTGAATCAACATGTGCATGGCATTTCCAACGAGATTTCACTTTAGGGAGCAGGCACTTAACTGATCCAAGTGAGACATATGCCTTCAGCCGGCATGCACATTCTCAGCTCCTTTCTTTCCAGCATAAAACTTGATACTTGCATGCCTGCTGACATGGATCCACAGAAGCACACACACAAACACATATGTGTGTGTAAAGGAAGCTAAAAAATAAACGTAACTAATTGCAGTGGTAGTATTCATCCAGGCTGATCATTAAGCCTAAAGAAAAACAAGAAACAAAAATTCGTGTTTGGATCAGGTTCCAAATGCTTTTTGCCTGGGTGTTCGTTATCCATCCTGATTGTAAGAGTCAGTGGCCTGGCAGTTCATTGCACCTTGAGAAGACGGTTCTCCTGCTCTTCTCTGGTTGATTGGCCTGTATCTGGTATCTAGAGCAGTTAGTACTGTCTTATGGTTGAAACAATTCAGAATCTTCACAGATAGCTTAGGAAGTGAAACACGTTCATTCAGAGCTGTACTAAGTTCTGCAGAGGAGCAGAGGAAGAAAAAAAAAACAGAGTATTTTGGCTTCCATCCACTCAATTCCTTTGTAGAGTTCAAGTTCATGGAGAACTTTTGCCTTGTAACATGATCCTCCTCATCAAGCCCAGGTCTTTATAGCTAGATCTTCTTTGATAAAGATGCTGCTTTCTTCTTTAAATAATCATAGAGTGTTTGGGAAGGAATCATTATGACTGGTTTTGTTTTTTTTTTTTTTTTGAAAAAACTATTTATTTAAAACATAGAAAGATGGGGGCGGGGGGGACTTCTCACTATGTTGCCCAGGCTGGTCTCGAACTCCTGGGCTAAGCCATTCTCTGCCTCAGCCTCCCAAAGTAATGAGATTACAGGCGTGAGCCACCATGTCCAACCTATGCCAGGCTCTTGCTGTTGAGTCTTCAATATGTGCCCACTATGGGGATGAGAACTCACTTTTCTCTCATCCTCATTTGACAGCTGAGATCCCTGAAGTTTGGAAAAGTTATACCAACAGAACCCAAATAAACAGTTGCTGCCTCACAAATCTGTCTTTGTGATCAAAGTCACACTTGGATGTGTCTTGTGAATGAGGAAATTCTCATGAAACGTTACCAGCTTATTTTTTCTTCAAGCAACTCTTTTCTTTTATTAACAAGTTCTCAAGAAAGTTTAAGTATCAACCAACTAATTCTGAGGAAGGACTTAATTTTTAAACTTTAAGTTCAGATTAAATAAGCACTTGTGAAAACTGTGCACAGAAACTTTCAACCAATTGGTGGTTTTCCACTCAACTGAAGCTTGGCGGGAGTAGTGGCTCAGGTCTGTAATCCCAGTACTTTGGGAGACGGAGGTGGGAGGATTGCTTGAGGCCAGAAGTTCAAGGCTAGCCTGAGCAACATAGCAAGGCCCTCTCTCTACAAAAAATAAAAAATTACAAATTGTGGTGGTGGGCACCTGTAATCCCAGTGCTTTTGGGGGCCAAGGCAGGAAGATCACTTAGGCCAGGAGTTTGGAGTTTGAGGTGACAGTGAGCTATGATCTCGCCATTGCACTACAGTTTGGGCAACAAAGCAAGATTCTATCCTTAAATGTTTCAAAGAACAAATAAATAAAAACTTGCTTTAACTTAGGAATGGAAATCCTGGGAAATAAATGTCTAAATTCCAGTGCTTTTTGTTGATGGAGTTTCAAAGCACAAAGCACATATAAATACAATGTTTACTTAAAGCCCGACAACCAGGCCGCACGTGGGCTTCATCTGTTCAACCGGTAAAAGGGCATATTAGATACCACTGTGTCCAATGCTTGTTCTTAGGCCCAGAGGTAAGAAAGCCTCATTCCCTTCCAAGCGCTGGTCATTTACTTAATCTCAGGTAAAGAGCAGGGAAGTGTTCTTCTCCCACGGCTCCCTCATTCATACAATTTCGATTCTTGCATTTACCACGGTGGTTCTGTAAGGGTTAAAGGGAGACTGTTTGCTCAGGCACTGGGTTCCTCGGAGAAATGGAAGAGTGTTTTCTGAGAAGAAACAGATGCTCCAGTGTATTTTGTTTTTATCTGGGCGGATACTTTGTACAAGCAGCCAGCCAGGTTGGAGGTGATGGCCTGCTGCTTCTGTGATAGACTGCTATGTCACGGAGAGCGCTTCCAGTCCCGGGCTGTAAGAGGATGCTAACTGTCTCTCGATTCCAGTTCTTATATTTCTCCGGAATAGCCGAAGATGGCAAAGGCCAGTCGATATAGTCACGATTCCAAGTCCTGTTCTGACTCTCTAACTGTTGGATGCTACCAGCAGGGCAGCTATTATGCAAGATACAAGCAACCTGGGAAGTGGCATGGAAAGAATTAAGACGTGGTCAAAATCTTAATCTTACATAGATCACTTCAAAATATTTAAAGGCACTACATTCTTACATTTAAAGAGAAAAAGAACACACTCTCGACTCAGAGATTAAAAAACAGACACAAGTCTCTACAAACCTGAAGAGCTGAGGCTGACTTGGTCTGATGAGAGATTAGGTTGTTTTAGATGTGGTAACCCCTGGCTAACTAAGATCACTGTTTTATCTTTTAAAAAAAAAAATCTCAGTTCATAGTCGTCTGTCTTTTTTATTCTCAAAGTGAGAACGTGGACATTTATTTGTTTACACATTTGGTCACAGAAAAGATGGTAAAAATACATTAAAATGTAAATTTCTAGCCAGGCGCGGTGGCTCACCTATAATCTCGGCATTTTGGGAGGCTGAGGCAAGCGGATCACGTGAGGTCAGGAGTTCGAGACCAGCCCGGCCAATATGATGAAACCCTGTCTCTACTAAAAATACAAAAATTAGCTGTATATGGTGGCATGCGCCTGTAATCCCAGCTACTCAGGAGGCTGAGGCAGGAGAATTGCTTGAACCCAGGAAGCAGAAATCACAGTGAGCCGAGATCAGGCCATTGCACTCTAGCCACAGGGTCACAGAGAGACTCTGCCTCTAAAATAAATAAATAAATAAATAAATAAATAAAATGTAAATTTCTAGATCAACTCACTGTTTTGGAAAGATGGCAGCCAGTCAAATTGACACATTCCAGTTAATGTGACAGTCTGACCGCAGCACTCTATTTTGCCTTCCAACACCCATCTCTGCAGAGTCCTCATTCTAACTGTACAAGTGCTCATCTCCCGTTTGGGTGGCAGACTCCAGCAAGACGAAAACCATGTCTTTCTTACTTATATTTCTACCTTTTGCAGTCCCACAGAATACTTTGCACATGTAGACACTAGTTTAAACAGCTGACACTTGTATTGAACTCAAAATGAGGTATATGAAGAGTCGAGGTAAAAAACCGCAGTGTGTCCCTGAGGAGCGTCTGTGACGCACAGTAGGTCATACGGAGACGAGATCAGCAAAAATTCAGCAAAGAGAGAGTGAAAGGGGCAATTTCAATAACTGCTGAAGTGGGTCGTGCGTCTGGATAACAAGCTTTCAGAAGGTACTTAAGACAGCCACTCCCTGGACATTGGAGTGGGTGGCTGCCTGTCCGCATTCAGAGAGTCTGGCCACATCCGCTCCTCCTCACTCCCTCCAACTTAATCAGAGGCACATGATTTTGAATTTTGGGGCCTCTGATTCCCAACAGCAGGGGTAAGGGCTACGGATTGTCTGGAGAGAGACTGGGTTCCGGAGCAGGATTTTTTTTTTTTTTTTTTTTTTGACAGCTCTGTCGCCAGGCTGGAGTGCAGTGGCCCAATGTTGGCTCACTGCAACCTCCAGCTCCTGGGTTCAAGTGATTCTTCTGCCTCAGCCTCCCGAGTAGCTGAGACTACAGGCACGCGCCACCACACCCAGCTAATTTTTTGTATTTTAGTAGAGATGGGGTTTCACCATGTTGGTCAGGCTGGTCTCAAACTCCTGACCTCAGGTGATCCACCCACCTCGGCCTCCCAAAGTGCTGGGATTACAAGCTGAGCCACCGTGGGGCCCCAGAGCAGGCTTTTACACATGCCTGGCATGCCCCCTTGTGTCCAGAGTTTGTTCCTTCCTGTGGGTTCCTGGTCTCGCTGACTTCAAGAATGGAGCCATGGACCTTTGCAGTGAGTGTTACAGCTCTTAAAGATGGCACGGACCTAAAGAGTGAGCAGCAGCAAGATTTATTGTGAAGAGTGAAAGAACAAAGCTTCCACAGCATGGAAGGGGACTCCAGTGGGTTGCTGGTGCTGGCTGGAGTGGCCGGTTTTATTCCCTTATTTGTCCCCACACATGTCCTGTTGATTGGTCCATTTTACAAACCTCTAGCTAGCTACAGAGCTCTGATTGGTGCATTTTTACAGAGCACTGATTGGTGCATTTTACAAACCTCTTGTAGAAAGGTTCTCTAAGTCACCACTCGACCCAGGAAGTCCAGCTGGCTTCACCTCTCACCCTCTTCCATCATCAGTTACACTGTGGGAACAGGCTGCCAAGCCTAACTCAGATGTTTGGAACATATTTCAGCCCTGGCTCTATTAGAGTTCCTTATATTACCAAAGCTGTGCTAGCACCTTCTTCACTGCTGTTAGGTGGGCACAAAAGTTATTGCGGTTTTCGCCATTGAAAGTAATGTCCAAAACCGCGATAACGTTTGTGCCAACCTAATACAAAGGGTAGCCCATAATTTTATTTTTCAGTGAGGAGTGGCACTAAGCTAAGGAAACAGTGAGGGATTTTGTTTGTTTGTGTGTTTAGTACTGATTGGAATTGTCATTTCTTTTTTCCTTAGGAAACAGCTTTGCGTTCTTCTTCCCATTTATCCCAATGCCAATTTCTTTGTCCGTGTCTGGGGACACTACTGAGTAACTATTAGGATACATAGGTTCAGTCCTTCCAGACATCCCCACTTCCGTCTTCAGCTAATCTAGCAACCTGATGTGTGTGTTAGTTCATTTACGCAAGCTGGGGATTTCGGATTGTCAGGGGATCCTGTTAGCAGCTCCCTGTGAAAAAGAGTTCTGGTGAATTAGGGATGTGCGTTACAATCACACCTCTGCCATTCATTCTTGTCTGTGAGACTGGAGATGGGTCATATGGGCTGGGTCCCAATACGTGAATGGCTCATTATGGCACCATCAACTTTGTGGATTTGACAATGTTAACCAGTACACCCCAGGAAGATGTGACAATGATCAGGTTTCCTACATCAGAGTCTGCCTAAGTAATGCCACCTAGACACAGCTTTAATTCCGAAGCAAAAGTGCTTTCCTTCCTCTACCTATCTCAGTAACACAGTGTTGATGAGCTAATGTAGATGGAAGTGTCTTATGAATATAAGAGACATACATATTTATAAATAATAAGACCTAGGTATTACTAAAACAGGAAGTGCATCCGCAGGTTTTGTTCCTTAAATAAGTTTGGACTGTAAACAATAACGTCTGCATCCTTAGGAGGAGACACTTATAAATATTTCAAAAGCACTGAAGCACTACACATACGCACAATAGAGATAGTATCTATGCTCAGTGTGCATTCAGTCAGTGAGAATTTCTGAGTGTTCTAATAAGTTGACCAGTTAAGTTTCCTATAATTGCAGCCTTCTGAAGATCTAGATGGATGGAGTTTCTGGAAAACCTCATGGAAGATGCTATTTCAGTGTCACAAACTTGATGATAATAGCATCAATGACTTTAAAAAATTATTATTTTTTTATGTGTGCTTGAGGACTTGTAAATATGTTCAGTGCATTCAGACCATAAGCCAGCCCATACTTAAATAGCAGTATTTAAGCCAATAGCTTTGTGGTTATTACACAGGATTGCCAGTCCTTGCCAATCAATTCAACCAAATAGTGGCATTATGTTCCTTTCCAAGAAAGAGGAAATGACATGGATTTTGTAGCATAAATCCACAAGGAAAGGCAGCTGAGAAATAAATGTTTTTAAACTGATGGTCCATTCACATCATTTTCCCTCTATTTCTAGTATCCCCTGTCTTCTGACCTTGCTATCTCCTTCCCGCATTTCTAGTTATGACAGATTTTCCAGTAGTAGGGAGGGGAGTTGGTTCTTAGTGGAAACAACAAGGAGCGTGCTTGCAGGAAGGATCCTGGGATCATGGCAGAGAAGAGGCCACTATTGTAACTCCTTATCCCCACCTCACTGTGTGATACACATGATATCTGCAATTCTTCAAAAGCATTCTCAGCCCTTCTTCATTTCACATGGCTACAGATGTGGCTGGGAGATCCATCAGAAGGGATTGGCTTTCTTTCTTGTGGGACTGATATGGGTCTCTGTGGGTCAAATGGATTCTGTAGGATCTAACTCTTTGTAAGTAGCAAAATTCTTCTTGGACCTTGTTACCTTGCAAGCAACTATTTCATATATATATATATCTATCTCACCCTCTGTCTCACTCTTTTTTTCTCTCTCTCTCTTTCTCTCTTTCCTATTACTGTCAAGGTATTGAAAGTGGTGACTGCAGTTCAGAACTCTACTTTCTTACTTAGCTGTCTTCAGCATAACAGTATAACTTCAGCATAACATTGCCTCCAGTGGACTGAAACTGTTTGCTCAAATCAAATACTCCAGTGACTCTTCTAATGCTTCAAAACATTGGCCAATTCTTGGCTCTAACTTCTCCAACCTTTGTGCAACCTTATACATAATTGGCAACCCCCCAGTGTTGGGACTTTCTTCTCTCTTGCATCTCATGGTGCTGTGCCATCTTGGTTTTCTCCCCACTTCGCTGACCTCTTCTCTTTTTTGACTCTATTTCTCCTCCAACACTGAAATGTAGGCATTGGCCAAGGTTTTGCCTTTGCCCCAAATCTTTGCTCTCTGAATACCCTTTTTGATCTTAGCCGCTAGGCTCAGATAATACCTAACTTCCTGGATCTGACGTGAGCATTGGCCTCAGACTTACAAATTCTTTCTGGAGGATGTTGACCACCTGGAGGACTGACCATTTCCTAAAATTAAAAACGAAAACAAACTTTGCATCTTCCTATGCAAATGACTTCTCTTCTGCCTTGTCTCTGTTTTACTGATTCCTTCATTTCTTACTTATCCAAATTTGAAACTCTGGAATGTCTCCTGATTCCCATGAGTCCCCCACATCTAGTCAGTTTAAAGGCCTCTCACTTGTCTACTATGTCTGTCCTATCTCTTCTGTTACATTTCTGCAGGTATTTGCCAGATGCAAGCACTGTTTAACCTATCCCTGGAGTGATTGCATCAACCTCCACAAGAGGCTTTCCTCCTTCGTGCCCTCTGCTTAGAAGCATTTAGAATTCCCCATTTCCTCCCTGCCTCGGTCGGTCGGTGCTTCTTGTCCTTCCCCAGGAAAGTAACCACTTTTAGCTAGAATAGGTAGGGGAGCCACAGGAGGCCAGATAAGGAGATAAGGCCGGATAAGGCCTTCTCTCTGGCCTTATCCCCAGTGGCTCCCTTATCTATTCTAGCCAAAACTGGTCACTTTCGAGTTCTTGAAGCTCACTCCTCCTTTTCCCAACCCCATGCCTGTGCATAGGATGTTTCCTTCACAGGTGTGGTGGGGGTAAATGCCCTTTACACACCTGAGACTCCCTGTCAAAATGTTACTCACCATCCTAGTTCTACCTGAAATGATGCTTCCTTCATGAAGCCATTTTTGATAACCAGCTACCAAGTAAATGTGGTCTTTCTTTCTGTGTCCTGTGACACTTCTGAGAACCATGTTTATACTTCATGTTCCTTGTGCTATTCTGTATTGTGTTGTAATCATTTATATTATTCCACTATTCTCCCAAGATCATACAGTAGTCACAAACAGGGACTAGTATTGTTTTCTACTACTCAGAGCCTAGTTTAGCGCTTTGCATATAGTAGGTGCTGTTAGTACTTGACAAATTGAATTGGCCAATGGGCATCAAGTGAGTCTTCTCCAATTGGCCAATGGACAACCAATGGGTCTTCTCCAATTGGCCAATGGACATCCAGTGAGACTTCTCCAGTGTGTTCCTTTAGCACAGGAAGACCAAGTCAGCTCTCTGGACAAAGGCTTAACTTAATCATACTGCAAATTGCTCACCTATTTTTCTCATATACATAGTAAACCCTCCTTTTTCCTGGGTAGTTGAGTCAGACTTACATGTTCCCCCTAAAAACCTCTATTTTTAAAAGCTTGAATTTTTACATTTGAGTAGCTTTAGCTTCATCTCAAAAAATCTGCAGAGGTAGTGCTTGGCTGAAAGCTTTTCTTTCTGTCTCACAGTCATCTCCATAATCTGTTTTGGAGTTGAACGCATAAAATGTATTAACGTTGTAGGCATACGTCCTGATTGCTGAGTGTTTTCTGACATCCCCACAACTCTTGGGACTTTGTGTCACAATTCTGTAAACTTGGTCTATTGTATATTCACATCTGGGCTCAGGTCCAAACCACCTTTACATAAATTAAACACAAATAATTTAGTGCCTGCTTCCGTTCCAGCTGGCAACCCCAGTAAATGCACATGTTAACTTCACAGCAGGCTTGCCAGGGAAGAGGCAGAAAGTGAACTTCTTCGTTAGAGAAATTAACATGGGATGCATTCCTAGCAGAATGGTGTAAATATGTTAGTCCATACCACCAGAAAAATAACAAGCCTCCTGTCCTAGACAAAGATGCTACTTGGAGGAACTAGCCCAGGCCTGCCTATTTCTGGAGGGGGCAATGAGAGGATTCCACTGCTGCCTGGGCTATCCCCTCTCCCTCCATACCAGTGTTTTCTAAGTGTTTCTTAAGGCATGTGGCACAGTGTGTTCATGCCAGCCCAAGAGAAAGAGGCAAAGTAGTAGATGCATGAGGACACCTACAACAGGAAACCCCAGCCTCCACAGCTGGTTTTATCTTTCTTACTAGCTCCTCAATGTTACTGTCTTACACTTAGGTTTCCACAATATTTCCAAATGTTTCTGTTATCTGTCTATTCTAGAAACAAAACAGAAAGCACTCCCTCCTTCTCACCTCTCTGGTTTGTCTGCAACCATTGAAAAGGATGACTTACATGACGCTGGACACAGTGGCTTATGCCTGTAATCCCAGTACTTTGGGAGGCCAAGATGGGAGGATGGCGTGACCCCAGGAGTTTGAGAACAGCCTAGGCAATACAGTGAGACCCCATCTCTATAAAAACTTTTTAAAAATTAGCCAAGCAAGGTGGCAGGTACCTGTAGTCTTAGTTACTTGGGAGGCTGTGAAGGAAGGATCACTTGAACCCCAGGAGTTCAAGGCTGCAGTGAGCCATGATCACACCACTGCACTCCAGCCTGGGCCCCAGTGCAAGACTCCACCTCTGAAAATAGAGAGAGAGAGAGAGAGAGAGAGAGAGAGAGAGAGAGAGAGAGAGAGGAGGGAGGGAGGGAGGGAGGGAGGGAGGGAGGGAGGGAGGAAGGAAGGAAGGAAGGAAGGAAGGAAGGAAGGAAGGAGAAAGAGAAAGAAAGAGAGAAAGGAGGGAGGGAAGGAAGGGAAGAAGGGAGGGAAGGTAGGGAGGAGGGAAGGAAGGAAGGAAGGAAGGAAGGAAGGAAGGAAGGAAGGAAGGAACATCATAAACTAATAAACGTTAGCATTTCTGTTTCCATGGGATGAAAGGCTAAAGACTGTCTGGGGCAGAGGCAGAAGCTTCTCTTGATTGTGCCCTCAGCTTTATCTCCTTGGTGGCTGTCCTTTGTGGACCATATCTGTAGCTCTGTCAAGAAACTTGCTCAGTTAACGGTGTGGTCTTCATGTGTGATGCCCGCAGGTACTCATGGTGATCCTGAGTTCTAGGAATCACTTGAGCTCTAATTAGCTGTGGGCTCAAGTGTTGAGTCTTCCTGGGCCTTTGTGTCTTCATCTGTGAAATGAGAGGAATGAAACTTTTCTCTTTAAGCATGTTTGTCTCTAAAGTAACAGGATTCTAATTCTCCAGAAAAATCCTCCTGCCATAGAGCATATTACAAAGGTGTCTTTTTTTTAACTTTTAGTTTTGGGGTACATAGCAGATGTATACATTTATGGGGTAGATGAGATATTTTGATGCAGGCAGACAATGTGTAATAATCAAAGATGTCTTTTCTGACAGCTGAGGCTGGCCCCGATCCCTGGGCTTTTCTTTGGTCTTTGCAAGACCCTCCCTACTTTTTACTTTCTTCTTCTTTAGATCTAAGCTGCTGTTCCAGCCCAGTCCAGACCCTTCTTGACTTTTGCAACACAGCCTTCTCTTCCTTCCTACTCATATTTCACTGAGACACATGTTTTATGTCAGTTTTCAGCCCCTAAGTGGTATCAGACATTTTAGACCCTATTTTGGCAAAATTGATTCTAAGGAATTGTCTACTTTTTCACCTAGATCTTTGTCTTACCCATGAACAGATGCATTTTATCTAATCAGTTATTTAGAAGAACTGAGAATGTGGTCTTCTGAAATACACACATATTGTTCTGCTGTTGTTGAATATAATATTCACAGTCAGCAGAAATTCTGTAGATGAATGATTGGTTTGGTCTTGAAACTACAGGAGCTGCAAACCAAGTTTGAGGTGTGCTGTAATTGCAACTGATAACCTGAGTATTAGCCCAAATTCGGGTTTGATCACTAACACAAAAGTAGCTTTTACCTGATCTTTTTGTTCAACATAGCTCATTAACATTAGCTTGTAAAGAACAGAAATTACTTTGAAAAAATAAAAAAACACAAAGGAATGACAACAGTGATTTTGTTCATGAATCCCACCTCACTCTATGTGTCTCAAAGGCAGTGTAAGCAATGTAATAAGCTATGTATCTATTTGGAAAACAGTCTCAAATTAAGGAGCTTATTCAGATGCCGTTGTAAAAATAATTTTCTGAAATTGTGGTCTATTGGCAGGAGATAAGATGGCACTTTGTTGTTACCTGCAGAGGCCTATTAGAAATATTCTATTTCAGAAGCAAATCACACTATAAATACCACATTCAGACTCATTTATTCCTACAATAGCATTTTTGCAAAGGTGCAATTTCACAATTTGACTTAGCACTGATCGTGCATCATCATTTCAAAGCTCTTTGTAACCACTGGCTAATTCACACATCCTTGGGAAATGGTTTAGTTGTACCAGACCCATTTTTAAAAGAAATATCCAAAATGTATAATGATAAAGTAGCTTGTCAAAGGCTAAACAAGGACACGGATGTGTTTTAAACTTGTTTTCTTTCTGAATGAGTCCTTAGCACATCTGACAAGGAACTTCTGAGCAATTTAAACATAGATGTGTTTGCCACCAATAAAGATTAAAGAGCCCTATTAATGATTCTATTACAGAGAGGAAACTTGATTTAAAAAATAACTAAAATAATAAATGCAATTCCTTCAAGATGCAAATGTAAACAGGACCTAAAATGAGTGAATATATTAATCCCACTTTTCTCCTCCATCTGGTCCTCCTGAGCCATATTTTTGTTAAAGCAAGTGCTCAACAGAGGACTAACATCTAAAGTTATTCAGCTAATTCCCAGCATTAATTAGAAAATGTCTAGTGTTTCTAAACACTGGTATGAAAAAAAAAAAAAAAGGATTTGAACTGTCAACTCACATTATTTTTGTCATTACACCTTTCCTGAGACTGGCCTTGCGATTTAAACTGTTCCTGTTTCTTATCAATGTTGTTTTAGGATTTGGTTTATATGTGGAATATTATACAAAGTCCTGAGATTGATGGGGAACATGAGGTCACGGTTAAACATTCATCACAACATGTGCTTTAAAATATATATACATGGTAATAAATTCAGAACTCACAAACTCAGAAATTGAGGGAGATTCAGGCACTTTCCCAAGCATTGTTTCTTGGGACACCAGAATTATTCTTCTGAAAACTTCGTTTGTTGCTTACTACCCCATTCATTCATTCATTCGTTCATTCATTCAATAAGTATTTATTGACCAACCAGTATGTGCTGATCACTGCGATAGATGATAGTGATAGTGATAGTGACAGTGATAGATCAGTGAACAAAACAGGTATCATTCTTTGCCCTTGTGGTATTTCTTCTCTAGAAAGACAGTGACAAGTAGAAGAGACCTGCTACTCAGGGGCTGTTCTCCGTGTGGCCTCCATGCCCTTCCAGTTTGCAGAACCTCATTATCTTCATCTGCAGCCTCCAAGGCAGGCCCACCTGGGACCTAGATCTCGCTGTAAACAAGATGCATATAAAAAAACATCTGGCTGAGGCAATTGTTGGCTGAGGATCAGGTTTGTTCCCGGTTGCTGGTGCTCTCTACTTGTAACCCTCTGCTGGGGTCCTAGACCCTCTGAGATTCAGCCATCAGCTGGAACACTCTTGTTTCCCAAGGTCACTGAATCCCCCAACCCTGGACACTTGACTGGCATATGCCTGTTCTCCATGTAAGACACTCTCTGCCAGCTCTAACTTAGATGTTTGTCTTCTTTGCCTATAATTCTAGGTCCCAATCAACCCCTTTACACTCACCAGCCAGCTGTGTCTCATACTCCAGAATGACAGGCCTTACCTCTCCAAAGGGGACTGAACCAAGTCAGTTCTGACTTTTTGGAGTTGGTTTATAGTCTTGGCATCATTGTACTGGCTCTTCAAGTGGCACAAATTGAACAAAAAGAATAAAAAGAAACTGTAGGTCATCTTTTTTTCTCCACACCCCAAGCCGGGGTCTAAAA
Source organism: Macaca fascicularis (assembly GCF_037993035.2). Lineage (NCBI taxonomy): Eukaryota > Metazoa > Chordata > Mammalia > Primates > Cercopithecidae > Macaca > Macaca fascicularis. Next base: position 34,064,896 of record NC_088383.1, on the reverse strand, counting down.
ATAATAATTATTCAATAAATGTTGAAAACTAAATACATTAGTAGAATGCTTTATCCTTCCACTTCACGCTCATTTCTTCCCACGATAGGACTCTAGCCACTCTCTGAAGGTGACTGGCAGCAGTAACGTTAGAAAGAAAGGTACATCCTCAAGGAAACGTGGAAAGAACTTGACCAGTGATAGAATTGGAGAGGAAATGAAGGCCAGGATGTTAATGATGATACAAATGTCTCCATCTTTGGGTCTGAAAGAACAGTGGTAGTAGTAACACTAAGAATAAATAAAGCAGCTGGGTGCGGTGGCTCACTCCTGTAATCCCAGCACTTTGGGAGGCCGAGTTGAGTGCATCACTTGAAGTCAGGAGTTCAAAATCAGTCTGGCCATCACGGTGAAACCCTGTCTCTACTAAAAATACAAAAATTAGTCAGGCATGGTGGTGCGTGCCTGTAATCCCAGTTACTCGGGAGGCTGACGCAGGAGAATCGCTTGAACCTGGGAGGCGGAGGTTGCAGTGAGCCAAGATGGCGCCATTGCACTCTAGCCTGGGCAACAGAGCAAGATTCTGTCTCAAAAAAAAAAAAAAAAAAAAAAAAAGGCAAATACAGCAAGAGAGTAGCTCTCATTTTGAACATTTTGAGAGGCTTTTAAACATTACAGGTAGAGATATGCAAAAAGGAAACTGAGAAACGAGAAACTGGGCAAAGCTGGACAGAGAAACGTGGGAATCGTTTGTTGGCTAAAGCTGTAGAAATTGACTTGTCATAGAAGGGTAAGGAGAAAAAGAAAAGAAATAAATGTCTCAAGAAAAAGCCCCCTTGATGGGATAGATAAAGGTTAGACGGTGTTCAAAGGACAATGGGAAGGCGTTATGAGAGTATGAGAGAGGTACCAGTTAGAACAGCGTCTTGCTACAGAAAGCTGCTGAAGTGAGCATTTCAAAAACAGAAGCATTGTTCACAGTGTCAGGTGCTAGAAAGAAATACAAGAAATTGTGGACATGGGCGATACAGTAACTAGGCTCACCAGGACGCTTTAGGCAGCAGCTTCACTCAGCCCTTGGGGCAGTACATCCTAACACAGACATTCAGAATTGAATGCATATCAAGAGACACCATGCATTTCTTTGGATTTGAAAGAAATACACACAGAACATCCTAAGACATTCAAAGCAAGACGATCAAGATCTATGGTGATAAAAATGTGTTTCATCAGGTAGTCTTAAGAGGAGGAACGGTGGAATTAACTTGGAAAACTTACGTAGCCCAGTCACAGAGGGCAAATATGTTTGATATCACTTAATACCTCTGACTGATTAGTAGTGGCCGTCTGTAGTACATTTGAGAAACTTCTCAGAAAGAAATGGCTTAATAGGTTGCAGTGTTCACTGTGGGCTTGAGGAAAAAGTGGCAGCACAAGTGCCCCAAATCTGCCATCTCTGCTCCATCTCCAATCTTTGAAAAGATAATGTGATTTATAAAAATAATATTTTAGAAAATATTTAATTTTTATTACATTAAAAAGTGGACTGTTTTGGAAATGGGTTAATACTCATTTTTAAGTGGGTACTAACTTTATTTGGGGCTAACATTTCTATAAATTAAGAAGAACTTTATTTGGGACTAACATTTTCATAAATTGAATAGAAAGGCATGTATATTTATTTTTCTTGAGCACAAAATTATCTGAAATGAATTTTAAACTATATATTTTGGCATATATTATTTCAACTTTTTTTTGCATTTAGAAATATGCATATTTTTTTAAAAATTGAGGCCAGGCGTGGTGGCTCACGCCTGTAATCCCAGCACTTTCGGAAGCCAAGGCAGGCAGATCATTTGAGGTCAGGAGTTCAAGACCAGCCTGGCCAACATAGTGAGACCCCATCCCTACTAAAAATACAAAAATATTAGCCAGGCATAGTGATGCATGCCTGTAATCCCATCTATTTCAGAGGCTGAGGCAGGAGAATCACTTGAACCCGGAAGGCAGAGGCTGCAGTGAGCTGAGATCACGCCACTAAACTCCAGCCTGGGGGACAGAGTGAGACTCCATCTCAAAAAGAAAAAAGAGATTATTCTCTATAGATATATTTTATCCTACCATTTTCTCTTGAAATTACATGTAAAGCATTATATTAGGCTCTTAAATATATATATTATATACATATATATTTATATATATAAAACTTTTGTTTTAGGTTCAAGGGTCCATGTACAGGTTTGTTATATTGGTAAATTGCATGTCACAAGGGTTTAGTGTACAGATTATTTTGTCACTCGGGTAAGCACAGTACCCGATGGGTAGTTTTTTGATCCTTTCCCTACTCCTAGCCTCCATCCTCAAGTAGACCCTGCTATCTGTTGTTCTTTGCACCCATGTGTACTCAGTGTTTAGCTCCCACTTATAAATGAGAACATGCAGTATTTTATTTTCTGTTCCTGCACTAGTTCACTTAGGATGATGACCTCCAGCTGCATCCATGTTCCTGAAAAGGACATGATCTCATTCTTTTTTATGGCTGCGTAGTATTCCATGGTGTGTATGCACCACATTTTCTTTATTCAGTCTGTCATTGATGGGCTTGTAGATTGATTCCATGTATTTGCTATTGCTAATAGTGCTATAATGAACACATGTGTGCATGTGTCCTTATGGTAGAATGATTTATATTCCTTTGGGTATATAACCCAGTAATGAGATTACTTGGTCAAATGATAATTCTTTAAATGTTTTTAAAAACAAGCATTTGGTAAATCACATTATCTTTCTAAAATAATTTTTATCTAAATGGCCTAGGATATTTATGACATTTTCAATTTTTTAAGATTATAAATAATTATAAATTTTGATGGAATGAACATCTGTATGCATAAATCTTGATGTATGCTTAGGGATTTCTTTAGAAGAGATTTCTAGAAGTGTGGTGGCTGAACTAGAGAGTAAAAACAGTATTAAGACTCTTGGTAGATATTCCAATTTGCTTTAGAAGATAATTCATGGAGGTAGGGGAAGTTGGGGAGATTTACTTTAAAACTATATCTATATTTTCAAAGAAATTGATTCTTTTTTTATGGCACAAATTGATATTTTAAGTCAGGAATTGACACACTTTCTGAAAAGGGCCAGATAGGAAATATTTTAGGCTTTGCATGTGAGACAGCCTCAATCTCAACTGTTCAGCTCCTCCATCATACTGTGAAAGTAGCCATAGACAATAGGCAAATGAATAAGCATGGTTGTGTTCCAATAAAACTTTATTTACAAAAACAAGCAGTCAGACAGGTTTGATCTACAAGCCATAGTTTCCTGACCTCTGTCTTAATTGAGAGTCATGTTGTTTTGTGAAAATATATGAATTGTGACTGTCAAGAATTGGGAGGCATGCTTTGCAAAATTCCCTTTATGAAGATTTGAGCCTGTGGGATCATGAATCCTAGTTACAGTCTTGGGAAGGGAGTAAATCTGCTTTTGTTGCAAAGCGATTTGGAAACTAAGCAAGGAAGCTATGAATCAGCCTGTCGTTTCAACATATGCAGAGTATGGAAAAGTCCATAAAGTTAGGCTTCTGTTTGTCTCTGTCAGGCAGCTGTAGCTCTGCCCTGAGTCTTTTCTTTGTGTACTTTCTTGAGAAATTCAGTCCAACTCCCACAAAAGTAATCACAACCGTGTTTACAAGCTAATTTCACCCAATATTGATTCAATCAAAGTCTCTATCACTCATTAATTCTAGCATTTCTACACAATTCCTAAGAAAACAAAGCTTGAAGCTGGAAGGAAAAGAGTCATCTGAGAAATAACTTTGTTCTCATGAAACCTACCCAATTGGGAATATTTTTCCCAGATGTTAGGCCTACAATTGCTTTTCCTTAGGTGACCCTTTATTGAGCAGCTAAAAGACATCATTGACTGCCTTTAACAAAAGTGTAAAGCACAAAGGAAATAAACCAAGCATAATTTCTGAAATAATAACACTATGTCGTAATTAGCAGTTATCTGTCAAGGAAAATTGTAAACTGACCACAGGGATAAGATACATTTTACCATATTTTTTTAGTCATTGCCTGGCCTGTCTTAATCTCTTGTTGCTTCCGAAGGTGCTTTGAATTCAGAATCTTTATGTCAAAATAGAGGTTGAAGGAAGCTGCTTTTAGTGATTGTCAGATCTTACATAGATGCAGGAGCGTGCACACACAGACGCACACACACACACCCTTCAGACCCGCAGAATGCAAAAGCAGCTGCCTTCGTAAACACTACATCAGAGTCCAGCAGAGGTTTAACGCTCATTGTCCTGCCTCTTTTATTTAAGCTAGAGAAACAATGTCAGCTGGATGCAGACAGCTCTCTGCCATGAACAGAAGTTTGTTTGCAGGTTAGCCCAAGGAAGTCACAAAGAGTTGGGGGGAAAAATGGATTTAGCCTTTGCAAATTAATGGAAATAATCACTTCCCTGCACGCATGCACATACCCTACATGTATGACAGCTGGAGTGAAAATTTTGGTTAGAAATATTTTTTACTGGCCTGGAGCAGTGGCTCACGCCTGTAATCCCAGCACTTTGGGAGGCTGAGGCAGGCGGATCATGAGGTCAGGAGTTTGAGACCAGCCTGGCCAATGTGATGAAACCCCATCTCTACTAAAAATACAAAAATTAGCTGGGCGTGGTGGCATGCGCCTGTGGTCCCAGCTACTCGGGAGGCTGAGGCAGAAGAATCTCTTGAACCCAGGAGGCAGAGGTTGCAGTGAGCTGAGATCATGCCAATGCACTGCAGCCTGGGTGACACAGTGAGACTCCATCTCAAAGAAAGAAAAAAAAAGAAAAAAAAAAAAAATATATATATATATATATATATATTTTTTTTTTACTGAGGGATCCCAAAATTGTGTTCCCATCATCATAGACTTTTAGTCATGGAGTTTTTAAATTTTTTTTTAAATCTATAGAATTTTACACATGTACTGTTTGGCAGCTAACAGAGAATCTGACTGAAGTCTCTGGTTGATGGGTGCAGAAAGCGGAGTTTAGGCAGGAAGTGTCTTGCCCAGTGAGTGGGTCCACGGTGAAAACTTGGTTCCCAGCATTCCCAGACAGCGATCCTCTCACGGAACACACTTGTCTTCAGCATATTGCTTTCCCTACTTCTTACTTTTCCAGGTAATGTAAAATCACAATTTGGTGTTTGGGGGTACATGCACCGCTTTTGCAGCTAGATCTTCAGGGGGTTTATAACTTACGCTGTGTCATCCTTAAGGGCAGAACAGGGACCAATGGGTAGAAATTGTAGCTCTAATATACCATGAAAAGGTTTCCAACATGCATCAATTATTATTTTCCTAGGATGTCCAGATTCTCTCTTGAGCTATTTTAACTTGAAAGGCTCACAAAATTTTTTAAAATCGTTTTAGTAGATTATATATGTTTGTAAAGTGCAATCCAGCACATCAGAATAGTTATTCACCCAAATATATGATAGCAGATCTTCAGAACTGAGGTACCAATGAGATCACACTACATCATTGATTCACATTCTCCTACCCATGTGCTGTGGAATGTATTGTACGACCACAGAGTGCTCATGCCTGACGGAACACACCATCATTGTGCACATTGCTCTACACCAAGTCATTCTTCAATTTCAAAGAATCGATTGGACTGTTTACATTACTTTAAGTCAATCTGGTTGTATGGATGCTTTCGCTTTTTGAATGTCATTGCTGAGACTCAAGGCATATGGTTTTCTACTCTATTTCTACTCGGGTGACAGACTGCCTCGAAAAGCAGCGAGCTCTCCTTCCACCAGAAGCTTTCAAGGGGTGGCCAGATGCCATCTGTGAGGAGTGCCATGCATTTCTGTAAAGCCTCAGACCTAGACTGAATTGGATCCACAAATAAATGAGGAGGAGTCGATTGTTGAATGCCAACCATGTGACCTTTGGTTTAGAAGGGGTCATTCTCATTTCATCTCCCAGAGCACATAAGGAAAGACACAGTTTATTGCAAAGCTCTGTTTGAGTTGAATAATGTCACTGGAATGGCTGCTAGGGGACCATCATCATACACTGGGGTTCTGGTGCCCTAGTGCTAAAGAGTAGGAAGACCAGTGAGGTCATAATTGGTAATAAGTACATAAATAGTCTTTCCCTTTTGAAAACCGTTGAAAGAGGGGTCTATAAGAAGGGTCTTATAGAACAGGGCAGGGTTGACTGACAGATAACTCACAGAAAGCAAAACTCTCCGAGGTTTCCTTTTGGTAGTGTTGGTTTTCCTCCCCATTGTCTTCTTAGCTTTCTCAATTTCTTGCTGTGATGAAATAGTCCATCTGGGGGAAGGAATTTCATTCAAAGAAAGAAAAGTCAATCAGTGAAAGAAGATGGAACGGAGACCAGAAATAGAAAGAATTTTAATGAGAACATGTCTTGGGTCAACTCCTAACCTAATTACCATGATGTCTTTCCGTTATTTTCAACTATTTGGCCTGGGTGTGTGTGTTAACCAAATGACACTGAGTTATTTCCCAGAACAGCTAAGTGCCACACAGGAAATACTTGCTGCTTTATGTGATTTGGTTGAATCCCCAATTTATAGCTTGAAGGAAAAACAGATTCTCAAGATTTGGGGAAAAAATCAGAATTTACATTTCTTATTTCTTATTGCCATGACAATATTATTTGATGTTAATCAGAGAGAAACACTGGAGTGTATATCAGTGTATATCGTATGCCAGTATCACAGTGGGTACTACACGGGTATAGAAAGATGGATAATGACTTGTTTATTGTCCTTGAAGGGGTCTCGGTCAAGTAGGGAGACAGGACTTGCAAACAGATGTGTTACATCGTAAGATGGTGAATGCTATAACTAAAGTGTAAATAAAATGTTTTCTAAGTTGGTTCTCTGTTTGCTAAACGTGCAAAGGCACATTTAACATTTACTTTCTTATCATTAACCACCAACCTCTGACTTCGAGACACTGAAACAGATAGAACAGCCATCTGCAAGTTTTGACTTCATCATTTTGTTTCCTTATTACAATGAAATAAGGCCCAGGTCACTGTCAATTAGAAATGAAATAAGGTAGAGTTTAAACACGAAACTGTTACCGATGCTCGTACCTAAAAAGTATGGAAGGAAGGGGCAAAGAACTATGCTATATTCCCCTGGGATTGAAAAGTTTATAATCTGTTTCAAAAGATGAAGTTTATCCAAATAATGAGATCATAAATGGAAAAAGACAATTTATTAAGTGCCCTCTAAGTGGTGCAGAGAAATCTAGGATAAGAAATCAAAGCACCCTTTCTTCTTGTCAGGTAATTAACAAAGAAGGATGAGTTTCAAGATAAGACGCATTCAGGAAGGAAGGTTTTTTGAAAATGTTTGTTTGTTTGTTTTGGTTCACTTTGATCTACTCGCCCAATTTAGAAAGAAGGTAGAAGATAAGCTTTGTTCTCTCCCTCTCGCTTCACTTTTCCATGGCAAGGTTCAGAGACAGGTGTGATTAACTAGAAAGAAACGCAAAATTCTTGAGGGACTCTTGAGGGACAGCTTTTTGCCTGAATGGGTTAGCTCGTAATGAAATCACAGGGGAAAGATTGGCTGCCTTGGAAAAAGATGTACCCAACTTTGAAACTATGAGCTGTGACTGTAACGTTGACCCTAAAAACAGACCTAAGCAGTCCTTTTACATGGAATGGTGTCTCCAAATAGGAAGTCATTGACTATCCTCCCATTTCTCAAAAACAGGCTATTTACCAACCATTGGGATAAAATGAATCTTTTTTGGTGGAAGTCATTATTCTTATTTCCAACCCATGAGACCCTGAAGGTTGCCGGGGCTCTCCATGCAGTCCTTCTGTCCCTCTTTCATATTCTGAACTGATGTTTGCTTCGCTCACCCTCCCTGGCTGCTAACCAGGAGGGGACCCCTGCCTGGGCCATTGCTCAGAGGAATCTTTGTGTTTCTCCAAGCCATACCTCCTCATTAACAGCAGAGCAGCTGCAACTTACTTCTGTAACTTCATGGAGTCCTGGCAAATTGCCTGTCACCTCTGCCATAGATACCTAGTAATGTGCCCTCCAAGAGAAGATCCGATCTGGAAAATAAGAGTGGCTGGCAATTTAGGGGAAGTTCTTATCCAATAGCCATCTTTTGATCAAGGAGGAGCCCACAACCTCAGAGGAAATCTTTCCTGTTTACAGACTTCGGGGGCTTTGAAAGCCTGGTAGGCTGTGGGCCAGCCATCCTTAGCTGTTACTCAAAGGGGCCAAACAGGATGAGACCAGGGTGGAAACTGCATATCATAGGAACCCAGACGGGCAGGAAGCAACAACATAAGAAGGAATTCTTGATTAAAAGCACAATTAGAAGGTTGGTGTTGGGTGGGTAGGGGATAATGACATTAAAATGTGTCTAGTTTGTATGTGTGTTTGTTATAATAAAGCCATTAGCCCATCTCCTTCTGTTGTGTTTCCGTTGTTACATTATTCTCCACTTTGGAGAAATTGGAAATGTTTTTTTCTATACAGAGACTCTGTACTAAGTAGTCTATTTGGAGGAAAAGCAAAACTCCTTTCTCTCTTTCTCTCTCTGTCTCTCGCTCTCTTTTTTTTTCTTTCTATAAATTCTCTATGTTAAATAGAACCTAGGAAAGACCTTGCTATCCTTGGCAGAATTCATTATTCTAGAACGAATTATTAGGATATTGAGAATAAGCAATGTTTACAAAGGGTAAAGTTGCTATCCATATGTTCTTTCTACACTTATTCCCCAAGAATGACACAGATGTTTGTGAACTTTTTAAAAAAACAAATTGCTCAAAAAGTGGCATTATTATGAAAGGAACAATGTTTCTTACTTCCAAAACTTTTTTTTCTTGGTGTTGGCTGCTGTTGAAATCTCACTTGTGGAGTAGAGATGTCCACAAAACACCCCTTTAATTTTTTAATTCCTCTCCTGACACCACCACGCAGCAGATGAGTGGCTGAGAGTCACGCGCACTGGCCCCATGTCCACACAACAGAGTGAACCGTGATCGTCTGTTTCCAGACAGAAGTCAGTAGTAACATGTTTTATCATTGCAGTCCTGTGCCAACTAGAGAATCAATGGTCGTTACCAGATGGTTCAGTGTTGCAGAAAATGTGTTCGTGCACAATTCTGCATCAGCCTCCTTGACTTCCACCCTGCAGGTGATATTTATGGACTGTTTACAAGTTGCTCACATATGGCATTCTAAAGAGGTCTGTAACTTTTATACGCTGTCATCCGGTTTATTTATTTTATGAAAATTCCACTCCAAAGGTCACCCTTGTTCCACCTACCTCCCTAACTTCAGGCTTAAGAGAAAATCCTGAATGTAATCTCAGGACAGAGGAGCCAAGCGAACAGGTTGTCAAGCCCTCCACATTCAGTTCTCCCCATGCACCAAACTGCTCCTCTGGACTGCAGGCATAACCCAAATGAGGACAGCACAGAGCCTCTCTCCTATTTGAATAATACAACATTTGTGTTGTTTTGTGTGGCAACATCCTCCTGATTTGGACTTTGTTCGGCTCCCATGGAGGAGATAATGGGGCAGCAACCCCATGGAAAGGGGTGCAGCCGGTGTGAACCACAAAAATCTGAGACAGGTCTCAATTAATTTAGAAAGTTTATTTTGCCAAGGTTGAGGATGCACGCCCATGACACAGCCTCAGGAGGTCCTGAAGACATGTGCCCAAGGTGGTCAGGGCACAGCTTGGTTTAATACATTTTAGGGAGACATGAGACATCAATCAACATATGTAAGATGAACATTGGTTCGGTCTGGAAAGGCGGGACAACTCGAAGCAAAGGCGGGACGACTGGAAGTGGGGAAGGGCTTCCAGGTCAAAGGTAGATAAGAGACAAATGATTGCATTCTTTTGAGTTTCTGATTAGCCTCTCCAAAGCAGGCAATCAGATAAGCATTTATCTTGGTGAGCAGAGGGGTGACTTTGAATACTGTGGGAGGCATGTTTGCCCCGAGCAGTTTCCAGCTTCACCTTTCCTTTAGCTTAGTGATTTGGGGGCCCCAAGATTTATTTTCCTTTCCCACCAGCACTGGGGGTTGAGATGTGCACACACTCAGGAACCACTGCAGCATCCTCCTGTCAGATAATCCTGCCTGAGTCTGTCCAGACCCGGCAGGAGGAACTCGAACTCTTTGGAAATCCTCTCCTGGCTGCTGTCCAAAGAGCTCCCACCTGAGGCAGTGACAGGTTTGTACCTGAGTTCTTTCTGACACAGATGCACTTTGTTGATGGACATTTGAATCCTTCACTATATTCCTCCTTCCAGGTGGACACTCTTGAAGTGTGCAGAAATTTTATTGCTGTTAGAAGACCAATGAAAATAGGAAGGAAGGAACTTTCTTGTCCCCTTAAGAGCTAATGTAAACAAGGGACATTATTTGGTCATTGGAAACACTTCAATGCCAAGGTTGGAAGGAAACACTAGGCCTAAATGTACACATGGTGTCCCCGTCATGGCAAAGAAAAGAGAAGGAACAGGTTGTACAGGAATACAGGGGACTGTGAAGATGCTAGACATTGTGAAAGTCAAGCAAAGTTTTCATATTGATTTGGTAGGAAATTGGAGTTAGCAGGCAGTTCAGAGCGTGAACTTTTTCAAGTGGCTTTCCGTGTCATTTTTTTGCAGCCTTCTCTTTAGAGAAGTAGAGAGCAGTCAATAACCCAGAGTTCAGATGGAGTTCAGGGTCCCCCTAAGGCCCCCAGCTTCTGTCAAGGTCGGGAGGATCTCTCCAGGATTCTCAAGCAAGCATGGTACTCAGAATCAATTGCCTGTAGCAATTGGTTTATTTTTTTAGAGATGGAGCCTCTCTCTGTCACACAGGCTGGAGAGCAGTGATGCAATCATAGCTCACTGCAGCCTCAAACTCCTGGGCTCAAGGGATCCTCCTGCTTCAGACTCTTCAGCAGCTGAGACTCCAAGGGCGTGCCACTAAAACCAGCCAATTTTTTATTTTTATTTTTTTGTAGAGACTAGGATCTCACTATGTTGCCCAGGCTGGTCTTGACCTCTTGGCCTCAAGCAATTCTCCCACCTCAGCCTCTCAAAATGCTGGGATTACAGATGTGAGCCACCACACCCTGTCACCCGTAACAAATTTTTTCAAAAAATACCTAGAATCGGGCCTGCCTCAGACATCTTGATCTGAAATCCTGGGATGGTTCTTAGGCAAGGATCAGAGGCAATTCTGGGGAGTACAACAGATCGAAGGGCCTGTTTCAGCAGCTGGTGTCCAACCCGAAAGCTAGTATGTTGTGCTCAGCCCGCAGTGCTGATGGACTCCCGCTTGGAAGAGCGATGAATACAAAGAAGATAGGTAGTTCTAAGGATTGGGGCGGGGTCGGGGCGGGGGTGGGCAGGGACAGCTTTGGGAGGTGGGGTGCAGGTTTGGTTCATTTTCTAGAACAGGTGTGGCATCGTTTTCAGACCAGTACCTTTGGGTCAGACAGAGCCGGGGTTAGACACTTCCTCTGTGACCGTGAGCCATGTAACCTCTTCACGCCTCGTTTATCTCAGTTACAAAGTGGGGCTAAAAATAGTTCCTATCTTGTGGGGTCCTTAAAGTATAAAACAAACCAAGGTTATGCAGCAAAGTACCTAGTAAAGTTCCTAGCACAAGTAAGTGCTCAATGCTTAGTAGATAGAAGTAGTAATAGCAGTAGTGGTGGCGGTGAAAGTATTTTGATTAGTGGGAACAATATGAAACTTACATTCTGCCAACATTCTAGCCCAGGCCTGGAATATGACAGCTAGAATTCGTGTGGTGTCTACAGTGTGCCTGGTGGCATGTGTGTAAATACAATCTTTAATCGTCACAAGTACACTGCAAGATATTATCTTTCTCATCTTACAAAGGAAGAAACTAAGTATAAAAAAGATGAAAAGATCTGCTTAAGAATACATAACTTGAAATGGCAGAACAAGGGCTTGGAGGCAGCTGCCTCTGATGCCAAAACCGACATGCAGCCAAGGACAATGCCTGGCCAGATACAGAATTATGAGACCCCCTGCTCCCCAGCCAGCAAGGAGGAGATTTGCGGAGTTCTTGTCTTCACAATGGATGTTACTGTGGTTCTTTCCAGGGTAGTAAGTGAAAAGCAGTTGGAGATCTTGGAAATTCAGGCACTCTATATGGTTAGAACATTAAATGGGCCCATCGTCTTCCAGGCTGAAAATTCATGAAGAGTTTCTCAGTGTAAAAAGTAGACGTGAAGAATAGCCCAGCGCCAGAACAGGAGGGTGGGAGCTGTCTGTGTGTACAGACCATTCTTCTGATCCATGAGCTGAGACTGTCTCCGCCCTGGCAATAAACCCCAGTGAAGCAGGGACGACAGAGATCGACCTGCATCTCTGATTACCCAGCAGGGAGTCCCTGGTCACCTAGTGTAGAAATAAGTTTAATGTCACTTTCACATGCTGTTCCTGGGACAGGTGCTGAAAATATATGCTTTCTTGCAAGTTCCTTTTCAACAACTGAAAAAATATTTCCAGAGGATCCCAAGATCTGGAAAACTTGCTTGGCTCCATACAAACGTGTATTTTCGTGCCTGCCAAAATGAGCAAGATTAACAGGATAACTGAATTTTGACTGTGAACTGAAGTTGATGAGTATAGTATCAACAGGAAAATGTGGCACTAGTTTTCAGAGGACAGTATGATTCCAGGGGATTTTTTTGTTTTCTTAGAATAGCATCCTAGAATCTGATTTCCTAGGGCAGGAGGCCATATCCCATCCCATCTAACTGTAGGATCCCAGAAAATCATCAAGGGGTTACAGCCTCTGTTCCTTCCTCTCCTCCTTCTCCCTCTGCCTTCAGGACAGAGGGTAGTAAATCCTGCCTTTAAACCTCAAAGTGTTTGAAGGAAAAGTAGCTTTCTTGGAACAAGATGTTTTTTTTTTTTTTTTTTTTTTTTTTGAGACAATGTCTCGCTCTATCTCCCAGGCTAGAGTGCAGTGGCACAGTCTGGAGTCACTGCAACCTCTGCCTCCTGGGTTCAAGCAATTCTCCTGCCTCAGCTTTCCAAGTAGACTGGGACTGCAGGCATATGCCACCAAACCCGGCTAATTATTGTATTTTTAGTAGAGACAGGGTTTCACCATGTTGGCCAGCCTGGTCTTAGACTCCTGACCTCAGGTGATCCACCCACCTCGGCCTCCTACCTTGGCCTCCCAAAGCGCTGGGATGAGAGGCATGAACTACTGCTCCCAGCCATGCACTTTAGCCACGTAAGATATAAGGTAGGAAATACAATTTTCAGATGCCCCAGTAATGTTCCAGAATCCTAATATTCCATCCAAATCTAAAGAAACTGACAAACTCTTTGCAAATGGCTTCTAAGAACATCCTTGGAGAAAAACTACCAACGCATAGGTTCCAAATGCAATATTTATCCATCAGAAGTGTGCTGCTTCCTGCAATAAGGCGCACAACCCCAACCCACAGCCTTAACTAAATTTACCATAACCTATGTGGCATCAGGTAGAGAAAGCAATGATTAGTGCTTGCTTTGCATTACAGCTTATGTTGGCTTCCAATTTGTGATTTATAATCAATTTTTAGGGTATTTAAAGAGATGAATGAAAGGTTTTTCTTTGTTTAAATTTTTTTTCTTCTTCTTCTTTTTTTTTTTTTTTTTGGTCATGATCTCAGCTCTCTGTAAACTCCGCCTCCTGGGTTCAAGTGATTCTCTTACCTAAGCCTCTCAAGTAGCTGGGACTATAGGCACGCATCACCATGCCAGGCTAACTTTTGTATTTTTAGTAGAGACGGGGTTTTGCCATGTTGGCCATACTAGTCTCGAACTCCTGACCTCAGGAGATTCGCCTACCTCAGCCTCCCAAATTGTTGGGATTACAGGCATGAGCCACCGTGCCCGGCCTAAATTGGATTATTAAGGCTGAAATCCTAGCCTTGACGTCTGGGCTCTGCTGGCCCAGTGCTTTCTCAGGGACTCACTGACTCTTGCCTAAACCAATCTAGGGGTGAAGCCTTGGAGCTTGAGGCTGCCAAGTTACCTTTTCCCATCCCCTCTGAAGCTTGGAGGTCAGAAGGGATCCCTTATGCCTCCAGCTGAGCAGTTACTGCTCGGAATCAACCCTCCCCAGGGCCCTGTCTGTATCCAGACCTCCTGCAAGGGTCCAAAAACATCTTGTCCTTCTTCTCTTCGAAGAATAAGTCGGTTCTGAGGATTCCAGATGACTCTGGGCTGGCTTGGGTGTAAGGAGCAGGATTAAGATGAAAAGAGTTATTTTTCCTAAAACCACTTAAAGTAACTAAAAGAAAAGGAGACCAGAGGGCTCCAGAACAAACTTACTAGGGAGGCAACCTGGCTTCTAACAGGCCTTCCTGTCTGGCCATGGGTTCCTGTCCTCACTGAAAGGCCTGAGGATGGAGATGAAAGAAAACACAGTGTTTCTCCAACTTAAGGAATGTATGACCCTCTTTTAAAGGGAAACATTTCCAAGGATCTTTGGTGTTGAAGATTACTTTTATTCTAATCTTACTTATTATATACATACAAAAAATTCACTCACACCTTTTTTTACCTTTAGTATTCCCATAAAACAAATGAGTCCAAGCAACTTTACACACCAATCCCAACATAACTATAAAACCCAAACACTCAGATGACAACATTAATTTGGTGTGATGACTGATGGCATTTTGTAGTAGCAAAATTCCTGTTATCGGGTAATACAATAGCAGAATTACTTGCACTTTAGACTTTGCTTGTTATTAACTTAATTTTCTAAAGTTTTAGCATAATAGGCAGCCCTTTTAGCCACCATTATTGCCTTTGCTGTTTATTTTTATTTATTTACTTTTTATCGTTTAATTTGTTTTAGCTACTAACAGGCCAAATGATTTAATGGTGTACCCCCAAAATATAATATAGGGAGAAAAATCTTTTGTCTTTTTGAGACTAGGTTTCACTTTATTGCCCATACTGAGTGCAGTGACGTGTTCCTGGCTCACTGCAGCCTCAACCTTCTGGGCTCAAGTGATCCTCCCACCTCAGCCTCCCAAGTAGCTAGAACTACAGGTGTGAACCACCATGCCTGACTAACTTAAAAACTTTTTTTGTAGAGACAGAGTCTGACTCTCTTGCCCAGGCTGGTTTGGAACTCCTATACTCAAGCAATCCTCCCACCTCAACCTCCCAAAATGCTGAGATTACAGGCATGAGTCACTACACCTGGTCTGGGAAGAAGATCTTCTAATGGAAAGTTTTTCACTGCCTATTTATGTCTAGACTGACCACGAATGAACTGTTGCTTATCAGTTGTCCAAAGACTTGAACATGCTGCCAAAGGCCAGGATGCGGGGTCTTTTGAGTTCAGATCCATGTTACTCCTGTGTTCCTGAGTGATGATTCACCTCTCCCACCACTGATTTATTTTTGAACAACTGGAAAACCTTGGCTATATAGGGATTCATGCTTTCCTATCACCACACTTGGCGGTCATTCAATCATCAACACAAACATACGTGTTGCTACAAAAATGGTACCTGTCCATTGGTACCTATCCAAAATGGTACCTGTCCAAAATGGTACCTGTCCATTGGTACAAAAATGTCCATTGGTACAAAAATGGTACCTGTCCATTGGTACCTGTCCAAATTGGTACCTGTCCAAAATGTCCAAAAATGGTACCTGTCCAAAAATGGTACCTTATATGGTACCTGTCTAGGTGCTCCACAATGGGTACACACTGTCATTTTTAGAAGATCATCATGGAAATGAAAATCTAAGATTTTTAAATTCTTTGATAACTGTGGGGCACTTGAAGAATGCTTTGCTTGAGACCCATTGCCCAAAGTTGATGTAGTATATATATATAGGTGGTATCAGGACAAGTCGGAGACCCTGGGCTAAGATGAAACCCAAACACAGCATAACTGTTTTTGAATCATGGTGTGTTTGTTGTTTATGGAAAGGGCCTTAGAGATCTTCTAGGGTAATCCCCTTAGGTTGCAGATGAGGAAACCAAGGCCCAGAGAGGTGAAGTTCTCTCCCAGGTTCCAGGTTCCCTTACGCCTGGTGAACTCTTCAGTGTTTCACAAAAATGACATTTTCCTTCTTATCTTCATTAACTTTCAGACACTTACTCTCCTGGCCCCCTTGACTCTCTCAGCACAATTATTGGGACATATATATATATATATATATATTTTTTTTTTTTTTTTTTTGAGACAGAGTTTCGCTCTTGTTGCCTGGGCTGGAATGCAATGGCACGATCTCGACTCACCACAACCTCTGCCTCCCAGGTTTGAGCAATTCTCCTGCCTCAGCCTCCCAAGTAGCTGGGATTACAGGCATGCACCACCACGACTGGATAATTTTGTATTTTTAGTAGAGATGGGGGTTTCTCCATGTTGGTCAGGCTGGTCTCGAACTCCTGATCTTAGGTGATCCGCCCACCTTGGCCTCCCAAAGTGCTGGGATTACAGCCACGAGCCACTGCACCCAGCCAGTACATAGATTTTGATAAAGCATTCCTCTGCAAAGACATCAACTCCATGAAGAACAGTGATGCACATTTGCAGGAAGCTAAATGCCAGGTTACGCTCTGGCTACATTCTCACACTGTAAGAACTCATCCCCAAATCCCACACTCACTGAAGCATTTGAGATATGTAGGACCCCTACCGCGATGTAAAACTGCACATGCACATAAAAATTACTAAGCGATCAACATGTTATTTGGAAGGAATCACACTGATTTTAACTCGAGGTTGCAAAGCCCGCAGATTCTACTTAGATCCATTTGCTCACACAGCAGCATTGTTCAATGGTAATGTAAAATGAAGAGTATATTTTAGTTGGTATTAGCGGCCTCTTTGAGTTGTCCTGAGGTTAATTCTGAAGAAAACACATTATCCATACTATGACTATGACAGACAAAAGAATTCACATTGAGTATGGATGAGTGAAATCCATTCATTCACATGGATTTTCAAAAATTCATAAAGTCCATCATGTGGTAATAGTGTCACATCTTTATTATGCAAATCAGCTATGTTTTAAAGGATTTTATTGGGTTTTGAGCACGTGTGTGTGTGTGTGTGCACATCCTTGTGTGCATGCTTTTAGCAGATGGCAAGCATTCTTCCTTCAAAAATAATGAACGTGTTTTCTGTTTTCTCTCCCCTCTTTACTGAATGCTGAGTGAGTGTGTTTTAATAGAAAAATCAGAGAATCCAGAATCCAGTGCTGACTGTGCTGTGGACGGTTGGTCCTGTGACCTTTAGCAGCCCACATAACTTACTGGGGGGCTCTGTTTCCTTATCTGTAGCATTTAGGGGTCAGAGAAGATGCCCTCCAAATTCCCCTTTGTAATTCCGGTCCGTGCCTGTTTTCCTTGTTTCTAGCACAATGAAATTAATTGTATGTGATTGAATTCATGAAAAGTAAGTTGCCATCTCCGTTATAAAGATGCAACTGTCCAAACAGGTTGTAAAATTCTAAGGAAGCACCCTGTATCTGTTTTCCTCTGCACTGGCTGCCAAGATATGTACTAAAGAAGTTAGAATTAAAGTTTGCCGAGCCAAAAATATTCCAGGGAAGGAAAAGCCTGGGAAAAAAAAGCTCCTGTCTGGACCATTGTGTTCAAGTTAATATTTTATAAATGTTTCTTACTTCATCTGAAAAATTCCAGATAAAGATAGATTTTATTATTTTATTATTCGTGATCTCAAATTGAAACAAGACAAATTGGAACTCTGTCTTCCAAAATTTTCTTGAAGGTAGGGGTTATGGACTACAGAAATCAGTTCATAGGGAAGCCGTGGAATTACTTTCATTGGCGGAGGTTTTTTTCTTTTTTTTAGACAGAGTCTTACTCCGTTGCCCAGGCCGGAGTGCAATGGCGCGATCTCGGCTCACTGCAACCTCTGCCTCCTGGGTTCAAGCGATTCTCCAGGCTCAGCCCTGAGTAGCTGGGATTACAGGCGTGTGCCACCACACCCGGCTAATTTTTGTATTTTCAGTAGAGACAGGGTTTCACCATGTGGGCCAGGCTGGTCTCAAACTTCTGACCTCAGGCGATCCGCCCACCTCGGCCTCCCAAAGTGCTGGGATTACGGGCGTGAACCACCGTCGTTGGCGGATTTTTAAAACAGGACAGATACTGTTTATCTGCTGGAACTGGATTAGGTTTGACAAATGAATTATTCAGGGCCTTTCAATCCTATGTTAGGATTGCCACCAAAATGCTCAGATGCCCTCTTTCACCTGCTGGGCTTCGGTGTCAAGGTCAGCATGTGGTCTATACATAGACAACTTACTTTCCTCTCTACTTGTATTTGCAATTAAAGACGAATCAAGACCATCAGAACCCTTCAAAATGCATATATATTTTTTTGAATGAAGATTTAAAAAATCACTTTGTTTACTGTTGAAAATATGCTAGAAAGATAAGAGGTCTACAATCAAGAGTTTGACACTGTAGAATTTTGCTCTCCAAGAACAATTGGGAAAGAAGTAAATTAGCAGAGAGGATTTGCATTCTTAACCCATACAAGTGGGAAAACCTGTTTGAGCAGTTTGTGGAAAAGTGCAAGATGGGAGTCAGAAGACCTGGGTTTTTTTGACTTCACAACTAACTCTGTGGGCCGAGCACAGTGACTCATGCCTGTAATCCCAGCACTTTGGGAGGCTGAGGAGGGTGGATCACTTGAGCCTGAGAGTTCAAAACCAGTATGGACAACATGGCAAAACCCTGTCTCTACAAAAAATACAAAAAGTTAGCCATGTGTGGTGGCATGCGCCTGTAGTTGTAGCTACTCTGGAGGCTGAGATGGGAGGATTACCTGAGCCCAGGATGTCGAGGCTACAGTGAGTCGAGATTACACCACTGCATTCCAGCCTGGGTGACAGATTGAGGCCCTGCCTCAAAAACACAAAACAAAAAACAAAACGAAACAAACAAAAAAAAACTAACTCTGTGAGCTTGGCCAACCCAATCTCTTAGAGCCTCAGCCTCCATATTTGAAAATAAGGATATTTTGAAACAGACAATTTTCTAGTTTATTTTCAGGCCTATGACTCTTCTAAATTTTTCTTCATTTAATTGATTCTCTGCTTCCAAAAAACACTTCACAATCTGCTTTAAATGTTCATTTACAAACAAGTTTCCAATCCCTTTAAGTTTACATCTAGAATTCATGCCAACACCATATCGATCAAAAATTGTATATTTGCATCTGTTTGATATGCTCCTACTAATTTCTTACTGAAGTCCAGGTTTCCATAACACATTTCTGTTTAGTATCGCTCTGTGGTTGCTCTTGTTCACAGTTGTCTGGAAAAGTCTTGTCTCCAAATTACAGTGGCTTTCTTTTTCTTGCCCTGAAGCAGCAAACGATGGGAGAAATATGTGTTTGTTTCTGTTCTTCAGAGTCAGAGCTGCTTCAAGCATAAAATTCTTAGCCCTCTAGTTTAATTCAAATGCAATGAGTCACAAAGTAAATGCGAACTCCGGGCTGTGTATCGTGGGGATTGGGCACGTTAAATTAATTTTTAGAGCCAGATTGTATTAGTTAAACCTAGGATCCTAATTTGCACTGACAAAAATCGTCAAATCAGCCTGCAGAGGTGCCTGAAACTTACTGCCCAGATAACAGCAGACAATTTGAACTTGGTAGTTTTATGGATTGGTTTGTATCTAAAAAGCAGGCAGCTTTTAAAAGCCCTGAATAAAGGTTGCTTTCTGTGGACACCTATGGCGTGACTATTTATAAAAGTACCCAATGATTTTTCCCCTCCTAAAAGTGCTATTGGCAGAATAAGGCTTGGTATTTAATCCATAACCCGCTATGCACTGCCCCCTACAGTGGCAAAGAACACGCAGGGCTAGAAGAAAGAGATCAAGGAAGCATTAAAAATGTCAGGCCACGAGACCATGTTTAAATTATTAGGTGAGATGCCGTCTTGCATTTAACAATGGCCCCACGCACCGTGAGGCCCAACTTCCTCTCTCCCTGGATGTTTGACAGGTTATTGCAATCTTTTCTGAAATTGAATTTCAGCTTGTTTCAATAACATTTCCCAGTAAATAGGAGTGACTCTGGTATCTCGTTTGTGAATCTTGATGTAATAATCGGAGGTAATTGAAGCGTGCACAAGCCGCAGAGACTTATGACATGTTTTTAAACAAGGATTGACTGATACAAAACTAACTGAACAAAAGCTGGAAATCAGATTCCTCTAAGAAACCTTGCACAGAATACAGGGTCTTTCATTATGGCACTGAGTTTGACTTTAAAAGTGGCGTGTTCAAGTTTCCTTATTTTCCTGAAGGAGTTTAGGAGCGAGTTACTGACAGGCAAGGTTGTGATCCAACGACCAGAGTTAATCATCTGGTGACTGGAATTAATCCTCTGTCTGTCCTGTGGTTTGGATTAACCAGGGTCGGTCATCCCCTTGTGCCTTGGTGGCCCTTATGAATTTAAAGAAAAAACCTCTTGGTAACAAAGGTACACAAAATGAGCTTCAAATGACAGCATTTTGCATAAACTAGCACAGATTTGGAAACTTTTTATTTTGTAAATTAATCTTCTGTAGACAGATAAGATTGTAATATTTTATATTTATGCTCAAGCATACACGAATATATGCACATATAGACGTATCCCATACAGGCGTTCTATACATCCTCAGGTTGCAAAGTGGCTGCTGGACTTACATTCCATTTCAATGGAAGTTAGATACTAAAAGGAAGAAATAAAAGAACAAAACCCGTAATTTACATATCTAAGCTATACAAGAGACCAAGATTATTAAAGCAGGGCGCACAATGCTCCTTAGCCCCTGGATTTAAAGTGGGGGGTGAAAAGCATTTATAGATAAGAATTTGAAATTCAAATGAAGGAACAAGTAGTCTGTCTAAAATGTTAGCCTCCACAGATACTGACCTTCCGTACAAAAGGTGGCGGATTTTTATTTTCAGGCACTAAAGAAAAGAGAATGAATTGTGTGTCGCGCACTCAGATTCGTGATAACGATAAAACGTAGCAAACCTTTTGATGCTTGGCGGCTAATTGAAGGAAGTAGAGGAGAGTGGTACAGTAAGGAGTGAACATAACTAGGAGAATAATTAACAGCTTCATTAGGCAAAACTTACCATTTGTATGTGTATCTAACACACGTTAATGTCAGTTGGATTGAGACTTGATGTGGAGCAAATTTCTTTAAAAGATAATGAATTGCTGCTCTTCAAGGAACAATTCGAAATGCGTAAATGTCACCCTTATTTATAACACCTCTAGAGAATGACAGGAAAGTTGAGATCTAAACATTTTATTTCTCTAAACAGGAATCATGACGACGTGGACCTCGTTAGAGCTACCACTCCACCTGTGGAAGCTAAAACAGATAGGACTGATATAAGCACCTAGGGATCTATAGACATAATACTTATTATCACTAATAGACGTTAGGTAACCAAATCCCAGAACGTCTTGGTGAGACTAAGCCCCCTAAGTATTTGGCATGCCCTTCCGAAGAGATGTTGTCGTCATGGTGGCTGTTTTTATAAGGTTTAATGTAATTGGAACAAAAGCAGTATACCCCGCCATGCTTTGAGTTTTCCCAGAAGTGATTTATGTGATTTTTAAAAAAAAAATTTCTGAAAGTTTAAGGTGTTCTCTTCCAGAGCTAGTTCCTAAATGATTTAGAAGATTCTGGTTAAGTGTTGTTAAAAGTATGAATATAAAATAGTTTGACTACCTGGGCTATGTGGTGGTTGTTCTAGTTTCTATTGTAGGTTCATTTTCTCAGTAGCATGAGCTTAATCCTGGGGAAACAGTACTGTTTTTGATTCTCAGAAAAGTTTAGGGTAAGAAGGGAGATATTTCCTACCTAAAAGTATACATTTTATCAGGGAAGCAAATAAGACGCACAAGACCCCCCTAAAAATAGTTGTAGTGCAACATTTGGCAAACTTTTATTCCTTGGCTTGTACTCCTTAATTAAGGGTTTTATACATTCAAGTAGGGGAACATTTACAGGTGATTGAGTGTAAGAAAAGCTTCACAGAATAAATGAACCTTGGGTGGGCTTTGAAAGAGTGGGATTTGAATCAGCAGCAAAAAGAAAAAAGAAACTTCTAGGAAAGGGATGCCAGAAAAACTCTCTAGTTATATGAGCGACATCAGGCTCTTGTCTTTGTCCTTCAAAAGAACTAACATGCCAGGCAAAGTGGTGTGCCTGTAGTCCCAGCTACTCAGGAGGCTGAGGTGAGAGGATCACTTGAGCCTAGGAGTTCTGGGCTATAGTGCACTGTGCTGAGGAGATGTCCACACTGAGTTCAGCATCGATAAAGGTGACCTCGGAGCAGGGGACCAACAGCTTACCTAACGAGGGGTGAACCAGCCCAGGTTGGAAACAAAGCACGTCAAAACTCCCATGCTGATCAGTAGTGGGATTGTGCCTATGAATAGCCACTGCACTCCAGCCAGGGCAACATAGCGAGACTCCATCTCTAAGAAATGTAAAAAGAACTAACACTATCCCAAGAATAGCAACTGGGTAGGGAGTTGGGGCAGAAACGCACCCACAGGATTAGCCAAGGCATGCCTCTTTCTGTTTGAGCTTTAAAGTGAAAACGCTGTGGCCAATACCTGGACACACATTTGATCTCCAAATCACCCATCCTAACTTTCATTTTACCCTGACATTTATCTACCAAGATATATATTTTATTTCTTAAGACCGTCATCAAAGTTCACTTTAACCAGATTTAGATACCATTCTTTACCAAGTCTGGGTTAGAGTTAGAAAGAAAGGCACTGTGTTGTTTGCAACCCAGAAAAGCTCGGGCTCACACTCTATCTTGAGACAGCTCTGACGTTGTGAAGCATGCTCGAGACACCATGGCAGACAAGCTGCCATGGAAATGTCCTCAAATGATCTTCAGCAGACACAGCTTCCATTTCTCTTACCTTCTCCACAGCACCCATGCTATAGCTTGATATCCTAGTCACAGGCAACAAGGTTCAGACCCACGGATGAGGCATTGACTCTGTCTATGCCATTCCTTCCACTCCAGACGCCTCTATGGGCCCCCGGCTGAAGAATGCAGGAGTTAATTCAGCAGACTCACTAGTCAGGCTAAAGAATTGCCTGTGAAACCCATGTTCTTATCAAGTCGACAACTCTCCCAACAGTGTTGGGGACATAGCTGCAGTAAAGGTATTCTCATGTGTAACAGGACATCACCTGTTCATTCTTTCTCTCCAAGCTTCTAAAATAATGACAAGCATAAAACCTCTTTCAGCTTTTCAGAAAAATGGGCTACATAAATATAAGCTATTACTACTTTTTTCACTAAAAATTATGTATGTCGTATATGCTAAGAATCCTTTCCTGTTTAATCGCAAAGCATCATGAGAGTAGAAATCAGAACTTTTGCTAGTAGTCTTCTACCATTTGTATGGAAAATTGCCGTGGAAGAAATCAATATTATTACTGTTCAAATATTTGCACAGCCTATGTTTAACGTGCCTGTCACACATTAATGAGAAAGTATTTTTGAAGACATTGGATTTAAAGAAGAAAACTTAGAAAAACATCAAGTTGAAGTTATTATTTTTAATGACTGCCAAATTCAATGTTAGTTCTGCTCCAGTAGTATTTGAGCTGCTAACCTGTGTTTTTGAGTGTATGTTCTTGGTGAATAATTAGGGAGGAATTCCTTAGTAAGTAATTGATATAAAGGCCATTTGACTTTGAAATTTACAAAAGCCGATTTTAAATTCATAATTTATGAAGGTTATGTGTATGTTTAATTAGTGAAAATGGGTATTTTGCTATGTCTGGGAAGGGGGATTATTGCACTCTGAGTCATTAAGAAAGGTCCCCTGAATCAATGACATTTTTACAGTGCAGCAATAATCTTATTATATTACACACACGTAAAAATGTTAAATGGACTATAAGATTTGGCATGAAATTGCCTAGTTGCATGAGGAGGGGGAAGAGAAAAGTCAGCATAGCAATTAAACAGTTACAAAAATAGGCATGTTCTTTGTCCAGAATTTGGAGTTCTTGGCTGGCATGCCCAGTTTATAAAAGAAAAGTCAGCAGAATAAGTTAAGTTCGTTCTGTGGCATCAGAAAGCCAACCCTCAAAATAGATGTGGAAAATGCTTGTGTTAAATGGTCATCCAGGCATTTCTTTGGCTCTCTGGTGCTTGGGGCCATCTATGAGAAACCTGGATCAGCCCTTCCTTCTGCCCTGGACCTCTCTCCATTTCCTGGATCCTTGCTCCAAAGAATGATAGGAATATCTTCATTCTCATCGCAAGACTCTACCTCTAGATTGCCTGGTTCCAGATTAGCAAGAAGGGCAGAGGCTGGAGGATATAGGAATGGAGGGAAAAGCAAGGCATTTAAGGGATAAGAACACAGAGGGGAAGTCTAGTCATCCATCCTTCCCTCTGTGACACAGACTTCCCATACATCTTGCCGAGCCTGTGAAATACATACATACACACTTTTCAAAGTGCTTGCCATCCCTGTCTTGTTAAAATAATAACATCTCAACAACCTTTATGCAATTAAAGAAGTCATTTCTCTTCTTATCTGTGTTTGGGCCTATTTCTTAGGTGTCAGTCCAATAAATGAGTTCTTTAAATTTGTGCCTTCTCATAATGACATAAAATTAGGAACTCATCATGGGGAAGTGACATCGTGGTGCCGATAACTGCAAGGCTGTCATGTAGAAGAGGACTTAAATGCAGTCTTAGGATCAATGGGTGGGAATGGCATTAAATACTGAAGAAACAATAGTTGAGGGAACAGATTGGAGGCAAAGTTAGGAAGATTTGGAATAATCACCTGGGGATCAGAGATGGGATGAGCTTCCTGTCTGGATTCAGAATTTCCCCTTCTTGTAGGTTTTGTTTGTTGTTGTTGTTTTTTGTTTTGTTTTGTTTTGTTTTGTTTCTGAAATGGAGTCTCGCTCTCTCACCCAGGCTGGAGTGCAGTGACTCGATCTTGGCTCTCTGCAGCCTCAGCCTCCCTGGTTCAAGCAGCTCTCCTGCCTCAGCCTCTAGAGTAGAGTGGCTGGGATTTCAGGCATGTGCCACCACGCCTGGCTAATTTCGTATTTTTAGTAGATATGGGGTTTCACCATGTTGGCCAGTCTAGTCTCAAACTCCTGACCTCAGGTGATCCTCCCACCTCAGCTCCCAGAGTGCTGGGATTACAGCACTGCACCCAGCCCCCTTCCTGTAGGGTTTTGAGCAAGGATGAGAAATCTCGTGGTAGGAATCTCAAATTAGAAGTGGATCCTAATGATCACAGAAAAATCTCCCATCATCGCCTAAAAAATGAGATGTCACGATTTGTCTTTCATCCGAATACTGTGGTAAGTTCTGATTCTCCTATTATAACTGCATCTGGAATACTGTTCCAGTCCGTTGAGTGTTCTGGGCTCCAGTTTTTCCATCTATACAATGCAATCTTGGCCTATTATATCTTCCCACTGTACAATATTGCTTCGTTCTATTCATGGTGGTCACCTTAACTCAAAGTAGTAAAACCAGGGCATTCTTGACTCCTGCTCTGAGGGAGACAAACTAGAGGAAAACAAGCTAAGTGCCTTTGACAGCCTTGGTTGAGCTCTTTTTACCAAGTATAGGCACAGTCTTAGGTATCAGCATTGTACTTGTTTGGCCAGAAACAGTTGCTAAAACAGTCTTTCAAAGCACTGAGTCAAATTAAATCCTTAACATTGAAGGCAGAATAAGGAGAAAGAACTAGATTGCCAAATTTATCTCTGTCTTCTCAAATGTATGTTTTCATTTACAAAGTTGATTCTCTCCCAGAATTTTTTTCATTGCCTCTGATCTGTGCTTGTGCAAAGTAAATGACTTTTCAAAATAACACATAGCAAGCACTTCATGACGACACTGATTCCATAGGTATTATGTCATAAAAGGGTCATGTGATCAATGAGATTGGCGTATGTTGGGTTTAACCAAGTTAATTCAGGGTTTCATAACTCTCAGAGCCTTGAAGTTACTGATATAAATTGTGAATATTCATGAAAAGAACATTATTTGCAGCGTTTCCCTAATTACTATCAAAAAAAATTTCTCTTGAAGCATTTTATAAGACTAGTGAGAAAAAGGGAGTAAACACAATAGATTAGAAAGTGATGAAAACAATAATATGATCTCGGGAATTTGCCATAAAGGAAAAGAATTAATGAAATATCTGAAATACGGGGTATTTTTAAATATTGCAATTTCAGGAACCTGTAATGTTTTTAATAAGTTTCAACTGGAAGGATTTCCAAAAGGCCTGTTTTATTGGACATTTTTAAATGAGCACTTATATGCTCCCAAATAATTCAAAAACTAAAATGCTGAAAAATCAGCTTGTTCCTATCTCTTTCTGTGACTTTATCAATCCTCTTAATGAATTTTATGCATAAAGTACAGTCAACTGCAACTGTCTACATTAAATATATTCAAAGACATTAAGTTGCTTAAATATGGTAAAAAGCTAAGTTATTTTATATATTCTAGTTTTTAGTAAAAACAAATCCCCTTTTTGCTGGAATAATAATCTGTCAAAGAAGGTAAAGAACAACATTCTCTCTGCCTTTGCCTACCTGTCTTGTTGTCACAGCTGAGCCTTAAGTATTATCGGGGGAATTTTTTATACCTTTCTCTAGCTTCTATTGTGTTAGGAGAAGAGTACATTTGGACATGTTTGCTTTATGCCACGTTTTATTTTAATGAACTTGACCCTATTCTATTTTTTCCTGTTAGGATTGCCATAAGGTTATTTTGGGATTGAGGAGCACTTTAGATGGTAGGATGGGGGTTGTGTGCTCCCCTTGTTTAGTTTAAAACATGTTCAACCACAGGGCCCATTTCAGCAAGTTGCACCTTTGTGTGGTCATATGCTTAAACTCAGCTGAGATGGTGCTCCTGCTCTTAGGTAACGTTTATGGCTGTTGCTTTCCTTTCTTCTAAACACACAATTATTCCCTAAGGTCCATATAAATCATGAGGTTACCTAGGTCATTACAATCCTTTCTTCTCTCCATGAGCTTGCTTCTAATATACAGATAGTAAAAGGTTTGCTGTACACCAATTCATTAGTCTGTAAGGCAAGTCAGTGAAAATAAACAAAATCATGTGAAATACTGGCTAGATAATAAACAGCGATTCTCTGAATCTTTTATTCTCGCATGTTGTCAGAGAGGAAAAAGCTCTAGTTTATATCTGAAGTATTATTGTACATCTATAGATATATTTCTCATTATATAAATTATTCACTGCATTACAAATTGATTTTGGGCATATAGAGGATATTTGGCAGGATAGTAAGACTAATAGAAGTTTAGTAGTATGGAGTTGATACACCCACCTTTTGACTTAATAGAATTTCAGATAATGAAAAAAAGAAAATGGACAAATACTCTAAGCATGAACGTATCAGACTCTAAAGATGATTTATAGCAAACAGTATGCTGCTTTCAGTAAACACTGGAGATTAAAGAAAAGGAAACTCTCTAACACATGGTCTGTTTTTCTCATGTACATTTCATTCTAGCATCATGAATACATTAGGAACATTTCTAAAAGATTCATATTTCTTGGTTGTGGTTATCTTAGCAGTTTGTACTTTAAGGAAACTGGAAGGGTCTGTTGAACAAAATTGTGCAATTTTGACTTAGGTCAGTGCTCACTGCCCTTCTTAAAGTTCAGGTGCGGTGGCTCACGCCTGTAATCCCAGCACTTTGGGAGGCCAAGGCAGGTGGATCACGAGGTCAGCAGTTCGAGATCAGCCTGACCAACATAGTGAAACCCTGTCTCTACTAAAAATACAAAAATTAGCTGGGTGTGGTGGTGGGCACCTGCGGTCCCAGCTACTCAAGAGGCTGAGGCAGGAGAATTGCTTGAACCCAGGAAGCAGAGGTTGCAGTGAGCCAAGATCGTGCCACTGCACTCCAGCCTGGGTGACAGAGCAAGACTCTGCCTCAAAAAAAAAAAAGACAAAAAAGTTCAGCTCAACATTTCTTTTAATATTAGTGCCACTAAAAGGAAGAAGTATCTAACTGCTGTCAGTAGACCCATTTTTCTTCAACATTTTTTGCTTTTGTTCAGAAAAGATGACTGGTCATTTTAAGATAAAGGACTTCCCTGTTCCAGAATAAATAATCTCCCCTAGTTGATGCTGAAAATGTTCTATGGTAGTTATTGGGTGAGGTGCGGTGGCGGGGACTTTAAAAAATAAGAATTTGCCAACTTTAATTCCTGTAGCTTTGATTAGCAAACTACCTAGATCCCCACTGGATAATTACGAATTAATCAGGAGGATTTTAAAAATATCTTTAAATGAGCACATTAGGTCCTATAATATAAAACAGAATTATTGCTTCATTTCTTGTTTCCAAAGAATTAAAAAGAAAATTTGAGGATTATGATTTTGCGATGCAGTAAGCCAGACGTACTACCTTTCCAGAACTGGAAATTGCACGCTAGTGCCTCTACCATACCAATTAAGGGGGCTGTTTGAGCAAATTCAGCACTGCACGCTAATAGCACTAATCCAACTGCACTTCATTAAATCGGTTGGGTACATCAATGGAAACACTTAACGGATTTCATGATTAAAAAAAAAAAACATACCATGGTACATATAAATCGCTTTATTTAACTCCATTACTGACAATGGCTTTGATTGATTGAACTTTGAGAGCAATGCTAGGGCAAAACTGACTGTCATTCCAAATAGTAATTTTCAGAATATCAGGCTATGGCCATATTCTGAGAGTTGGTTATCTTCTAAGTGATAGAGTCCCCTGGGAGATAGCAATAGCTAAATTTTCTGGACTACCTAAACTACAGCCTGTTTTGACCCAGTAGCATACCCTGTGGAAAACAAAGCTCTTCTCCATTTGGTTTTCTATGTATTTGTCTCTTTCCTTCTCTCCATATCCCAACCTCACTTGGAAAGGGACCATCGAACCGTTACAAGCATCGTGACATATATGATTTCGTTTGTTTCTCTCTGGGTTTCTGCGAGGTAATCATCATTTTGTCCATTTTACAGATGAGCCACTGAGACTCACAGAAGTCAGTTAGTGACCTGTCCAGGGCACAAGTCAGTGGCAGATTGACTGAGATCACAGTCATCCAGTTTTGGCTGACTTCACTGCCAGACGTCAGGCAGGTGTCACCTCCTTTCCTCATTGTCCCCTGTGACACTTTGTGAGGTGTCAAAGATGGTGATCCTTCTTAATGGAGGAGCCGCCTTTTGGATCAAAGGTGCAGGAGTGGCTCCTGAGCCTGGGAACAAAGAACAGAATCCATTTCTTATGGCCTCAATCTTCTCTGCAGGACTGTGCTTAAAAAAAACAAAGGGTCAGTTCACTTTTAAAAAATTACTTTGGAGGCCGGGCGTGGTGGCTCACAACTGTAATCTCAGCACTTTGGGAGGCTGAGATGGGTGGATTGCTTGAAGTCAATAGTTCAAGACCAGCCTGGCCAACATGATGAAACCCTGTCTCTACTAATGAAGTACAAAAATTAGCTGGGTGTGGTGGTGCACACCTGTAATCCCAGCTACTTGGGAGGCTGAGGCAGGAGAATCGCTTGAATCTGGGAGGCAGAGGTTGCAATAAGCCGAGATTGTGCCACTGCACTCCAGCCTGGGCAAGACAGTGAGACTTTGTCTCAAAAAAAAAAAAAAAAAAAAAAAAAAAGGAAGTCTGCAGGGAGAGGAGAGGAGAATATTCTTTTTTCCTTTTTCTTTCTTTCCCTTTTTTTTTTTTTTTTTTGAGACAAGGTCTCACTTTATCACCTAGGCTGGAGCTCAGCGGTGCCATCTCGATTCAAGCTCCCAGGTTCAAGTGATCCTCCTGCCTCAGCCCCACAAGTAGCTAGGACTACAGGCGTGTGCCACCACGCCCAGCTAATTTTTGTATTTTTGGTAGAGACGGCGTTTCACCACATGGCTCAGGCTGGTCTCGAACTCCTGACCTCAAGCAGTCCGCCCACCTCTACATCCCAAAGTGCTGGGATTACAGGTGTGAGCCACAGTGCCTGGTGGAGAATATTCTTTATAGGAAAAAAAAAATTCAAAGTAAGGATATAAGGACTTAAAGCAATAAGAAGGAAGTAAATATGTACAAAATGCCTCCTTTATCACTTCTTGATGGCTGGACTTGCTATATAAACTCTTCTTGAGACAATCCATGAAAGTAATTCTTTTTTTTTTTTCCCTGAAGAACAGTGGAAAGTTGGCAAGGAGTAAAAATTTTCTACGAAATAGGGAGGTGAACAAGTTATAAATGATGTTAATATCTTCCAGATGGCACAGTTTTACATGGGAATTGAGTTTATCGTAATTACAGGCATGTGAGTTTTCTACAAATACTGAACTTTGCAAGTCTGACACTAGAAGATTCCATCACTTCTGGAGCAGAGTTGTTTTAAGGGAGGCGTTCCTTCCCTTCCGTTTAGACTGCATCCTTGGGTTTTATAATCTGAGGTAAATCAGAGAAATATTTTCCCATGTGAAGGGTGATTTTTTTTTTAAAACAAGTCTTCCTGGACAATAAATCTTAATTATGCAATGAAACTCCTAGAAACAAGAAACTTAGATTCCAAATATTTTTTCATTAACATTATATATTTTGATCATTGTTTAACACCGTATGTCTTTAATGCTTTGATACATTTATTTTTGAGTTAAGCTGTTATCAGTTTTCTGTCTCTAGACGTGTGTTGGGCAATCAATCTTGGAGCTTCTGGTTTTGCTTCAATCAGGAGAGTGTGGCTCAATCAATTATCCTGCTTTCCTATTCCTTGTGAGCAATGCCTGTAGGCTCAGAGCTTCCAAACCTGTAGCCAATATGGTGAGAGGCATTGAAACAGCCTCCACCATCGCTTGCTTCCCAGTCCTGCCCTTGGCTTTACCCTAGACCTGACTGCCTTTTGCTGCATCAGGTGATGGAGCAGATGATCCCTCCTGCCTTCAGTACCCATTGCAGCTTTCAATCCCCATGTGTCCTAGAAGAGCCTGGTCTTAGTGGTAGGCAGAATTCCAAGAGGGTCCCCAAGATCTACAGCCTCTCATATCCACATACTTTCTCCCAGTTATTCAATCAAACACAAATCTAGGAGCTTCTGCAAAAGGCTTTTGCAGATTTAATTAAGGTACCAAATCATCCGTCAACCTCAAAAAAGGGAGATTATCCTGGGTGAGATGACTTCATCTGGTGAAGGGACTGAGCATTTCCAGAAGCCCGTGGAAATGTGAGAAGAATGCAATGCTAGGGAGATTATCAACTGCTGACACTGAAGATGGAGAGGATCTGGGAGCACCCCCAGCTGGCAGCCAGAAAGAGGGCAGAGGCTGCAGCCCTGCATCTGCAAGAACCTGAACTCTGCCACAGTGGTACGAGCTTCCAGGAGGATCCCCAGCTCCAGATAAGAATGCAGCCCAGCCAGCACCTTGATTTCTGCCCTGTGATGCCCTGAGCAGAGAATCCAGCAAGGTCATCCCAGACTTCCGATCTGTAGACCTGTGAGCTAAGAACTGTGCGTTGTTTCAAGTCACTAAATTGGTGATAATTTGTTATTTTGCAATAGGAAACCAACAGTCCACTATCTGCTAGACATTCATTGCCTTGGTTTCTCTCTTTCCAAGTCAGCCTTGACTAACCGTCACCCATGACAGCTCTCATATTCTTATGCACAATTAATTATTATTCCTTTGCATTACTACAATGAAAGCCATTTTGATCTCTTTTAATGTTTCTTATAAATTTTTTCTTTGATATTTTATTTTTTCCTCACTTTTATAATACCTTCTTTCCTGAGACTATAAACTCTTGTACCTGATGTGATTACCTATTTCATAAATTAATCATCAGGTTTCTTAGTGACAATAAAATTATTGATAGTCATTGTTATGACCCCTGAGACATTACAAAAACTTAAAGGTTACATTTTTAATGTGTGAGATTAGCTTTGTGAGCTTTACTGTACTTTGATTATTCAAGAACTGGTCATCTCAGTATGACATATATGGAAACCTTTCCTAAACTGAATCAGAGTAAGATATTAGGTGGACTATATCGGATTGGAATTTCTTGCAGGAGAATGTCCTTGAAGCCTTTGGACAAGCTCAAAGGTCACACTATGTAGGATTTTGAGGAAGACAATGACATAAGACAAGACAAATGTTTCTGAAAACGTTTTAATTTTTTTTTCTGCAAGAGAGGTGAGGACTTGGTATCCCATTTATAGTCAGTGAAGTTGGTTGCAGGAGAGAGGGTGTAGCTTAAGTACATCCAGCAGCCACTGATGGATGTCACATTGCTGCTCTGGTCTTAGCATCACATTCTTCCCAGCTCTGTGGCTTGTGTCCAAGCAGCCCAGGAGATCATCCCTGAAATTTGGAACTTGTACTTATTTTGGAGCTATGCAGACAGCAAAAACCTTGAGTCCTCCCATATAGTAATAGATGGAATCTGAGTTTGGGTGATAAGATTGGTGAAGGAGTTCAATGGTGGGGAAATGGAAAGGCTACTAAATAATCACTGTCCTACCAAAATGAAGGGAATTATTAATAAGTCATAAGTGCTTGCCCCAACAGAAAAAAAAAAATGTCAGCTTACATCCTGACAGAATCTACAGCGTATTACTAGATGCAAATATGCATAAACACATCGCAAAGTATAGAAGTAGTAATGCTATAGTTTAAAAATTAGGTTTGTGGGGTGTATTGAAAGGACCACAAGAAGTAAGAAAAACGGAGTTTTAGGAAGTGTCATAAAATATAAAAATAAGCCCTGGATCAAAGACATAGGTCCCACAATCCTGCTTATAATACACAGAGAGCAAATTGGAAGATAGATACATAGATAGATGAATGAATGAGTGAATAAATACATTAAATATGTGTGAAAAATATATGTAGAAAAATGTGTTTTTATAAAAAAGAAAAAATACTTTATAAACTTAAAAACAAACTTCAAAGGAAATTACAATATAATAAAGCAATATTCTTTATTATTCTTCTTTATTTAATATTCTGTAGCATGCAATTTTATATTTTATACACATTTAGAATGACTTTCATAGAAATTTGGCATTTGACCACATGTTAGGAACTGGGAGGACAGCAGCCAGGTCATGGCCCAGCCTCTCCGTTTCTCATAGAAAGGTCTAGGGATTCTCTGGCACTGCCCTGAGGCTCAGTTCCCTTAGCTGCTCTGAAACTGGGCATTGCCACCCAGGCTGGTGGCAGCGGTGGTGGTGGTCAGGCCTTCCCTGGAGCTGCCCGTGATCAGGCCCACAGTGCTGGTGCGAGGAAGGAACCAAAATTAGCGCTACCATGCAGCCCCCTCCAGGAGCCAACCGTGTTTCATCTCAGTCTTGCAGGCTGGGCTTTGTTTCCAGTAGTCATGAGGTCCCCGAGCAGGAGGACCAGGACAGCTCTGACAGGAAGCCCATTCAGTGGGACTCACCAGACACCAAGACTGCTGCCTGTGTCTGTCTCTCTCTGTCACATACACTCACTCATGCACTGATTATGTCATAAGCATTTTTTTACTGATTATATCATAAGCATTTTTCCTGTATTTAAAAACTTTTATTCAGCAATTTTTTTCTTTTTGTTTTAATTTTAGAGACAGGGTCTTGCTCTGTTGCCCAGGCTGGAGTGCAGTGGCACAGTCACAGCTCACTGCAGCCTCAAACTCCTGGGCTTAAGTGATCCTCCCACCTCAGCATCCCAAGTAGCTGGGACTACAGGCACGAGTCACCATACCCTGCTAATTAAAAAAAAAAAAAAAAAAAATTGTAGAGAAGGTGTTAGGGGCTCTTGCTTTGTGGCCCAAGCTGGTATCAAATTATGGAACATATGTCTTTGATCCAGGACTTATTTTGTCTTATCTCTTGTAGTCCTTTCAATGAATCTTTGTGCAAACCAAGATGCTCTAAGCACACAGAAAAATCAATGAGGTATTAGTTGATGAGACAATTGTCTAGCAACAATAACCAGTGGAAAAATGAATCACCCATAGTTAATGGCGAATTCTAAAGTAAGGCCACACCCATCCCCCTCCCCCCAAAATATGAAAGGGAGTAACAAGTGCAGATACCGGAATCAAGCTTGCCCCAAAGTAGGAAATATTAAAAGCATAAAAAGTACCTCATTCCTGGGTCCCTTATGCAGTACTCCCCCAGCTCAGGGCTCTTTCTAGGATACCACCTACTACCTGCCTTCCTGGGATCATTGTAAAGACTAAATTAGATAATACATGTGAGAACATGCTGACATGGAAATTCCCGTGCAATGTCAAGAATTCTTGCCAGCCTTTCAGAAAATAGGAGACCAAATCCAATTCATTTTAACTTTCCGGTCCTAAAAATAAATATCACACAGAGCATCTCATTGATCCAGTGGTAAAATAAATAAATAAATAAATAAAAGCCAGTCTTTGATTCACTTCCAAGATAGTGTTTTTTTTTTAACCAAAAAATGGAAAATAAGGCAAACAGGTATTGATTTGCTTATTTCTATATAGGTAGTTAGTGCTTTTCAAAATAAGTTTTATGTGATTATGAAGGACTACTTGTCCATTGTAAAAATTTTGAAAAATACAGAAATGAATAAGGAACGTAACGTCACTACCCAGAGATAACCACCTAATGGCTTGGCCTAGTTAGTTCCTTCTAGCTTTTTTTCTGCATATGAATAAGAATTGAGAATATACTGTACATAGAGTTTTATATTCTGATTTTTCACTGATTATATCATAAGCATTTTTCCAGTTATTTAAGAAACTTGTTGAGCATTTTTTTTTTTTAATTTTAGAGACAGGATCTTGCTCTGTTGACCAGGCTGGAGTGCAGTGACACAATCACAGCGCATTGCAATCTCAGACTCCTAGGCTCAAGTGATCCTCCCACCTCAGCCTCCCAAACAGGCGGGACTACAGGCACGAGCCACCGTATCTTGCCAATTAAAAAAAAAATTGTAGAGAAGGGGTTGGGGGTTCTTGCTTTGTTACCCAGGCTGGTCTCAAACTCCTGGCCTCAAGCAATCCTTTTGCCTCGGCCTCCCAAAGCACTGCAATTACAGGTGTGAGCCACCGTGCCTGGCCTGAACATGTTTGTTTGTTTGTTTGTTTGTTTGTTTGTTTGTTTGAGATGAAGTCTCACTCTGTTGCCTAGGCTAGAGTGCAGTGTCGCCGTCTCGGCTCACTGCAGCCTCTGCCTCCCAGGTTCAAGTGATTCTCCTGCCTCAGCCTCCCGAGTAGCTGGGACTACATGCGCCTGCCACTACGCCTGGCTAATATTTTGTATTTTTAGTAGAGACGGGGTTTCATCGTGTTAGCCAGGATGGTCTCGATCTCCTGACGTCGTGATCCACCGGCCTTGGCCTCCCAAAATGCTGGGATTACAGGCATGAGCTGAACACGCTTTTTAGTGACTGAATAATATTCCATGGTATTTGACATTATTCTGGGTTGTTTCCTTAGAACAGATTTCTAAAAAATGCTTTTGTTAAATAACAGGCTATGACTCTTTTAAGACTTTTCATACATTGTGATTAGAACATTGCAAGCAAGCCAGAACCACTAGGGGATGACTCTCGTGTAAAACCACTCAGAAACACAGATGCAGACTAATTGGTTCCTCCTACCTCCACCACTGTATATTTTTATTTCCAAATCCTCTTTCTAATACTCTGGAAGAAAAATCTGTTCTCTTTTGGGGGATACGTAAGTTAATTCTTGGACGGCAGCACAGCAGTCGTTTACAGGTTGTTCAGTTTTAATAGCTATTAATGCCTCGTGCAAAATAAACCAAAGACCCACAGAAACACATTTTTGCAGGTGAAAATTGTGTTCGCCGACATCATTTCTCACTCCAGCTTATGATGTCAGGCATCATATTTCTCCGTTATTAATGTATGTATGCCAGTGGGGGGAGATCCTCTTGGAAGGAGATTAAAAAGACACCACCACCTCAAATCCCCCTTCCTAATAATGTGAGAATGTCCAGAAGCCTGGGGAGTTGGTACAGTAGCTCACAGTGTCAGACAACACCCTGTGGAGGATTAGCTTCCTTTCCATTAACCATCTCCACCATAGAGAGTCCGGGGTCATTTGTGCTTACAAGACAAAACCTGACTTAGGCAAAGTCACTATTCGTCTGTTCAGCACCGCATACCTATAAAGCCTCCGAAACCGCTCTTTAGTGACTGAATACATTTCTCATTTTCCCATCACTTTTCCCCTTACTTGGCCATTTTCCTAAAGCCATAATTCAAACTTTCCCAAAGAAAAAAAATAATCTCTAGGTAATCCTTTCAAGAATTCTTAGAAAGAAATCTTTATTCTTTGAGCACTCTTCTGGGAAACCTAACCTGTGATTACTGTTAGGATTCAAAATGTTTCACCACCCGCATCTACGTAGATAAATTGAGCCTGGGGAAATACGGAGCCAGTAGGCTTTTAGCTTGAGGAGCGGGGATTCTAAAGCCAGGGACGCTCATGAAAACAACGACCTGGTGGATTAAACCCCAAAATTGAAACTGTGGCAAAGTACCTTTTAATTACAAAAGGGTTTAGGCAGAGATCTATCTTTGAGTTAGTTGGCAGTAAATGTTCACCCACTTCACCACTGTTACTATAGAATGGAAAAGGTTTAAGGTAGCAAATTTAAGAAAAATAATGGGAAGATGCCTAAATGAGGAGGGAGGGGTTGGTTGTCTTCTGAATATTTAAAAAATCCACATCATGTTTACATTCTGGGGGTGGTAAGCGGGGAGGGTGAGGTCTGGAGAGGGACCTTCCCCAGATGGGAGCCCTGTCTGTATGTGAGCAGAGAGAAAAACACCTTGCATAGAACGGTGGTGCCCTTTGGACCCATTCATAGCTTCCTTGTGAACTGGAGTTTTCTTTCTCCAGAGCAGGGACCCAGACAGACAGAGGGGTCAACTCTCTGACCCCTCCTCTAGTTTTTATGAATTAAATTCCTCGGACCTAATTCCCAGCTCTCATCCAGCGTCTGGAACACGGGGAGTGAATGAGAGCCAAACAGGTGCCTTCATTCTCACCTTTGCCGGGCTGCTGTGCTGTCGTGACTGGGGATCTTGACATCCCGAGCAATGCCATGTTTGCCACACTGGCAACAGTAACAGAGCAATGTGCAGCCGGCTTCAGGATCAAAATTTGCAAACTCAGGATCCTGGGCCTCAGGCCAATGCAGTCTGGGTGCGTTGCAGTGGTGACACGTTTAGTCTCTAGGGAGGGATGCTGGCACACCAGTTGCATTCCTGGCAGCACGCTTGCCAGTGCGAAACTTAGCGAGCGGAGCTGGTATCAACTCCAGAGGGAGACGCAAGCTGCTTCCTTAACTTCTTTGGCAATACTCCCCTCTGCAACTTGTGCGCAGTACACCCTCCTGAATATTTACAAGAGCTGCTATTTGTGATACTCTTTGGGGCCCTGTTGGATAGTACTTTCAAGAGAAGTGCTAAAACGATAGCAGCCTTCCAGTTTACAAATGTAACTATGGTATTCCTGAATAATTCAATTTCCTAAAATTGGCACTTAACTGTGCAATGACTTATTTCTTGCTGGGAAGAGATTCTAATCCCGCCCCCACCCCCCACTCACCACCCCACACATACTTTTAAAAATAGCTTTTACTTTTGCCAAGAGGAGCGCCTAGTATTTACTATTGGAGGATATGTGAATTAAAATACTAGCTCCTTTCCCTGTTGCAATCCACCGGCACTATATTAGCTGAGTTCTCTGCTACCTGAGAGGAACGTATCCTCAACGGAAATGCCCTTAGTTTTTCAGAATGCCTCACCCACCTCTCTTATTTGTGCTTGGAAGGCAACATGAGCTAGAATTTGGCCACTTAGTATTCAGACCATGTCAGGATTCAAGTAAAAAGCCTATATTGCAGAGCTGGATGCACCGTCGCCAGGCCAAACACAGTCAACAGTTCAAATCACAGTTAAATTATAAGAAGGTGTGGGGTGAAACATGCAAACCTGCCTTATCAATGAAGCAGTAGAGATAAAAGGAATTACTCCATAAATGCCAGCTTGTGGGGCTTTAATGAGTACAGAGATGGTGTCCTTTCCAGCTACATCCCATTGATTATAAGGCTAGTTAAGATTTTAAACATAATGCTTTCTTCTTCTTCCTCCTCCTCCTCCTTTTCCTCCTTCCCTCCCCTCCTCCTCCTCTTTCTCCTCCTCCTCCTTCTCCTTTGTCTTCTTTTAACATGCAAAGCATTTCCCAAAGTACGGAGAAATGAACAATACCTCTGTGTATTTCCATAGTTTTGCAAAGGGACGGTGGTGTTAGCAAGCCAAGTATCTACTACTGGAAGCATCATATGTAGCAGAGGAAATGCAGTTAATACAATAATTCACATATGTTAATGCTTAGTTCCATCAATGTCAGCTTTATTTTCTTCTTGATATACACAAAGCTGGCACACAGTTTTAACTGATGAGGTAATGTCATTTTTAATTTAAAGAGCCTTAAGCTGTCCACTTTAACTAGTGATATCATGGTTGCAGTTGTCTCCTGAGACTTTATGTAAACATAAGTCATGCATCCCCGGCAGTTTGAGAAGAGATTGTTAAAGATGACATTGGGCATCATGAAGATTTCCCCCACTTTGATCTCTTTTAAATTGCCAGATACAGTTTATGTTACTGACATATTTTAGCCATTCCTGAAATTAATATATCCCAGGACTTTTGAACCAAGTTAAGCACAGAAATAAAATAAAGGTTGGAAATGAATGCCTTGTAATGTTTTCATGTCATTTCTAGAAGAAAAATGGAAGATGAATCAGATTCTCTTGCTCCTAGGTGACTTGGTAAATAAAAAGAGAAGAAAGAGCAAGCTACTAAGAAATACATAACACCAAATAAACAAAAGCCTTCTTATTTTCCTAGGGGACACGAGTGTATTGGTGATGGCTTTGTACATTTTAAAGATAAATAAGATCCAAGTATATCTTATTTCCATGTTAACTTTTGAGTAATATTTATGGTCACTTTCCTTACGATTTGTATCCTTAGTGTCATTATTAAGCCTGAATTTTAAATCTCATTACTTTTGTGGTATCAAGCGTTTCTTTCTCAAACAACAAGATTTCTTTAAAGACTCAAACAATGATATTACTTTAAAGATTCAGACTAGCGGGTATAAACAAAGTTATTTTCCATTCTTAACTAAACTTTTTCTTGGGAGAAATTACGTTCTAGGATCCAAGTGTCATTTGGGGGAAGATAATCTGTGTTTTAACTATTGGATGTGGCTACTGAGAGACTATTTTCAAAGAAGTCTGGAGTTTGGTGGAATGCAGTTAAATAGTAAAGAATCTGTTTATTATTCTGTGGCCATATGTTTAGAGGGTCGCTCACAGAAATCAAAGTATTGTTCATAGAAAGCTCCAGCCAGGAGACATTTTGAA
This sequence comes from Macaca fascicularis, assembly GCF_037993035.2. Classification (NCBI taxonomy): domain Eukaryota; kingdom Metazoa; phylum Chordata; class Mammalia; order Primates; family Cercopithecidae; genus Macaca; species Macaca fascicularis. Next base: position 34,025,355 of record NC_088383.1, on the reverse strand, counting down.
TTCATAAAAGAACTTCACAGTTTGAAAAGAATGCATAGCATTATGTATGGACACCCCACCACCATAGACAAAGGAACACAATTTAATAATAGAGGATTGTGCTCATGAGATTTTCTTTTTCTTTTTAATTGGTTACTTTAACTGACATTGTCTGCAAGTATAATGGACACCATTATTCTTAATAGTTCTGTGTTGCCAGATGTATACAGACATGATGTAGTCCATTTTAATTATTTCGTTTTGCTAGATTTTTTTTTCCTTCCATTTAATGCAGTGATGAATGCAGATAGATCTTTTTTTTCCTGGCACACTATGCTAGATGATGCTGGTGTCTAAGTTATTGAAATTAAAAGGGCATTTCTCACCAACCTAATGTTTTCTTCCATGTTTGTGTGTTAGGTATGACTACGTGGAAGTCTTCGATGGAGAAAATGAAAATGGACGTTTATGGGGAAAGTTCTGTGGAAAGATAGCCCCTCCTCCTGTTGTGTCTTCAGGGCAATTTCTTTTTATCAAATTTGTCTCTGACTACGAAACACACGGTGCAGGATTTTCCATACGTTATGAAATTTTCAAGAGAGGTGAGTGAATAGCTTACAGTAGAACAAGGATGACTAAAAGTTCATTTAGGCCGAGTGCGGTGGCTCACGCCTGTAATCCCAGCACTTTGGAAGGCTGAGGCGGGTGGATCACTTGAGCTCAGGAGTTCAAGACCAGCCCCGTCAATATGGCGAAACCCAGTCTCTACTAAAAATACAAAAATTAGCAGGGCATGATGGCGTATGCCAGTAATCCCAGCTACTCGGGAGGCTGAGACAGGAGAATCACTTGAACCTGGAAGGTGGAGGTTGCAGTGAGCTGAGTACAGGCCATTGCACTCCAGTCTGGGTGACAGAGTGAGACTCTGTCTTAAAAAAAAAACAAAAATTTATAATTTATTTCACCTTGTTTGATTTCACAAAAGACAAAGTGAAAAGAAAGATAGGAGTAATGCTTTTATCCTTTTGTAAAATATATATCCTCATTATAAAAATGTTGGGAAGTACTTTAAAATAAGGTTAAATTACCCACTGTATGAAGGAAGTGTGCTTAAATTGAAAAAAGAAATATATTTCAGCAATCAAAATTTCACCAGTCTGAAGTGTTGGCCAGTGTTACAGGGCAGCAGTCTCCAACCTTTTTGGCACCAGGGACCAGCTTCATGGAAGAAAATTTTTCCACTGACAGAGTTGGGGGATGGTTTCAGGATGATTCAAGCACATTACATTGATTGTGCACTTTATTCCCATTATCATTACTTCGTAATATATAATGAAATAATTATACAACTCACTGTAATGTAGAATCAGTGGGAACCCTGAGCTTGTTTTTCTGCAACTAGACGGTCCCATCTACAGGTGATGGGAGACAGTGACAGATCCTCAGGCGTTAGATTCTCCTATAAGGAGAGCGCAACCTGGATTTCTTGCACACGTAGTTCACAAAAGGGTTTGCGGTCCTATGAGAATCTAAGCTGCAACTGATCACTGATCTGACAGGAGGAGGAGTTCAGGCAGTAGTTCCAGCGATGGGGAGTGGCTGTAAATACAGGCAAAACTTTGCTCACCTGCCACTCGCCTCCTGCTGTGAGGCCCAGTCCCTAACAAGCCACAAACTGGTACCAGTCTGCGGTCCGAGGGTTGGGGACCTCAGTTATAAGGTATACACTCCGTAAGCTTTTTAAAAAGCATTTATTCTTATCTATCTTCTTCAAAAATAGGTTTGATCTATTCTTGAAGTTTGATTTCTTTCGTTAAAAATGCGTCAGCCAGCCATGGTGGTGCGTGCCTGTAATCAGTTCCAGTTACTGGGGAGGTTGAGGTGGGAGGATCGCCTGAGCACAGGAGTTGGAGGCTGCAGTTGAGGCTTGATTGTGCCACAGCACTCCAGTCTGGGTGACAGAGCAAGAAGAGCCTGTCTCTAAATATAAATTTAAAGATAATTTAAAAGTAATAAACAAATTAACGAACACGTAAAGTTATCTGGTGGTCACTGTTTTTAGCAACAGCCTATAAGTTCCTTTCATGTGTGAAATTCAGCCTTCCTATTACTTATATTTTTAAGTTGCCATTAATGTCTAGAAAACCAATCCAGGGACGGAGGATCAAGATTTGAATGTATTGTCTTGGAATACAGAAGAAAAAGCTTGTTTCGATAGAAAAAAATCTAACCACATCAATTTCAAAAGCCTTCGGTCTTCTGGGTTCGTGATAACTGAGAAAAATTTAAAGGGGAGTTGTTAGGGGCTCCAGGAAACATTGCGACAACTTCTTTAACTTTTGAAGATATTTGGCTCTGACACCATAAAAACAGGGATAGATGGAGAGAACTTTCAGAAATTTAAGCACATAAGTACTTAGAACACCTTTTGTATAGATAATAGTATACATATGACATCAATATAAACAGATGATGAATGTACATATTTTTAGTGATGAGAACTGTTTGACTTGTTATAGAAGTCATATTATACGTGTCTGTATATGTACACACACACATCTACACCTGCTTGCTTACCTGTATGTGGCACTATCAAAGACAAACGTGTCAGAAAAGGGGCTAGGAATAGCCTTTTATTTTCAGTTTTCTTAGAGATCTGAAGACAGTTGAAGGAGAAAACAGAGATCTGTCACTAACTCATGAAGAATTCTTTGTGTTCCTTCCAAAGGAACTCAGCTCCCTACGTATCTGTGAGTCTCAGATGTACCAAAGCTTCCTGTCCTACTCTCCAAGCCCATTCTTCAGACTTGAAGTCTTCTTTTGTTCTTTCTCTTCTTGACTTCCCACATCCAATATGGCGTCCACTGCTTTTTAATTTTTATCCAAAGGTCTCAAAGACTCTCAGCTTCTCTTCCATGTCACTGCCATTAACCAAATAGGCCCCAGTTGTGGCCCTCCCATGTGACTCTATCCTGCTCACAGCTTCTCAAACAGGCAGGAAGCCACTGTCCTCAAAACGTCCACAGAGGGTCTCTGTCACCCCACTGGGCAAGATTGAGGCCCTGCTCAAAACTTAGCATCAACTGCATAAAAATCATTAATATAATCATTTATGAAAACCTACACACACACACACACACACACACGTAAAAGCGCAGGTCATGAATGTTTTTTCCTCAAAAGTTGTTTAATGATATTGTAGAATTCATGGATCACTGTTCCTTTGAAAATATAGCACTTCTTTTAGGATGCAGCAATTTCAAGTTTCCTGAAAACACATGAATTACACCAATCATAGTTTAATGCAACCAGAATGGCCTTGAGGTTTCCGGTGTGAGATCACAGTTCTGAGACATTTAGGCCATTCCAGAGTCCCTGGGTTGCATTGCTCCAGGATCATCTTTGCCTGACCGTCAACAAGGCCAGCCCTGCTTCTTCCTGCCCTCTTGCAGCCACGTTGGACTGCCCTAATTCTCCTCCTAAGAGCCCCTCTTTTCCTTCGACATGTCTCTTCCCAGATGCTGAAACCTTAGGCCACCAGCCCTACCTTTATTTCCAATCGCCTAAAGAGATTTCTCTAGGAAACCCAAGCCTCCCCACTGATCTCTGTTCCCATCCTTCCCTTGGTCTTCAGGCCCAGACGCTGGAAGAAGCTGCTGCTGTTTCCTATGGGTCTCAGTGCAAGGGGGCCGGGAGTGGCGGGGGTGCCATTTACTGAGAGCAGACTTGGTCACTTGATATATGTTACATGATTGAGAGTTTGTGCATTTAATAATAATTCCGAAGAGAGTCTCTTGACTGTTACTATTCTCCATCCTTATTGTTCTTGGCAACTAAATGGTGGCATTCCTTATAGCTATACAAGTTACTCCTGTTCTTCCAAGTAAAGAGGAAAGCTCATGTTCACTAACTCCAAATGCCTGTGTGAGTGCCACTCACTCCTACGCACCCAGGGCTGCTGGCCTCACTCCTGCTCATCTCCTGTGTTGTATATTCATCTCCTGTGTTCTGAAACTGCTGTAAAGAAATACCTGAGACTGGGTCATTTATAAAGAAAAGACGTTTGATTGGCTCACAGTTCTGCAGGCTGTATAGGAAGCATGATGTTCACACCTGCTCAGCTTCTGGGGAGGTCGCAGGAAACTGACAATCATGGCAGAAGGTGAAGGGGAAGCACAAGTCACAGTGGCCAGAGTAGGAGCAAGAGAGAGAGGGAGGGGAGGTGCTACACGTTTTTTTGTTTTTTGTCTTTTGTTTTTGGAGACGGAGTCTCGATCTGCCGCCCAGGCTGGAGTGCAGTGGCCTGATCTCAGCTCATTGCAAGCTCTGCCTCCTGGGTTCACACCATTCTCCTGCCTCAGCCTCCCTAGTAGCTGGGACTACAGGCACCCGCCACCACACCTGGCTAATTTTTTGTATTTTTAGTAGAGACGGGCTTTCACCGTGTTAACCAGGATGGTATACGTTTTTAAACAACCAGATCTCATGATAACTCACTTACTATTGCAAGGACAAGGCCAGGAGGGGATGGCGCTAAACTATTCATGAGAAATCCACCCCCATGATTCAATCACTTCCCACCAGACCCCACCTCCAACACTGGGGATTGTAATTCGACATGAGATTTGGTGGGGACACAGATCCAAACACTATCATATGTATTCACCATGGACTTTCTTAACCCCTTTTCTGCCATTGTCCTTTCGGGAGAAAGTGTTTCTTCAACTATGGTGAACTGAAACAACAGTGAATAAGGAAAATATGAAAATGAATTTTGGTGTATAGTGGAGAAAATAGGAAGCTACAGAATATTTAAATTAGAAGAGATTTTATTTTGCAAATTCTAAAGTCCAACTCCCGTTTGTCATGCACAGAATTTGAGAACCAGAAAGACTAAGAGGCCACCCAAGTTTACCCAGCCGGTGAATGAATCTCAGGACTGGAATTCAGGTCTCCTGGGGTTCCATCCAGTTCTCCTCCATCACCCCATGGAATGTCCCCATGTTTTGTCAAAATACACAAGAAAACCTGGGATCACTTCCATAGCGTGACAAGGGCAAAGTGAAAGCACCAAAATTCACTTGCTTTTGAAAGTATGACCTTAATTCCTGTCATTTTTTTTCTCAATAAATCTTAATCTGAACTGAAACATTTTATCTTTATAAGAAGGAGAAAATATCGGTATCTGCATGAAATCTTGCTGTTTACTTTGGCTTATAAGAATGTAGCCAAAGCGTTTTTTTCCCCAGGGAGGAGTTTGGAGGTCTCCAGCATAACCGTTTCTACACTGTGGCTATAAAATCCTAAAGGGTCCCCAGTAGCATATATGTACATATGTATTTTTTATTTGTGGATGAATGACTCAAATTAGCATAGTCGCTGTCATCTCAGAAGCCACCAGAGTAATTTAGAAACTAAGATTATAAACCATACAGCACATGTCGTAATCTCTACCTGGAACTGACGAGGCAAATTGCTACATGTTACTAACTTTTGAACCGGAATCAAATAGATAAGCATTTGCAGTGCTCACGGTGAAGGGTGAGCCGTGTCCAAGAAGGTTTGAGAGGTATTTCAAATAAGTCAGACCTCTGCAGACCAGGTTTCCTGTGCCCATCTAAGAATTCTTCTGCATCTGCAATGCCATGGATCCATGGATAGTTGATATGTGCATGAGGAGGAAAGGATTGATTTGTTTTCTCAACAGGCTGCCAGATGCACTCTGTTGGTATTCAGCCTCCTGACCTGAATCACTAAAACAAGAGACCTACTAGTTAACTTTAATCTCTATTGATGTCTAATGAGTCGCCTCTAGTTGCCTGGCACTTTGGGAGAATGTTCAGTTAAGACCAATGTCAACAAAGCACCTTATTTAGAATTGAATCCTTGCACGCCATTGCCAGGGCCCCATCACTTCTGCCTTCAAGCCACTGTGAGAAAATGGTGCAGGAAAAGAGTTGTTGAACTGAACACCCCCAGATTTGATCCTGAAATTCAAAAGGGTAAAGACTTCTCTGATTCACAAGAGTCTCAAGTGTAGCTATTTGAAGATCATAGCAGCAGGTGGTATTGAGGGACTGAGTTGATGTGCTCATGTTGGTAGAGAAGGCAGTTTTGGGGTTTGTTGTTGTTGTTGTTGTTGTTTGTTTGTTTTTTGAGGTGGAGTCTGGCTGGCTCTGTCACCCAGGCTGGAGTGCAGTGGTGTGATCTCGGCTCACTGCAACCTCTGCCTCCTGGGTTCAAACGATTCTCCTGTCTTAGCCTCCCAGGTAGCTGGGATTACAGGCGCCCACCACCACGCCCAGCTAATTTTTCTATTTTTAGTAGAGACGGGGGTTTCCCTATGTTGGCCAGGCTGGTCTCGAACTCCTGACCTCAGGTGATCCGCCCACCTCAGCCTCCCAAAGTGCTGGGATCACAGGCATGAGTCACCGTGTGCACCCAGCCGAGAAGGACAGTTTTTGAATTGTGTAGTGAATACCACCCTATGCTGGTTACCATGAATTGAAATTGGAGTCATTCATACAGGCATAAGGTCAACCTGCACTATATGCATGGATGCTCTTGACCAATTTCAATGACAAATCACTATAATTTGTAAAGTCTTGGTGGTACTGAACAGTCATTAAAATTACACATTATAAATATATGCATTACACACACACACACACACACACATCTATTAACATGCAATTTTAGAATGGCGTACTATACTGTGCCTGATACTTCGGGGAAGGTTAGGATGTCAGCATTGATATTAGGTGACTTCCGGCATCATGGCCTGTAATCACAGTTTATCGTGCCCTCACTAACAGCCACACTTTACCGGCCCACCTGTGTCAACACCACTCAGAATGAGTCACTCACCCTTGGTACATGTACGAATTACCTTTCACATTTCGTTTGTCAAAGAGGCATAGGTCACATCTGGCAGAGTTACTGAGTCACTGGTGTAGGAATCTGAAACCCAAACTGCCTCCACTGAATTCTCTCCCTCATCATTATAAATGTTCTATTTCACCAATAAAGGGCTGTCAGCCTCAAGATTTAAAGATTTAAGCTTGACGGGGCTATAATTATTTCTCTAGGGCTCTGTCGAGATTTCTGCAGCTTACTCATTCATTGTTCCCACATGATTTTATATTTGTCATTTTTTTCCCTGCAACAGCAGAAGTCTTTAAATTGCTCCATACAAATGGAAAGCTAAGGTTAACACAATAAATCTGAACTTGACTTTCCATACCCATTTTACTAATAGGAAAAAGCTGACTAATGCATGATTAGAATAGTGGTTATAATGGTGGGCTTTTATTAGAAAGATGTTCTGTCTTTACCCAGGTTATTTCTTGGGGAAGTTGTTTAAGTGGGATTTTCACTTTACTCCTTTTTCTCTTCTACTCATAGGTCCTGAATGTTCCCAGAACTACACAACACCTAGTGGAGTGATAAAGTCCCCCGGATTCCCTGAAAAATATCCCAACAGCCTTGAATGCACTTATATTGTCTTTGCACCAAAGATGTCAGAGATTATCCTGGAATTTGAAAGCTTTGACCTGGAGCCTGACTCAAATCCTCCAGGGGGGATGTTCTGTCGCTACGACCGGCTGGAAATCTGGGATGGATTCCCTGACGGTAAGAATGACAAGAAGCACCCCAAAAAGGGAAGGTTCTGGAGGAAGGGCACCAGGATTCTTTTACTAGAGTCATGATACATGCATCATTTTAAAAAAATGCTCAAAAGGACACTGGAAAACAAAGCAAAACTCTCTTTATGCAGAGCAGTGATGAAATGTTTGAGCTCAAGAAGACCTTAGTAATTATCTAGTCCAATTCCTTCAGTTTATAGATAAGGAAGCTGAGGCCATGAAAGATTACGAAAAGTTCTTGTAGCTATTTTTGTGATATAATTGAGGTGAACACATAGTTTTTCTCACTGAAGTATTTTGCTCATCCACTGACCTGGCTACTCATCATTAATTCACAGATTGTCAGAGGATGGGCTCTTAGTAATTCCATTATATCAAACCACTCATTTTAGAAATGCAGAGACTCAGGACCTGAGAGGTTGAGTACTTAATAAAATTTTAAGGCTAAAATATGCATCTGTTATGCTACAGAATAAAAATTTGGAAAAGGAACGAGAATGTTTGGGCATTCCAAATTTAGACAGTTTCCCTGTACATTCTCTACAGATTTTTCATCTTTGGGAATTTGAATCACCTCATTACATCATTTATCGTCATTGACCTATCATCTAAATGCATTCATATACCTAAAAAGTATTTCTTGAGCATCTGTCATGTACCAGGCACCATCCAACCCCTGTGTAAGCAAAACAATGAAAGGTGCTGCCTTCTGGAGTTTCTCTTCTGCCAGGGAGAATGAGACAATAAACAATGCACATTACAAATAAATGAATTATGTGTGTGAAATATTAGAAGGTGAGAAGTGCTGTAAACAAATCTCCCCAAATGCAAGCAAGAAAAAGTAGAGCAGAGTCAAGGGATGAGAAGTTAGGAGGGGGAAGGTATACGGTGAAATTTTAAATAGGGTGGTGAGGTTAGACCTATTTATTTATTTATTTATTTATTTATTTATTTATTTATTTTTGAGACAGAGTTTCGCTCTTGTCACCCAGGCTGGAGTGCAGTGGAGCGGTCTCGGCTCCCTGCAACCTCTGCCTGCTGGGTTCAAGCGATTCTCCTGCCTCAGCCTCCTGCGTAGCTGGGATTACAGGTGCCCACCACTACACCCAGCTAATTTTTTGCATTTTGGGTAGAGACGAGTTTTCACCATATTGGCCAGTCTGGTCTCAAACTCCTGACCTCAGATGATCCGCCCGCCTCGACCTCCCAAAGTGCTGGGATTACAGGCGTGAGCCTCCGTACCCGGCCGAGGTTAGACCTTATTAAAGAAAACAACATTTGAGTGAAGATTTGAAGGAGGTGGAGGAAATAGCCATGTGGACATCTAAATGAAAGTTTTCCATTCCACTCTTGTGAATTAGAAGGTGAATGGCAAAAATACACAGCGAAATTCTGAACAGTGAGGGATAATATCCAATAATTTTTACAGCTGCATTGCTTATCTTGTGTTTAGTCTGGTTTAATATTAAGATTTCTCTAGAGAACACACATTACACAGATCAGAGAGGATGGCTTGGAAGTCTTCACCATCATGGAGTTAGGAGATGTATAACTATCTGTAAAACAGAGTCAGATACTATTCTCAAAAGAGTATTTAAATACATTGTACATAAAGAATAAAGTAAAATGTAGACCGGGTGCTGTGGCTCATACCTATAGTCCCAACACTTTGGGATGCCAAGGTGGGTGGATCACCTGAGGTCATGAGTTCGAGACCAGCCTGGTCAACATAGTGAAACCCCATCTCTATGAAAAATACAAAAATTAGCCGGGCGCGGTGGTGCATGCCTGTAATTCAGCTACTCAGGAGGCTGAGGCAGGAGAATCACTTGAACCTGGGAGGCAGAGGTTGCAGTGAGCCGAGATCATGGCCACTGCACTCCAACCTGGGGAACAGAGCGAGAATCTGTTTTTAAAAAAAGAGTAAGTGAAATGTAAAGGAGATTGCCTTAGTCTTTGAAATGACATTATTATTAGTGTGATTCAATTTAGCTATGTTCCTCAATAGTAAACAGCATTAGAGAAAAACCAGGTTTAGAGAATCCTTATATTGCCATTGGAATAAACGGGTGAGTTAACATTAGTTTAATATCTTCTTTGCTCTTTTACCATATAAACAGGGTTATGATAATCTTATCAAAACTCTTTTATTAAATAATGAGATTTGCCCAAACAGAGTTCTGATTGATTTCCAAGTATTCAATCTGATAATTAGGAAAACAGTATTATAATAATATTGTAACAATAGTTGGAACATTTTACAATGGATTTATTTGTTCACAACCCAAATTTGCAGCTTTCCTTTCTAGAACTTTCATTTAAATTGACATCTGAAGAGGAGGTCCAATCAACCAACTTATTTAGAAGACTTTCAGAAAGAAGGCACATTGTTATTAGTGTCAAGAGTTTTTCAAAGTAGTAATTTTCTGGCTCTAGAAAATCACTGAGTTGAATCGAGGAACAATTAACAATAAGAGTTATCAGCCTTGCAATTTACACATGTTTTAAACTATGGTGCCTTTCACTTGTTCCCAGAGAAAACTGGCTTTGGAATATGAAGAATGCATTTGTATATTTGTTAACATTTACCTGGCCTCATTCAGCCTGTACCTGCATAATGGTTTTCTTTTTTAGGCAAAACAAAACTGCATCCTCCTGGATTTTTTTTTTTTTTTGGTCAGTGACACTAAAAACATTTTTGTCATAGTAGTTCAACACACATAGTTCCTCTGCCAACAAAATTGCTTTTAGTCTTTGATATCCTTTCCAAAAACAACAACCAGAAGGTGCAGAAGGCTTTTAACCATCAAGTGATTTTACGTTGCATTTTATCATAAACATTGAATTAAATGACTAGGTAATTGAAAGCTATCCATTGATTCAAATTGACTTTGAGGAAAAGCAGTTTACTCTAGAACTCAAAATTCAAGGCATGCGTGTTGTGAATCCCGCATCTCCGTCTACCACTCTGTTTGAAGCTGCATGGATTCACAAATGGCAACTTTGAAAAAAATTGGTGGAGGTTTACATATGGGCTAAGGCCAAGAGCACAGCATCATTGCCCAGGTAGATGCTGGAAGTGTTGGTGCTGGATGATGGGGCTGGAAGTGAATGCTTAGCTCACATCGCATCGGTGCTGATGACGTCAGCCTTCTGCCTCAGCTGGCAAAAGGGGCTGGAACTGCAATTGTTACCTGTGTTCCAAAAATTATCAATCATTTCAGGAATACATTTCATAATAGCTAGATTGAGTTCTGCTTGCTTTTATTTACTTCTACATTTAATTAACCTTCTAAAGACTAATTTAGAAGAGAGAGAGATAAATATGCCAATTTTTTTCTGGGGAAAAGCTACAAAATGTATTTTTGGTATTCCAGATATTCCACACCAAAAAGTCTATTAATTTCAGAAAAGTATAGACGACCTATCTTGTACCTTTGAAACGAATCCCTTTTTTGTTTATTATTCAAAATACTTCATTTTAAAAGGATACCTTTAAGCCAGGTGTGGTAGCTCACACCTGTAATTCCATCACTTTGGGAGGCCTAGGTGGGAGGACTGCTTGAGGCCAGGAGTTCAAGACCATCCTGGGCAACATCGAGAGATAAGACCCCGTCTCTACAAAAAAAAAGTTTAAAAATTAGCTGGACACAGTGGCATGAGCCTGGAGTCCCAGCCCCTCGGGAGACTGAAGTGGGAGGATCACTTGAGCCCAGGAGTTCCAGGTTACAGTGAGCTATGATTGTGCCACTGCACTGCAGCCTGGGCAACAGAGTGAGACAGCCATCTCTAAAAAAGAAAAAAACAAATTTTAAAATACCTCTTTGTAGTAGATCAGCACTTTTATTTTTTCACATAAAAATGTGGCAGAAAGCCAAATCATCTGATTCTGAGATAAGGTTATAATTATTAGAAAGATTAATGGGAAAATGCAAAAGATGTGGGATCACCATTGCCCATTGTAGGCATATATTTAAACAGCACAAATACTATATTCCTTTCACATCTGAGAAGATATGATCATTCTAGCTCTCCTCTTCCTGAAGCTTGGCACATGTTGCTTGCTAAAATTCTGCAATAATTCAATTTTTGAATTATACTTCTGCTTTTGTGACCGTTTTCATTCATCTCCTCGGCCCTTGGGTTCACAATAACAGAAATAGGAAATCCGATAGCTATGTCCATGTAAATACACAAATGAGCACACACACGAGACGGATAAGAGTATTTCATCCACTCTCGCTCAGATCAATATTGCATTAGCTTGCTAGGCTAAGGTCTCGCTGTTGTTCAGGAAAATTCAATACTTCTTTGTATTATAGTCGAAAAAGCCTTTCACTGTCGTATCTTGAGGGCTCCTAAAGAGAGTGGCACGCTGTTGTCCGGGGGCAATGTTCTAGGGACAGAAGGCAGATTTACCCAGCATGTCTTAAACATTATAAACCAGTGAGTCATGGAGACTCTCTAAATTGCAAGTCTGCATCAGACAAGTTCTCTTCTGTTTTCTCTTTCAAAGAGATTCCCCTTCCGCCCTCCCCAAAGGAATTGGGTGATAGTGGCGGGGAGGATCAGCCGCCTGGGCTTCCACAGGGCGATCACAGCTTTGCTTGCGAGCTTGTATTCCGGGGGAGGTCAGCGGCTGTGGTGATCAGAGAACGACCCCAAGGATTAGGGCTGTAAACGTTTGCCCACAAAATAAAGAAAAAACATCATGAAGCCACACTAATGGAATTTAAATGAGGGAAAAAGTAGTGAGGAAGTCTGAATGGACTCTAAGCCTTCTTTTTAATATTGCAGATCAGAAATGAGATTCTTTTTTAGGAAAGTAAAGACTTAAGTGTATGCTTCTAGCAAGGTATTTTCATGTGTATGTTATGGACAACTTCGTGCTCCAGAGATAAGAAAAAAAAAGTGTTACATTACTACTAGGGCCACATCCAGAATGAAGAAAATCTATTAAATAGCAAAGAACCACTACCTGTAGAAGAATTAGAAGCCAGGATTAAAGCTGAAGAGAGACAAAAAACAGCAAGAGTTTCATCTTCTGAGACGCTTTCTTCTGCCAACAGAGAAGTCTAATATAACAAAATTTGCTCCCATAATGCAAAGCTATTGTCCGTGTCAGCGTGATGCCCTGTAGATAATCCGTATCAATCCTCCCCACTGGGTCATCCTCCTCGTTTTCTTCATGATAAAGCAGTCTACGCACACAAACTGTGTGGTGCCTGGAGGGAGAGTGAGGGGTTGCGATAGAGAGAAAACTCTGAATTCACTCAACTGCATTATTTTCAACACATTGAGAGAAATTAGCAGGTATTGTTCAAAGCAGCCCATTTTTGCGCTAACTCAAATAGGTGAACCATTTTGGTTTACTTTAGTTATTTTATTTTGTTTGGGTTTGGTTTTTTTTTTTTTTTTTTTTTTTTTTTTTTTAAGAGAATTGGCCAAGAGCTGAAAACCTGTCAGCCGAGGATCTGTGCAATCCACAAAACAGGGGCTCGGATTTGCTGCCTACTAGGAACGCAGCTGGTACTCGGGGCTTCAGGGAGACCAGTTCTTGTGAGGTTCACTTTGGCAACCACATCTGAAGTCTCTCCTGGCCTTCATCCGCCGCGTCCTGCATCCATACTGTACACACTGGCCTTGAAACACCACGTCCCTGTTGAAGGCCCCTCCCTCCAGGGACATGTCCACCTAATGTGCTTCTTTAAACAAAGCAATCATTCTTAGTTGAAACACACAGAACCATGGATTTCTTGGAGGGGAAAACAGTCCACACCATATTGTCCTTCTAAACCCAAACCATCTGGTATGTTTTTACCATATGTGCAATGAAAAAACCTAGAGGAAAAAAAGGACTTTTTTGTATGTGGCTTGTCGATGATCAGGACAGGGAAGTGGAAAGATTCGCCATCCAGAGGAGTTCTACACTCTTCCCAAGGCAATTTCCAGTTTACTCATTGCCAAGGTTTGCTTAAAGCACTTCAACAAAGGTGTGGCCAGTTTAAGTCAAACAGCAAATTGCTGTATTGATTTTTGTGTTTTTTTGAGACAGAGTCTCACTCCGTCATCCAGACTGGAGTGCAGTGCTGTGATCCTGGCTCACTGCGACTTCCACCCCCTGGGTCTTGCCTCAGACTCCCCAGTAGCTGGAATTAACAGGCACTGCCCACCACACCTGGCTAATCTTTGTAGTTTTAGTATAAACGAAGTTTCACCATGTTGGCCAGGCTGGTCTCGAACTCCTGACCTCAAGTGATCTGCCCACCTCAGCTTCCCAAAGTGCTGGGATCACAGGAGTGAGCCACTGCACCCAGCCATCAAACAATTTGACTTTAACATAAATTAGTGGGTGTTCCCAATCATTCGCCTCCTCAAGTCCCCTTTATTTCCTGGTGTGCACAATCAAATGGATGCTTTTGGTGATTTCTTGGCCCCTGGAAACAAGTCACCTCTCAGTTAGGAGAGAAAAAACTAGGACAGAAGTCAGACAGATGCATTTTTATTTCATTTAGATTATAGGTTGCCATTATTTATAAATTATTGGTATATGTAGTCTCCAACTTTTTACATAGTTACAATGATTTGTCTTCACATAAAGTCCTGAGTAGGACATAATCCATTGTCCTTTGTCCAAGCTTGGGATGTTTATCATAATAAGAATCTAGGGCAAAAAGATAGCATGAGGAAGCCAATCACAGGTCAATTGTGGATCAGACCCCTGGGACTGATCAGACCACAGGGTTCCCTGGACATCAGCATCCCCAGAATCTCCCCTAGGGCAAGAGAGGCGAGGATAGGTAACTCAGAAACCTCAGTGACCACAGCTTAGCAGGAATCTGTTGGCGCTGGGCTGTGTATACAGTTTTGCCCTGCCAATGGGTACCAAGGTGCCACTTCAATAGCCTAAATCTCATTCTTTGCAATTGAAGCAAGCATTTCGATTCTGTTCCTGAAAACAGTTCTGCTCACTGGGGAATGCGGTGATGCCTGTTACTGCCCTTCTGAGTACACTTTAAAATCTTCTCCGCAAACCCAATCCAGTATGTTCACTGCAAACCAATTAACTTAGGGAAGCCTTGCTTTGGGTTAGAAAACACTCTGGGTTCTGCTGGGACCCATGTTTGTAAATGGTGGTTCTTGTATCTGCTGCAGGAGAAAAGACATTCTGACATTGTCTGTATTCCTCCCGTTCCAGTTGGCCCTCACATTGGGCGTTACTGTGGACAGAAAACACCAGGTCGAATCCGATCCTCATCGGGCATTCTCTCCATGGTTTTTTACACCGACAGCGCAATAGCAAAAGAAGGTTTCTCAGCAAACTACAGTGTCTTGCAGAGCAGTGTCTCAGAAGGTCAGTGTTTATTCATTTTGCAAAGCCCTGTGGTAAATACTCAATGTCATTCCTGTTCACACACCTGCGGCCACAAGAAGCACTAAAGTAATGTGTTGTGAACGTGGGTGCCAGGTATCTGTTTTTCTCTTTTAAATTTTTTTTTTCTTTTTTAATATCAATAGGAAGAACTATTTGCTGTGCTTTCTTCATAAAATTGTGGGTGAGAAGCCTGCTTGGGAGCCTCTGAAATTATGCGAGAAAGTGGGAAATGGCAAAATAGTGCCTTGAAACAATGAAATGTGACTAGAGCATCTACCTGGCACCCTCCAATGCATACAAGGCTGAGCATCATAAGAGGACAGGCATCTATCCCAGACGATAAAACAAATCTGCGGTAGTTCACCGACAGAGCAGTCACAAAGTGTGGATAATGCAGTGGTTTGGTTGTGGAAGATGCTGGAGGAAGCCATTATGTTTTTTGTATTCTATTAAAATACTCAACTCAGCTAGCTCAACCCTTCCTCAAAGTTTTTGTGGTCTCTAGGTCTTTTAAAGGCCCAAGAAAAAATCTGAAAGAACAAAGAATAAGGCCAGGACTTGTGGCTCATTCCTGTAATCCCAGTGCTTTGGAAGGGCGAGGCAGGAGGACTGCTTGAGGCCAGGAGTTGGAGATCAGCTTTGGCAATATAATGCAAACTTGACTGTACTAAAAATTGAAAAGTTAGCTGGGCATGGTGGATCATGTCTGTAGTCCCAGCTACTTGGGAGAATGCGGGAAGATTGCTTGAGCCCCGAAGTTTAAGACTGCAGTGAGCTATAATCATGCCACTGCACTCCAGCCTGGTTGACAGAGTGAGACCCAGTCTCAAGAACAACAACAAAAAAGAACAAAGAATAAATTGTTTGTGCAATTATCAGCTCTAGCTCCCAGGCTGTAAAGTAACATAGGGAGAGGACAAGGGGTGTTTGGAGAGGTATCCTACAGATATGCTCATATCTTCTACAGCAGATCTCACTGGAAAATAAAGAGGCCAGTGAAATTTCAAAACCTTATTTGTATTTTATTTATTGGATTAATTGATTTATGTATTTTTGTGCCTGTAAATAATTGTTATATTACAAATAACAAAGCTAAGCTTAAAAATATGAAACCATTGCAAGGAAACCTTGTATGCCCTAAAACCTTATCTGTTATTGATAGAAAATTCAGAAAATGGGGAATTTTGATTAGCTGAGATTTTCTGGATGGTTGAGGATCTTCCCTTTAATCTCTAAAGCTTTTTTCACTTGTGTACTTTGGATTAACATTTTCCTAAAACTGAATGCTCATTTTCCCAGTATCATCAAACTGAGGATGTTAGGCCTCAGAGAATATAGATTTTGATGTTTCATGGTCACTGTTGTGAGCATTTTGATTTTGTGCTCTAAAACTGTGGTGCTTTGGGGCCATGTGACAGTGCAGTTTACCCCCAATGCATAATTGTGTGTTTTAATAAGCTAATTATGTTAATAGTCATGATCAGGCCAGAGGCGGGGCATAAGAACAAAGGAAGTCAGGAAGAGGTGGTCTGGGTGCCAATAGTAGAATCTGAAAGACAGGAAGTTAGATCTACCATCCTTTGAGTATGAATTGTAACTAGACATAGAGTCTTTTTTTCAGTTCTCTTTGATATTAAAAGAAATAATTTAATACAAAAATTTTATTTTAAATACAACTTTTTGTGTGTACCCATATGACAGGTAGAGCCATAGATAGTTATAAACACACACACTCAACTGTGAACATAAATCAGAATTTTCATCATTTCCTGGTACATTTCAAACAGTCTTTTTGTCAACCTAAGTCCACTTGGCAAAATTATTAATCACTGTATGATCTTGATAACCTTATTTTTAAATATTGCCATGAAAATCCAAGTATCAGTGCTATATTCCAGTAAGTCCCTTACTACCATCTTTTTAAAGAATTTTGAATGAATGAACTCTTTGGTTTGTCAAGTTAAAAAAGAAAAATGAATCTTTTTCTTTTTTAAATTTCATTGAATCCCCTATGTTTTGATGACTTTGGGCCCTGTTTTTCCCTTCAGATTTCAAATGTATGGAAGCTGTGGGCATGGAATCAGGAGAAATTCATTCTGACCAGATCACAGCTTCTTCCCAGTACAGCACCAACTGGTCTGCAGAGCGCTCCCGCCTGAACTATCCTGAGAATGGGTGGACTCCCGGAGAAGATTCCTACCGAGAGTGGATACAGGTATGCAGCAAAAGATCAAGCCTATCTAGGATTGAATAAGTTTTTGACTGTCTAGAGAAGTTGTTGAAAGAAAGTGGTACTGTGCCAAATGGCCTCCAATGAAAATATAGGTTAATGGCCATCAGGTATAAATCACTGCAAAATGAGCGCATCACTACACGATCAGAGAAAAGCAGGCCCAGATGACATATCTTCTCAGATACTCACATACTACTCTTCCGAGAATGTGAGTACAGGTGTCTCACTTTGATAACAGCTCCAAGATCTGATTTTTCCCAACTACACACTGTCTGTTAATGGGCTTCCTATTTTGACATGTTTTTATTTCCTGGATGAAATATATGAATCCTGTTTATAGACGTGTATGAAATAATTGTTTCCAAGTATAGATTTCTGTTTGTTCAGGGTAGGAGAAGGGAAGGAAAGGTTGGAGTGTGTTTTTCCACGTAGGTCTATATAGCACACATCCAAGAAGGGGTTCGGTTGAAGGCACTCTCCGTTGATGAGATATCTATGTTTAGGCGTGAAATGTACATACCTGTGTCCTCATTAGTGATACTGCCTCTACTTTCCTCGCTTAGTTCTGACACTTCCCGCCGTCACTTACATATCCCCACAGATACCTTGTCTGCCCCACATCCCCACCACTGACCCCTTTTTCCAGCCATCTACCCAGCCGTCTACCCCCTCTCATCCCTGGCACCACTCCTAATGCCCACTTGCCCAACCTTGATATCTGGGTATTCCCACCCAAAGGCCTGATGCTGACAGTCCTGAATTTTTCACTCACTGTTAAATGAAACATCCATAGCTGGATCTGTGGGTTAAACTGTGGGCAAATTATACAAAAGATTATTTGCTGAAGGATCCAGGCTTCCTTTTCAGGAGAATAGTCAGAGCCTGTCTTACTTTTATTGCTAGATATAAAATGACTAATTCCCAGAGAGAGTTTCCAAGCAAGGGAAAAAAAAAAAAAAAAAAAAAAAAAAACACAAGATGATTAATCCTCTACTTTCCACATCTATTGCTGCTTCAGTCTTTTAAGCACAAATACCAGATTTTGTTTTACTTTGGAAAGGTCAATATTAGTTTAACATACACTTAAAGTGAAATGGCCTATTACAGGAGACTGAACTCACGCTAACCTCCAACACTGAGAAACATGTCGAGGGTGAGAAAAGATGAGACGTCTACCTTGGGATTGCTGAATCCATCTCCAGATTAAGTCAGAAACGAAATGAATTTGCCTGTGTCAAAATAGCTCTTGGTAACTTGTTTTCCCACATCCCCAAACCAACAAGCAGTTCAGTATGATTGACAGATGTGCCTCTCTGGGGAAGCTCACATTTTGCAGCACTAAGCATGTTTGTATGATAATGAAACAGGAAAGGTCTCCTTGTCTCCCTCACAAGACGTGCGATAGGGGTGTGGCTCGCTTCTTCAGTGCTCCTCTGCTGAAACCTCTAGGGGAGCATACAGATGGGCAGGCTGTGGGGCTTCGACCCCACGGCAGTGTCTAAGGCTGAATGTTTACAAGCCGCAGCCCCAGTGGGCGCGTGTTACAGGTGCTCTTCTGGTTTGCCGTCTATAGGCGGCTTGTGTTCACCAGCTCAATTAGACCCCCTTCCTTATCACAAAGACAGAGGGATTTCTGTATCCCAGGGTTTCTTGCCTTGGTGTACAGGAAGATTCGGATCACACGTGATCTTGGATAATGAGTGCAAGGTTTTATTGTTGGGGGGGCCGGAAGGGAGATGGTTTTCTCCTGGACTCTTCTCCAACAGCTCCGCGCAAACTCCACGTCGTTCTGCCGGTGCCTGTTGGTGTGCTCTTCCACGGGTGGGCTCTCGACCACCAGCCACTTGTGCCTTCTTCCACCATTGTGTTCCTCACGATGTCCAGCCGCTTGTGTATCTGCCCGCTAGGGTCTCGGGTTATTAAAGGCCCAGGATGGGGGCGTGGTGGGCCCGGGTGGTCTTGGAAAATGCAGCATTTGGGAGGGAAAGTGGGAGTACCTGTCCTCACTTTGGTCCGTGGGGGTGGAGCGCTAGCCAAGGACTCTCCTTTCTCTACCCTGCACTTCCCTTCCCCCTTCCCTATCATTTAAAGGGACCATGCTCCTCCCTTCCCAGCACTCCTGTATCAGTAACGTAGTCCCATTCTTGGTACTGTGGGAAGCTCTCATTAAGGTAGAAATGGTGGTCTTCCAGGAGCTCTGAAACTGCAACTGTAGCAATTCTTCTGTGCAAGGCAATTCTCTTGTCAGTGAAAACACTGAGACTACATGGCCTCTCACAAAGCATTTGTCAACAGAAGAGATTTACATCATTCTTTGGAGTTAGACACAATCTGAGATTGCCCCAGAAGAAAAAAAAATCTCAAATCATCCATCTCTTTTTGCCAAGGAGAAAACATGATCAGGAGAAGCAAGGTACCTCAAACTCCCAAAACTAGATGGTTTTCTTCTTGCTCATGCCATGTCCTATGGCTGGGCCAGATGGGGTCTGCTCCATATCTTCTCACACCAGGACCCAGACCTAGGGAACAGCATCCTCTGAAATGTTGCCTGCCCCAAGGCAGAGTGTATTAGTCTGTTCTCACACCACTATAAAGAACTACCCAAGACTGGGTTAATTTATAAAGGAAAGAGGTTTAATTAATTCAGTTCTGCATGGCTGGGGAGGAAACTTAGAATCATGGCAGAAGGGGAAGCAGGAAACTTAAAATCATGGCAGAAGGGGAAGCAGGCATGTTTTACATGGCGGCAGGTGAAAGACGCAAGGGAAGGAGGAACTTCCAAACACTTATAAAACCATCAGATCTTGTGAGAACTCACCCACTATCATGAGAAGAGCATGGGGAAAACCGCCCCCATGATCAAATCACCTCCCACCAGGTCCCTCCCTCAATGCTGGGGATTACAAATCAAGATGAGATTTGGGTGGGGACACAAAGCCTGACCTTATCACAGAGGGAGAAAGATCACAGCTCATCGTGATGGTTCTCAGGTCTCCCTGCTGGATCACTTCCACCCACCTTCACTGCCAAAGCACATCACAGAGCCACACTTAACTTCTGAGGGGCAACAGGAAGCCATGGCCCCATCTGGCTAGAGGGAGGAGAGCTTAAATGACAATTGTCCTACTCATAGGACATTGATCCTTTATCGAGTGCACAGAATGTGGCCAGATCTATGCTAAGTACTTGACATATTTTTTATCTGATCCTCACTGCAATCCTGGGAAGGAGGTATAATCATCCCCATTGTAAAAACGAGGATGCTGAAGTTCAGAGAAATGGGTAAACACTCAAGGTCACAGTTAGTGACCTAGTGACCTAGTGACGGGCTTGGAAATAAGGTCTATCAGACTCTAACACCCACTTGTTTATATTACAGTATGCAGGATTTTTACCATTTATTCCCATTCATATACTTTCAAGTGTATTTTATGACATGTCCATCACCTCCCTGCCGAATCACGTTGAGATGGGTTGGGTGCTTCCTGTCTCTAAGCCTAGCATGCAGGGACTTTGCTGCTCCATCTCTCTGAAAGGTGAAAGTCACAAAAGCTTAGCTTCAGGTTCACCTTGAGGTAAAATTACCGTTTTTCCCCTCCCGAGCTCAGCAGGCTCATTTACATGCTCGTTGTGTCTGTGTACAGGGTGGGTGCTGTTATCATCCACCAATCACCTAATTATGAATAATTTCATGTGTTTCCAGCTTTTCTGAAACTCCTTGGAAGTGGTTGGCTTGTTGTTTTCGTTAGATAGATGTTTTGTAAATTAACCAACAAGTACAGCATAATTTAGACTGAGGGCAAGAGGCACATACCTCTAATCACAAGAACCTTAGCACACATACATTTCTATTTATATGCACATAAATATGCAGAAAACGTTTGTTTTCTTTTTCAGATTTTTCACATTTTGCGTGAAATATGCCCCCACAAAACAAGTTGCTGTAGCAACAACAAGTATACAAATACTTTCATGTGTTAAATTAATAAGGCAATATTGGAAGCTGACTTTCCATCAAGACAGGAACAAGCTTTGGTTCCCATTGTTTTCCCTAGGAAATTACTGAGTGGCATTAAGAAAAAAAAAACAATGCATCATTAACTGTCGATATGAACGTCCACATTGGAGCTTCCTGTGAGATCTGTTGTCTGCCAGAAAGCTTAAAAACAAGTCAAGGAGCCTGTTAGTGAGAAGGAGCGTGAAGGAAGTCCCAATGTGAAGGTTTGCACACAGCCATATCCTGCTGAAAAAACCACTTCATATCCTGAGCTGCTAAAATTCCCTCATTGTCAATGGCAGAGTTAATCACACTATGAAATTTGCCTGCCCTGCCTTTTTTTCCAGATTATTCCATTCTGTATTCTGTGTCCCAGAGCTGCTGATCTTATTATTAATTTCACCTTTTTTCTTCCTTTGTTTCTGGTTAATCATTCCAGGATACAAAATACAGACTGTGTATCAGTGGTGCGATCAAAAGTCTTCCTTTTCAAGCACATCATTAGAACCCAGGCCATTACGCTCATTGAAACTGAGTTTCTTTTCCCATAAAATAAAGATAATGTAGCCTTCACTCCATTCAGGCTCTCTCAGTCTATGATCTATGAGTCTCAGAGAAATGCAGTTTCAGTTTTTCCTTTTCATTTCTGCAAACTAAGTACACAGTGTACTGCGTCTTCTGGGGAGACGTTCTCAAAGATCCTGAACGTAGCCATTGACACGCAAAGCAGAATTTAATTCGTTAATTATTTCAATGTTTTATTAATGATAGTGTTCACCACGCTGTAAACAGATTTATCCTTCCAGCTTTAATTAAAGCTCTTGGGAGTGCTTTCCTCAAAACAACTGTGACTTTTCTCTGATTAAAATGCCAGGAGACCAAAAAAAAAAAAAAAAAAAAAAAAAACAAGAGACGTAATACTTGGGTGGGATATGAACTTTGTTGTTCGAAAAAACAAAAATAGCACCAGGATTACCACACCCGCTAGTGACTTTAGAAATTAAATCACTTGACAAATCAACTTGAGCTGAAACTACTCTTCTCCAAATTTAGGGGCTTTTTCTCTTGTGGAAAAAAATTGTGGTACTAGAGTATGTATGCCTTCACTTATTCCGGAGGAGCAGAGAGCGGTTGACTTCTAAACCACATCCTGTTTGGGTTGGTAAATCAGCCCTCTTATGGATTAATCAGACAGAAGGAAACCTCCAGGAAGATAGTCTGTAGGTGTAAGACCACATCAACAAACCCTTGAGGCAAGAGCCTCTTCTTTCTCCACTCCGTTTTCTAGTGCAGATGTTAATTCTGAGGTATGAGAAGAAGGAAATTTCCAGAAAAGAAGGACTGGAGCCAACCTGCTGAAGAAGCTTATTTTCGTGTTTCCCTTTTGCCTTATATGTATTTCTCAAATAATATTAAAGTCTTCCCCATTTTCTCTCTGAAGGAACTTTGGAAGCAGATACCATTAATGAAAGCCCTTAGTGTGGTAGGGAGATGGGCTGAATGGAATTGAAACACACACAGTCATGTTTAGTCATTTGTGACAATAGTGTCAAAAGAAAGTAAATGCCCTTCCTCTAAGTTCAACATGAGAAACTGGTCCAATCTAAGTAGCCTTTAAGGTTGCTTTAAAGATTTTAAAATTAATTGTGACACATATTCTAACAACAACATCTTATGTTTCCATAGCACTCTTCCCTTACAAAAGCACTTTTGTTTTGAGACAGAGTCTCGCTGTGCTGCCCAGGCTGGAGTGCAGTGGCGCAATCTTGACTTGCTGCAACCTCCGCCTCCTGGGTTCAAGCGATTCTCCTGCCTCAGCCTCCCGAGTAGCTGGGATACAGGCATGCACCACCACACCATGCTGATTTTTGTATTTTTAGTCGAGACGGGGTTTCATCCCATGTTGGCCAGGCTGATCTTGAACTCCTGGCCTCGAGTGATCTGCCTGCCTCGACCTCCCAAAGTGCTGGGATTACAGACATGAGCCACTGCGCCTGGCCAAAAGCACTTTTTATATACGTCCTATTTTAATCTTACTAAGTGAGGTCAGTTGACCAGAGATTTTTACCCCCATCTTCACGTGAGAAAACTGAGGCCCAGTGGGGTTAAATAGTTCACCAAAGTCCTGACTCCGGAGAAAGACATAACTTGTGAGAAATCTCGGTCTTACACAATGGACGTGGATATCCTTCCTCAGACTCAGGAAGCAAGACAGCAGGCACAGAAGAAGTCAGACCGTGGCCAGCACATGCATTGCCACTTGCCTCTGGATCTGACACCCAGTCAGGGTGCAGCCGAGGCTTGCAAAGCTCTTTGGCCACTCTGATTATGTTTTTCACTGAGTGCTCTTGCAATTGAGGTACACTGGAGAGATACTCTTATGCCAGCTATTCGGAGATACATAACTAATCCTGGCATCAGGCCTGATACGCCACAGACCAGACTGTCAGACACAATCAGGTTTGCCACCCTCAGCCCTGGGGTCCTTCCTTCAGTCCTCCGAGGTTTCCCGTCCATACACTTCACCAACATTCCATCCAGAGCAGTGAGTTGTTGCTTCTGGCAACTTCCAAAGTGGCTCTGTCATGATTCAAAACTTGAATTGCCTGTTACAACTTGCTGAGAATGGGCATGAAAAATAACACAATGGCATAGACGTGATTTCAGGAGCTGAGAAGGGCCTGCCTGGACTTCCTTTAAGACCAAATAGAGTGAAGTAACTTATGAGCCCTTGGAAATATTTCCTCTGAAAAATGGTAGTATGATATATTTTTATCACATTTCAGGTGGGATGAGTGAGTGCTGACATATTCAATTTGAAGAATCTGTTACTTGAAACCCTTGTTTTATCTTTAAAATCTCCTCACGTTGAAAGTAGAAACTGAAGTAATTTACCTTAAAGCTTTAGAATGTCATTTGTTTTAACACGTTTCATATACAATTTTCTTTTCTGGTAAACTTTGTGGACAAATTTTTTATTCTCTGGTATTAATGGGTTGAGTGTGGAACAGATATCACCTTGATTTTTTCACAAAATTGCTGGTTTCTCACAGGTTTTGTTCATAGTGTTGTATTCAAAATTGGTTCCACCTGCTAAATTGACTGATCCAGAGCGTAGATAGGGCCAGGTTATCCTGATTGTCAACACTCTGTGCCTATAAACCAGATACTTTAGGGGGTGTATTAACTCATTCAGATCATTAGTAAATTGTCAAAATTACATTAAAATGATACTTTATAAATCTGTGAGTAGCGAACTGACAGAAATAGCTCACTGGGTTACCCAAATGTGGAATGATGCATGTAAAATACAGTGTTGGCAAAACTAGGGAAAATACAGCTGTTCAAATAAATGTGGATTCCCCAGGTGTGGTGTGCTGTGTGTGCGTGTGTGTGTGTGTGTTTATTGCAACTAATACTAACATGCTGTTTCAACCTAAACATTTATCTGGAAGGAAGACAATTTGTTTTAAAAACAAAATTCCCCAAGGTGAGCTTTTGGTGCTTACCCTGATTCTGCATTGACTTCTACTTCCTCCATAAAATAAATGCTTTACATACTAACCATTAATGAAGCAGAGGTCTGTTACCTATGACTGAGTTTCCACCCAGGAAGTCTGTTCCAAAATCTACAGTGTCCTGAGGAACTTTTCCTAATGTCGTCCTGGGACCATGGCTTTTTACATCACAGGAAGTCATTTGAAGGGAATATGTAGGTAGAGATGGATTAAATTCTAAGTGGATTTGTTTGTTTGTTTGTTTGTTTTTTAAGGAGGGTATGATTTGGGGAAAACAGATGCACACATGCGAGATGATTATTTGCAGATTTTTAACCAATTGTTTTGTTTCATAGAAATTACCAAAAAAAAAAAAAAGAAATTACCAAGATGATTTTAACCATTTTGGTCAAGTTGACTAATTAATTCGGCTTAAAAAATCAGTCCAATGATTATACTAATTTCTTGTCAACACACCTTAAAGAAAATGTATGATATTTGAAAAAGTCTCTTAGATTTTGATGATGAAGCATCACCGAAAAGACAATTCTTCAAGAACCACCACTGTTCAGGTAGAATTACTCTTACAAATAAATTACCTGTGTAGCAATAACTTTCCATTGTACTTACAGTTTTTGGTTTCTTATTGTTTGATGCAGCGTCTATTTGAAACAAACACTCATAGTTATAGTCTAGAGAAGAATTTTTTTTTCTTTCAAGTATATCTCAACTTTAAGACTAAAAGGGATACAGGCATCCTTTTGTGTAAATCCCTTATTTTGCATAAGTTCAGAGGTTAAGTGATTTGAAAGACCACAGAGGAAGTTAATGACAGAACCTGGACTAGAATCTTAGCATCCCTGCTCCTACTCCATTGTAACAAGATGAAAATGGATTTCAGTCTCTTTTGAGGCTGGTGTCGTGAAGACCAAGTAAGCGTGTTTAAACCTGAGCCTACCCCTACTTGTTTGCTGACTGGCAAATGGTGCCTATGAAATTGAACAATCACTGCAGAAGCTTTAACTTACGTGGTTGGACTACATCTAGAGCAGGGTTTCTTGGTCTGAGCAATACTGACATTTTGATTTGCATAATCTTTTTCTTTTGGAGGGATTGACCTGTGCAAGATAGGATGTTGAACAGTGTCCCAGGCCTCTGCTCACTAGAAGCACATAGCATACATACACACGTAAGTCATAAAACCCAAAAACTGTCTCCAGACATTGCTAGATATCCTATTGAGGGAACAATCACCGCCGCTCGAAAACCACTGGCGTAGTAGATCCTAAAATTCTAATCAAGTCATTTTTTTCATATAGTCATCCTTTTGAAAGAAAAAGTTCATTGCTGTTTGGCTGGATTTTATCACTTCTAGACTGCTTGTAGATATTATTTGAACAGAACCGTAGCTCTTTTGTTTTCCAAAAATACAGATGTGTTTGTTGACCTTATGCAGGAAAATAGCTTCATAAACCTTCCTGCTTATTTATCTTAGGCTTCCCTATTTTTAGCTTTTAAACGTGAACTGTTTTTAGCTAAATAAATACAGATGTTATTTTAGAAGGCTGTACCATTGGGTCTCAAAATGCACTAATAAGGACAGGATTAAGAAAAGGAAGCATGGGATAAAATTGCAAATTACCATTGACAAGATTCAGGCAAAATAAGACTGAAATTAGCTCTTTGACACATGAACATTGGATGTCACCGACCTTTGTCTACCTAGTTTTGTTTTTATGTGGTATGTAAATCAGACAGTTCTTGGGTTTTTTGTTTTTTTTTTTAACTTCAAATATAATCAAAAGGAAAGAATCGTGGTTGAAAAGGCTGTCTATTGGTTAATAACTTATCTTTTCATGGGAACGATAATATTAAGTTTCCACTTCTGTAACCTAAATAGCTACACATTAAAAGCTATCAATTACCAACCAGTTTCATATCTGTGGACCAATAAGGAGGTAAGGTTGATGGTTTCACATCTGTTTTGGGTGAAAGGCTGTTCCTGTCTGTGGTATTTAAAATTTAAAGAACTTCTGTTATTATACAATTGGGAATCCTTAGGGAGTAAAATGTTAATGAAATCCATAACATGCACAGATTTTATGATAGCAGTTTTAAGAAATTCCTTTGGTGGGGTTTGTTGATTTCTGTCCCAGCGGTAATAATTGCACCTTTTACAGAGTGCATTAATGTTCACATTTAGGAGCAATGGCTACATTTATGTCGCGTGTAAGGTAACACACCAACTCCTAAGCTTTAAATAACTTTCATATAGTAATTTGACAGCACCAGAGCAAAAAAAAAAATGTGTGTTCTTCAGAATTAGCAAAACCCATATGTTAAAACTTTTCTAGCACATCCATAGCCACCTTCTCCAAAGGTGAGAGAGGGCTGAACCCTGGAAATTCCAAATCCCTGGTGTGGATGAGGATTTTATACCCTTGTGTAGTTCTCATTTAATGCACCATTTGAAAGCACCACATCAAAATGGCAATTTTGATCCACGTCAGAATAGCAATTTTGGATGCTGATCTGAAACAAAGACAGACACAAGCATGCATGCACACACACACACACACACACAAACCTCCACCCTCCTTCTCCATTCTCCTTCTCCTTCCCTCCCTCCCTCCCTTAGCCATCTAATCTCATTCAATTCAAGATTCAAATAAAGGGAGGAAAGTAGATTAAATTTAAAAATGTTTTATAAATCCCAATAGTAATAAAATGCATTATGCTTTTATATTTCCAACTACTGAACAGAGTGTTTGAGACTAATTGCACATGTTAGTATTGAGGATGATCACATGTGCACTTGTGCATGTGACTTGGGCATTTTTTCCCCAGCTCTGTTTACCCCAAGGGGTTAAAATGCATTTATGGCATTATTCTAATTGCCTTCCTTCAGGAGAATGAGATGTCTCAATTCTACCAAAGTTTTATTCTTCCTACAATTCCAATGCTTTAAACTTCTAACTACATATTTTGGATCTAGAAAAATAAACAAATAAGCTCCTTTATTCTTGTAGCAAGCCCGAGAATGCTATAGATGAAATTCTCCAGGGGATGGGTGATTGGACCAGACAGATGCTTGGGTTGTTTCAAGCATTTAAAATTCTGTGATTCTATTAAAAATAAATTTACTCAATCAACTAGTACCCTGAGCTTGTCTAAGATGAAATATAAGTATATGGAGTATAGCTGGAATTTGTCTTAAACACTATTGATAATTATGTGAGGCAGCACATAGCAAATTTTTTTAATTAACAAGATTTTTTTTTTCTTACATCAAATAATTGTTCAGGTTGGCTTCCTCGTGAAGCTCCTCTGGGGATTTCACATACAAACCTCACTTGCGGGGCCTTTTTCCTTGATGCTTTTGTGCTATCTTGTAAGAAAGTGCAGCCCACTGGGGAAGATAAGATGAAGCCCAGACGGTTCATCTTTCATGTCCCTCCAGTCTTTGAAGGAAATATCTGTAAGGCATGGGCTTACCCACCATTACAGACTGTTCACACCTTAAAGTCCTGCCAAAATCTGCTATTTTTTCCTTCCTTAAGAAGACAAATACCATGTTCCATTCTGCGTAGTTTGTAGGCCATAATACTAACCCAGAAAGAAGAAAAGAAAAGGCAGAGCCAGGGATCCAGCTGTATGAAGAAACTCATTATAGTTGTCTTATCCATCTAGCCTTCATGTGTTTACCTAGGGCTAAAGCTGATGCAGTAGATCCCATCTCAGGATAAAAGACCGAGACCCAGGTAGACCCAAAGGCTAATGGCTACAGGTGCAAGAAATTTCACAGAGCCTTAAGTTTGAGGATCTGGAAATGAAATATCACATTTCCAGTGGGAAATACTCATGATAATGAAAGGAAGTTAGAAAATAATGTGAAATGTGAAATACTAAAGAAACATTTTTTGATATTTCTGGAGGTATACAGAGTTTAGGGGGAGAAGAGAAAATAATTTTCCGGAGTTTTCCACCTTAAAAAATGAGGGTGTAACATGCAGAATTTTACTAGCCTAGTTATTTAACATACCTTTACAAATCAAAACTAATCATTGCCAGCACATACATTATATTGCTTCTTTAGTTTTAATGTAGTTTATAAATATTGTATATATTTATAAGGATGCTATTATGTATTTGGGAAGCTCCAATATATAGATGCAAGAATTCATTTATTTAACAGTCATTTACCATGTAAACAAAAATCAGACATTACTTTTGTTCATTTAACATGCTATTTCCTCTAAAATCAACCACTTATAAATAGATGAATTCATTTACTGAGCATCTTACTGACCTTCATCTGGACAGTCCCGTGTCTTCTGGGGAGGAGTAAAAGGAGGCAGGAAAAGGTGATTTGGGATTCAACCTCTCTATGCTGAAATTCAGCTCCAACTATCAACTTCTGTAATACAGTATTCCAGTTTCCTTAGTGGAAGAATGTTGCTGTTCTTCCAGAAGGGTTTAATACAAACATCTATTTATCTACTTATCTTTCTTTAAAGTGTCTAGATTTAGAATATTTATGTTTCTCATATAAAATTCATCCAAATTAAAATATTTTTATTAAAAATAATTCAAACAGATTAAGAATCAGTTCATTTCTTTTTCAATACTGGCAATGTATTAAAATCGTTCAAAGTGATATGTTTTAAGCCTTAACTTGGCATCTAAAACCATAATGGCAATGTGAGAGGATTTCTATTGCTCTGAAAACCTGGAAGATTATATGAAAGGAATGTCTTTTTTTTTTTTTAACCCTTCCAAACATGTGCCTTAGCCCCATTTTTTCTGTCAGAGATTTCCCTAATGCACCCCACACACACCACCACACACATACGACAGTACAACCATGTCCACCAAAAAAACGTTTCACCTCTTGTCACCTCCAAGTATGTGGTTGAAATAGAGGTATCCAACCATGTGTTAAGAACGGTTCCAGTGGATAGATGTGAGCCACAGCTTCCATTACTTTAAGGACTTCAGGCAGTGCTAGGAGAGGATTAACATGATGTAGTTAGTGTGACATCTGTGTTTGTCCTCCTATGGTTTGAAAGTTGTTGCACAGATGCATTTTTTCCATTGTGTGACCCAGGCTGAAATGCATGAAATTAGTATTGATAGATTATTTTTTCTGGAATATGGAAAGGATTTGAGTTCTGTCAACTGACAGTATTTGAATGGCAAAGGGAGTACATGTCTTCAGAGCACAGAATAATGCTATGCCTTGCCCCTTTCTCCCAGGAGGAGCACAGAAACCACAGACAACTGGGTAACTTTTTTTCCTTCTTCATTTTCATTTGCTACCTCCATGCATGGCATTTGTATTTTGACTGCCTTTCTCCTGCCCTAGGCTGGCCTTTGCTCAGTTCCAAACATCTGCTGTGAATTCTAATTACACATGATTTTCTTGGAGAGTCGTTCTTTGAAAATTCATTTTTGCAAAGCTTTCCCCATCCCCTTAATGTGAGCTTCAAAACAAATCAGCATATACAGTTCCTGGCTGAATGGTAAGCTTCCAACAGGGAAATGCAGTTGACCAAATATTAAATTGAGAAGTTCATTTCATCTGTTCCCAGGAATGATTGGCATTCCTTCAGAGACTAACTGTTTACCCACAATTTCTGACAACCAGCTGTACCTAGGCAGCCTGTTCTTTCTCTTCGTTCTTGTCTCCAGGGTAGCATTCGTTATAACCTTAGGCTGGCGGCCGACTTTAATCTCAGTAATCCCATCAGCTCCTTGCAGGATTTTTAATGCCAAGGAGAGTTTCTTTGGACACCTGCACTTCCAAGTTCTCCATCAGCACAGGAAACTCTCATTACCAGGAGAGGCCCACCTAGATCACCGGGAAATACATGGAAAATTGCTGTAAAAAGATGCTGTCAAACTTTATAGGCCAAAAGACTGATTTAGACCATCACCCTCATCTGCAAGTCTTTAGTTTCCAGAAATTCATCCTTGTGTTTGTTTTTGAAACCAAGCTTAAAGGGGAAGGTAGAAAAATTAAAGGCGTGATTAACTGCAAAACCAATAATCAACAAGGCATTTGTTTGTGCTGGAATAGACAGATGCTGTTTGAGTAAAAGTGTGTGTTTATCTTGAGTCACTTAGAAATCACCCCAATAGTGCAGATAAAACTTTATGGGTAGCACAGTATAACCGCTTTAAAAATCAAAACACACCGTACCTGTACATGCTATTTAATACTTTCCTGGTATTTTAGGTTTGAAAATTTATTTAAACTGCTGAAAGCCTGGAGAGGGGTGTGTGTGTGTGTGTGTGTGTGTGTGTGTGTGTGTGAATAACTGCACCTTGGAAACGTGTCAGACATCCTTGCCTCATCGCACAGCCACCTCCAAGACTTCTTCCATGAGCCTTTTTTTTCTCTTGTGAGGCTGCTTCTCAAAGACCATGAGACAAAGAAACACAAAGATTGCAAAAGGTCTGAAGTCTATATTCATTTCCTAGCCACAGAAAGCTATAATTCCAACAACTTACAAAAGATCGTATGTTAATTTGGTAAAACCATGGTGATGCGGTCACTCTAGTGATGCAGTCAATTTCTGATGTTATATTTTCAAAAATACAGGAAGGGTATGGGAGAAATCTGAGATACCAGGTAGATAAACATCTGATACATAAACATCCTGCGGACGTCATGCTTGCAAATAACCTTAACTCTAAAATAAGAAGGTTGAGAAGAGGTTTGAGTGAGGTACTTGAGAGCATAATAGATATAGTGAAAATTGTGTTTAATCCCCGATGCCTTTGGGGTTAACTCCTGGAAGAGAAGCACTATTGAGTTAGGGAGAGGTCATTTGAGAAATAAATAAAAAGGAATACTTCACATGGTGTGGACCTAGCCAGTGAAACTCACCAGTCAGCAGACTCTAGTTTTAAGTGGACTCTTCAAAGGACTAGAAAGTTTATGATTCATTATAATATTTGCAGTTAGAAATGCTAAGATAAGAGTAGCCACATTCCTAGTTTAAGGGTACAAGTCAGGTGCTCAAACACCTTAACATTGACTTTAATGACAGGCAGTTTGGAGGAAAGGAGTTTCAGATCTTGCTGACAATGCCAGACTTACATAACATCGAATTTAAATTCAACTAACATTTATTGAGCATCTGTTAAGAATTAGGCACTATATGTGAAAATAGGTGAATTTGAAGTGAAGACATATTTTTTCTTTTCTTTTCTTTTCTTTTCTTTTTTTTTTTTTTTTTTTTTGAGACAGGGTGTTCCTCTGTTGCCCAGGCTGGAGTGCAGTGGCACGATTGCAGCTCACTGCAGCATCGACCTCCTGGGCTCAAGTGATCCTCTCCTCAGCCTCCCAAGTAGCTGGGCTACAGGAGCATGCCACCACACCTGGCTAATTTTCTTATATTCTGTAGAGACAGGGTCTTGCCATGTTGCCCAGGCTGGTCTTGAACTCCTGAGCTCAAGTGATCCACCTGCCTCAGCCTCCCAAAGTGCTGGGATTATAGGCATGAGCCACCGTGCCTGGCCTAAAGTGAAAGAGACTCTCCCTCTCCTTCAAAGGAATTATAATCTAGGTACTACCGGCAAAACTATGCACACCCACCCACACACAAACACATGTAGGCACCCACTCCAATTACCCAAAAGACTAGGTAAAAAAAATTAGGTCACATTCTTATGGTTAATATGTGTATATATGCATCATCGTGATCTTCATAATAGCCATGCAGAATGACTAAATGAGGTAAGCATTGGCATTTCTGTTCGAGAGAAGAGGAAACTAAGACTTGAATGGACTAAGTAACTTGCTTATCATTATCCAGGTCACTCCTGCAGGTCAAAGCTATAAAACTACTTCTGGGATCTGTGCTGTTTTCCACCATATGCTGCCTGCATCACCCCAGTTTTCTCTCTGTTGTACCAGAACGCATTGATTCATTTTAATGCAGTCTGTTCGCTCTGTATTGTGATTTACTGTTTACTTGACTTTTTCCTTCACTATCTAGAGGGCAGGAATCTTATCACCTTCACTCCCTTTCACCCAAGCACCTAGCACTTATTTGTGTTGTGAATGAATAATCGCCACCCATCAAGTTCTCTCCACATTGGGCTGGATATTAGAAACACAACTGCCCATCATTAGAAGATCATCCTCTGAGCTCATGAGCTTCTCCTTAAATGTTTGAGGCGAGAACAGTGTGATTTCAACAGAAGCGTGAATCTCTAAAGAAAGCATCTGCAGTTTCTGTGCCATTTCATTGACAGGTTTTATTTTAAATGTAGACATCCACAGAGGGTAGGAGCTGCAGTGTGTGCTGCTAGACTCAAGAGAGAAGTCTTGCTGACTCATACAGATTGAGGTTTTGTCTCATTCCCAGGAATGCTTGGACTCCCAGAGGCAGTGAAACCACACATTTTAGCAGAATTACCTCAGCAGTGTAGTGCATGATCATGAACTTCAAGTTTACCTACAAAGAAGATTTCATTGCCCTTCTGTCACTAGCCAAACACTTCACAGCCTAGACTCCTGGACTACATAAAGGCCGGTGCAAAATGTGTGTGTGCGCGTGTGCGTGCATGTGCACATTTGTGTGTGTGTGTGTGTGTGTGTGCAGTGGGGGAGGATACTTATCTTTGCTCTCCAAAGGAATTTTGCCATGAAATACTAGATAGAAGGAAAATATTCATTGTGCCGGGCATGGTGGCTTACGCCTGTAGTCCCAGCACTTCGGGAGGCCAAAGTGGGCAGATCACTTGAGGTCTGGAGACCTACCTAGTCAACAGGACACAACCCCATCTCCATTAAAAATACAAAAATTAGCAGGGCATGGTGGCACACCCCTGTAGTCCCAGCAACTATAATCATTTGAACCTAGGAAGTGGAGGTTGCAGTGAGCTGAGATCCACCACTGCACTCCAGCCTGGGCGACAGAGCCAGACTCCATCTCAAAAAAAAGAAGGAAAATATTCATTTGAAAATATTCAAAAATATTTTCAAATGTAGGCAATTGGGTGGGATTTTTTAATTTTTTAATTTTTTAATTTTTTATTTTTTATTTTTGTCTTTCTTCTGCCATTAGTTCATCAACTCTGGCCGCTTCTGCTTCCCCCTACAAAAGTCCAACCCCCAGTCCTATGAGGTCCACTTTGAACGGTTCAAATGACCTATTTTCCATCAAGCCCTTTCTAGCCCCTTCCACAAGTAATTTTCCCTTCTTCTGAATCCTATAATGCCCCACTTATCACTAGGCTGACACTTTTTACTCTCAGTCTCATAACATTATTACTGCCATATAGGCTTGTGTGCTTCCAGATCCTGGCATACAGTAAATGCGTGTTGGATTTAATGCACTAAATGCTTTTATCAGGATACTTGGCATCCTTCAGTTTACTGTAATTTCACACTTTTAGTTTGAGTGGCTATGATGTGTGAAGCTCCATGATTGGGCTTTGGGATGCAGCTGTGTGAGCAGACACTCTGAGCTCCATAGTTTATCAGTTGCTAGACTCCGAGCAGAGGTAATAATTGCTCAGAAAGACCAGGAGTGTGAAAAAAGAAAAAAAAAAAAAAGGTCTTAATTGCGCTATGTCTCAGCTTCATTATCTATAAAACCTGTTTGAGGGACAGTTGAGAAAATGTAAGATGAGGGACAGGAAGTTAGCACTTAGTACAATACCTGACACATCATGGTTGCCCCAGAGAAGTTTTTAATAGTAACAAAAACAATAATCATCAGCAATACTTTATCAACATAATACAGTCCTACTGAATTATGTGCAGAGATCACCGATTCTGCTACCAAGTCTCAAAGTGGCTGTAATCCAAACCAGCCATTAACTCATTCTTCTGTTACTGTTACCCTCTTTGTTTTAGGGCTGACAAATATTAGGAGCGAGAGACCTGTATACACACTCTACTTAATCTTACAGGATATCTAGAGCTGTATCCTTGCAGTCAACGAGATCAGCAGCACTGAACCCAAACATTTCTCTTGCCTACCTAACCCATGCAATTCCTACCCTCTCAGTCTTCTACTAGAAGAATCTTTCCTAGCTTTCATGGATATTACACATAAACAATCAGATGGAATCAAGAGTTATATCAGGAGAGCACAATACCTGCCCATGCCTTCTATGTAGTACTTGCTCGCTAACTCTTTATTAAGTAAACCAATCTAGCAAGAGCACATGCTCTGATTCTCCTATGAGGTTCTTGACTGGAAGATTCTCATCCCATGTATACATATTTGAGACTGATTATCATTGTTTTAAAACTGTAGCATGCTTATTTTTTCTCTGTTAAGAAATTTCAGTTAGGCAATTTCCATCAGAAAGTTTTTAAGTTAAAATCTTAGCCAAATTATTAGGGATTACATTTGGTCTGTTCTGACAGCATGTCCTCTTTCCAAATCAAAGGATTAGGCTCAGGTTTAAATTAAATGTAACTTACAAATAAGCATTCAAAAAATGTTAATTAAAAGTATTAAGTCCCTGAATCTTTTACTGCCTGGCAAGAACTCCTAAGTCTCTTTGTAGGAAGAGGAGGAGGGGACATTAAAATGTCATCTTTTTGACCAAGCTGTTAAAGGTTTCCCAGGCATTCATCTGCAAGTTAACATGCCATTGAAGGAAAAGACTTTATTTTAAAGAAGAAAAGATATCACAGGTCGGCGTACGTCTTAAAAATGTAAAACAATATTTTCTAAAGCATAGAGATGTAATCAGCCATTCTCTTTGACTCTACATAAGAGTTTCAAATTGCATTAGATGCTGATTACTTGTATTTCAGAGTGTATAGAAACCCCAGCACCACTTCATTTTCTCCCTCTTTGTTATCAGAATGTATTGTGTCCTGGTGTCCAGATTTGTACAGGTTTATCAAGTAAGAGAGGAATATAAATGGAGTATTTGTCCGGTTTTGGTGAACACAGTTATATCTGCTCTAGATAATGTGGAAGAGGAAAGAAGCCCTCAGGTTTTACGTCAAATGCATGAAGACTGGCTTCTCATATTTGTCTTAAATGTGTTTCATAAAATAAGCTGAGCGTTTTCTGGTGGCTTGCCACAGTTCCATGCATCGCTCTCAAACAAAGGTCTTTCAGAGCCTGATGCTGTTTCCATCACACTAAGAAAATGTAGAGCAGTGGTAGTGACTCCACCCAAAAATGGCATTCTTCACCTTCACATTTGATCTTTATGGTTTCCAGATTGGAGCGATTTGGGTCACTGGATTCTGGAAATGTCTCTAGCTGAAATGCTGGAGTATTAACCTGCCGCATTGAGTCCCTTTTGTTTCTTTTGGACAATGCTACTTGCCAATTTTAACAACTACAGCAGATTTTACTATTCAAACAGAACCAGATGGGACTCCAGTTCAAAGAACATGTCAGAATTAAATATTTCTTTTTTAATTAGTTGCTCCTGATTTATGCAAAAAGAAAAATTCACATGAGAGTGGGAGAATGTGCTATAAATCCAGACGTGCCAGAGCCCATGTAAGCACTATATCCTTTCATCTGCCAAAAGAGACGGAGGTCAGCCCTTGTGTGGGGACTTCATTTTTCTTACTCATTTTCTTGTTGTTCTTTTGCTGTGACTGCAGTGGCAGTCAGGGAAGCCAGCCCTTCCACTGCGTCTGTGCTGTTGCAGCCTTATCTCATGTTATTCTAACTGGCAGGATCAAGTTTTCTGGTAGGAAAATTCGTCAGTTCATTCACTTGGGACTGTTTTACTATGAGCAAAGGTTTTGTTTGTTTCCACGCAGGAAAATGCTCTCCTTTAATTTAACCATGGAAAAAGGGATTAATTCAGGCAATGAAGACTAAAAGAAAATTCATGAGATTTTTCCTACCTTGCACTGTTCTTCTACTTGGGTAATTTTATTCTTTACCCGAATTTTAAAGTATTTCATTGTTATCCTTTGCTCAAAATGATTCATTGCTAGCATTTTGTTTTTCGACAGCATGAATAAATTATTTACAAAGTTTTACTTTTTAGTAGCAAGTGCTAATGTCCAACTGATAGTCAACACAATCGGAAATGATTTCATATTCCTTATAATTGTATAAAATAATGAATCTCCAGAAAGAAAAGCTATTGGATTTAATTATTATTACTGAGAAATTATAAACTATCTTTCCAATCATTATGGTTATAAAATATGAATTGGGGAATAGCATGGGTGTAGCAGCTCATACATGGGCCACCAGTCTCATCTGGGGTATAAGTCCTGGGTCAAACACTGGTAAGTTATATGACTCTGAGAAAGGTACATATCACTTTGTTCCTCTGTTTCTTTGTCCATAAAATGTCCCTTGTATGATTGTTGTAAGAATTGAAAGAGACACTGTATATGAATTTAACCCTTCATAAAATACCTAACATGTAGAGGTTGCACCATGAATTTCTGGTTATTAATGGTAATTTTAGCTTTAGCCATCAGGATTTTTTTCTAGGTAATACCACCATAGAGACAAAACACAGAAAGAGATAGGGAGTTATGTCACTAACTCTAAAGCGACTGCATTCAGATTCGTGACAGTAAGAAGTCCAGGATCCTCAGTTAATGAGCACAATGGTCAGGTACTGTGAGTTAAGCCCACAGAGCCTAGAATAGCATTGATGTTCACAGGCCCAGGCTCTGTCAAAAAACATGTGTTTTATCTAAGGAAATGAGACAATTGCTTAAAAATATTTTCTTTAGCTTGTAGTGTCAAGTGATGAATTAAACAGCTCTTTGAGTCATCAGAGATGCCCCAAAGAAAATCCGACAGTCTCCCCCTCAAAAAATATTTTCCTGTTTTTAATCAGACCTCAGCTCTTTGTCCTCTATTTTTTCAGGCCCTTGTGTTGACTTGCCTTGGGAGTGTTAAAAGCTGGTAAACGCTCCCTTGCCAATGCTAGCTCAATGGGCAGTATTTTATTGAGAAAGACAGATTCTCATTTTAGAAATGAGGCTTTCCACGTTATGACATTACCAATATTGGTTGGTTATGTATTATTATAGAAAGCAGTGATATTCATTTCATGGCTGGAAGGCTGCGTGCTGGTGTTTAACCAGCAGTTTGCAAAGATTTGCTACATGATTTACTACACATGCTGCTTTGTCCTCAAGTGATTCCTGGTAAAATGTGTGCTTCTCCTTGCTTCTCTTTGTCTGGGGAATGTGTTTCCTGTCATTATTAAGACAATACCATGGCCATATGGTGCATGTGGATGGTTCCTGTAGATATCT
Source organism: Macaca fascicularis (assembly GCF_037993035.2). Lineage (NCBI taxonomy): Eukaryota > Metazoa > Chordata > Mammalia > Primates > Cercopithecidae > Macaca > Macaca fascicularis. The sequence continues at coordinate 33,987,394 of NC_088383.1, read as the reverse complement.
TACAACAAAGAGTAAGTTGGGAGCATGGTAGAACCCAATGCCGTGGGGAGGTCGGGGTTCGCCACCCAGGAACTGCTACAACATCACCCCTTCACCCCTAGAAGTGGTGAGGAAACCTGTTTTCTTCTAGTCACACATTTCTCCCCACCCAAAAGGAAAGGCTTGGGATTTCCTCTTCTGTATCTGCTAACAAGGTCTTCTCACTGTGAATGGAGCACAGTGTAAGATGTGGGTAGACTTTCCACCACCAGTGTTAGAATTTCATACCCATATTGGAAACAGGGTATGTGTTGGGTCACTTCTGCCTACGGCGCTATGTATTGTAACTTAGAAAGTGGCCACCAGCTGGGCGCAGTGGCTCATGCCTGTAATCCCAGCACTTTGGGAGGCCAAGGCAGGCGGATCACTTGAGGTCAGGAGTTCAAGACCAACCTGGCCAACGTGGTGAAACCCTGTCTCTCCTAAAAAAAAAAAAAAAAAAAAAAAAAAAAAAAAAACAGAAATTAGATGGGCACGATGGTGGGGGCCTACAATCCCAACTACTCTGGAGGCTGAGGCAGGAGAATCACTTGAACCCGGGAGGTGGAGGTTGCAGTTAGCTGAGATCTTGCCATTGCACTCCAGCCAGGCGACAGAGTGAGACTCTGTCTCAAAAAAAAAAAAAAAAAGAAAGAAAGAAAGAAATGAAAAGAAAAAGACAGCGGCCACTAGAACTCAAAAGGAGTTTGATAAAGTTCTGTAAAATAGTCTACATGCCATCGATAAGTACCAGATGTTTATGTTTGTCACACACACAGAGGGAAACGTTCAATAATTTCAGTGAATGCATTTGATGTTCCATTCCATCCCTGCCCACTGCCATCATCACACCCCCTCACCATCACCCTTAATGTCAAACAGAAGTATATCCAACTCAGATGTGAAATCACATCCATCTTCTAATTAAAAATAAAGCAGCTGTGAAATAATGATATTCTTTCAAAATAAGAAAATGGTGATTAGAGCGGAGCTGATTGGGTTGAGGGAAAGCAGGTTACTTAATTATGGTTATTGTATGTCTGAATTTTTATGGAAAGAAAGGAAGTATTGTTTAAGACGATGAACTCTCCAAAACATAGAGGGGCGGCATTGTGCAGAAGTACTCTGGGTTGTGTTTTTGTCTTTCCAGCTGCTTGTCCTGAGTCTCCAGTCTTGCCTATTAGCATGTGACGTTGATGAGAACTTAGCATGATTCAAAAAGCTAAGCCACCAAAGATGATGCGTAGTGTTTGATTTGGAGTGGGTTTTATGACTACTTATCATTTCAACTTCAAAACAACCAGAGCTCATATTCTTTAGAGAGCAATACATTTTTTGACAAATAACATCAGTAGTGGTGAGGGAAACATAATAGGTTGTTTAGTGTCTATGATTTCATTCACTTATTTCTTCCTGCTTATCTCTGCCATTTCTGCTGCTTCTCATCCCTGGAACAGTCTTTCCCTTTGTGTCCACTCACAAGCTCCTACTGTGTATCCCTCCATAGCCATCTTGAGCATAGAAGTCGGCTATGAAAATCTCCAATCCCCCCTACCTCCAGTTCTCTGTTAAATTGTTTACCTTTTCCTTGATGCTGCATGTATACATGTCTGTACGGTAATCATGGGTTTGTGTTTTGCACACTCTTACTGCTCTTTATATCCTAATAACTTAATACAGAACTTAGCAGATAAGCACTATTAAGTGCTCACTGAATAACATCAATCCAGTTGAGTCAGATCCAATACCTA